>NW_027362765.1:318475808-318786292 GCF_046119375.1 Phyllobates terribilis | reverse complement strand
CACCACCGGTACTGCAGATACATGCTGCGGCTCGTAAACCCGCACCACCGGTACTGCAGATACATGCTGCGGCTCGTAAACCCGCACCACCGGTACTGCAGATACATGCTGCGGCTCGTAAACCCGCACCACCGGTACTGCAGATACATGCTGCGGCTCGTAAACCCGCACCACCGGTACTGCAGATACATGCTGCGGCTCGTAAACCCGCACCACCGGTACTGCAGATACATGCTGCGGCTCGTAAACCCGCACCACCGGTACTGCAGATACATGCTGCGGCTCGTAAACCCGCACCACCGGTACTGCAGATACATGCTGCGGCTCGTAAACCCGCACCACCGGTACTGCAGATACATGCTGCGGCTCGTAAACCCGCACCACCGGTACTGCAGATACATGCTGCGGCTCGTAAACCCGCACCACCGGTACTGCAGATACATGCTGCGGCTCGTAAACCCGCACCACCGGTACTGCAGATACATGCTGCGGCTCGTAAACCCGCACCACCGGTACTGCAGATACATGCTGCGGCTCGTAAACCCGCACCACCGGTACTGCAGATACATGCTGCGGCTCGTAAACCCGCACCACCGGTACTGCAGATACATGCTGCGGCTCGTAAACCCGCACCACCGGTACTGCAGATACATGCTGCGGCTCGTAAACCCGCACCACCGGTACTGCAGATACATGCTGCGGCTCGTAAACCCGCACCACCGGTACTGCAGATACATGCTGCGGCTCGTAAACCCGCACCACCGGTACTGCAGATACATGCTGCGGCTCGTAAACCCGCACCACCGGTACTGCAGATATATGCTGCTGCTCGTAAACCCGCACCACCGTTACTGCAGATACATGCTGCGGCTCGTAATCCCGCACCACCGGTACTGCAGATACATGCTGCGGCTCGTAAACCCGCACCACCGGTACTGCAGATACATGCTGCGGCTCGTAACCCGCACCACCGGTACTGCAGATACATGCTGCTGCTCGTAAACCCGCACCACCGTTACTGCAGATACATGCTGCTGCTCGTAAACCCGCACCACCGGTACTGCAGATACATGCTGCAGCTCGTAAACCCGCACCACCGGTACTGCAGATACATGCTGCAGCTCGTAAACCCGCACCACCGGTACTGCAGATACATGCTGCGGCTCGTAAACCCGCACCACCGGTACTGCAGATACATGCTGCGGCTCGTAAACCCGCACCACTGGTAGTGCAGATACATGCTGCGGCTCGTAAACCCGCACCACCGTTACTGCAGATATATGCTGCGGCTCGTAAACCCGCACCACCGGTACTGCAGATACATGCTGCGGCTCGTAAACCCACACCACCGGTACTGCAGATACATGCTGCGGCTCGTAAACCCGCACCACCGGTAGTGCAGATACATGGTACGGCTCGTAAACCCGCACCACCGGTACTGCAGATACATGCTGCGGCTCGTAAATCCGCACCACCGGTACTGCAGATACATTCTGCGGCTCGTAAACCCGCACCACCGGTACTACAGACACATGCTGCGGCTCGTAAACCCGCACCACCGTCACTGCAGATACATGCTGCGGCTCGTAACCCGCACCACCGGTACTGCAGATACAAGCTGCGGCTCGTAAACCCGCACCACCGGTAGTGCAGATACATGCTGCGGCTCGTAAACCCGCACCACCGGTACTGCAGATACATGCTGCGGCTCGTAAACCCGCACCACCGGTACTGCAGATACATGCTGCGGCTCGTAAACCCGCACAATCGGTACTGCAGATACATGCTGCGGCTCGTAAACCCGCACCACCGGTACTGCAGATACATGCTGCGGCTCGTAAACCCGCACCACCGGTACTGCAGATACATGCTGCGGCTCGTAAACCCGCACCACCGGTACTGCAGATACATGCTACGGCTCGTAAACCCGCACCACCGTTACTGCAGATACATGCTACGGCTCGTAAACCCGCACCACCGGTACTGCAGATACATGCTGCGGCTCGTAAACCCGCACCACCGGTACTGCAGATACATGCTGCTGCTCGTAAACCCGCACCACCGTTACTGCAGATACATGCTGCGGCTCGTAAAGCTGCACCACCGGTACTGCAGATACATGCTGCGGCTCGTAAACCCGCACCACCGGTACTGCAGATACATGCTGCGGCTCGTAAGCCCGCACCACCGGTACTGCAGATACATGCTGCGGCTCGTAAACCCGCACCACCGTCACTGCAGATACATGCTGCGGCTCGTAAACCCGCACCACCGGTACTGCAGATACATGCTGCGGCTCGTAAACCCGCACCACCGGTACTGCAGATACATGCTGCAGCTCGTAAACCCGCACCACCGTCACTGCAGATACATGCTGCGGCTCGTAAACCCGCACCACCGGTACTGCAGATACATGCTGCGGCTCGTAAACCCGCACCACCGGTACTGCAGATACATGCTGCGGCTCGTAAACCCGCACCACCGGTAGTGCAGATACATGCTGCGGCTCGTAAACCCGCACCACCGTTACTGCAGATATATGCTGCGGCTCGTAAACCCGCACCACCGGTACTGCAGATACATGCTGCGGCTCGTAAACCCGCACCACCGGTACTGCAGATACATGCTGCGGCTCGTAAACCCGCACCACCGGTACTGCAGATACATGCTGCGGCTCGTAAACCCGCACCACTGGTAGTGCAGATACATGCTGCGGCTCGTAAACCCGCACCACCGTTACTGCAGATATATGCTGCGGCTCGTAAACCCGCACCACCGGTACTGCAGATACATGCTGCGGCTCGTAAACCCACACCACCGGTACTGCAGATACATGCTGCGGCTCGTAAACCCGCACCACCGGTACTGCAGATACATGCTGCGGCTCGTAAACCCGCACCACCGGTACTGCAGATACATGCTGCGGCTCGTAAACCCGCACCACCGGTACTGCAGATACATGCTGCGGCTCGTAAACCCACACCACCGGTACTGCAGATACATGCTGCGGCTCGTAAACCCGCACCACCGGTACTGCAGATACATGCTGCGGCTCGTAAACCCGCACCACCGGTACTGCAGATACATGCTGCGGCTCGTAAACCCGCACCACCGGTACTGCAGACACATGCTGCTGCTCGTAAACCCGCACCACCGTTACTGCAGATACATGCTGCGGCTCGTAATCCCGCACCACCGGTACTGCAGATACATGCTGCGGCTCGTAAACCAGCACCACCGGTACTGCAGATACATGCTGCGGCTCGTAAACCCGCACCACCGGTACTGCAGATACATGCTGCTGCTCGTAAACCCGCACCACCGTTACTGCAGATACATGCTGCTGCTCGTAAACCCGCACCACCGGTACTGCAGATACATGCTGCAGCTCGTAAACCCGCACCACCGGTACTGCAGATACATGCTGCAGCTCGTAAACCCGCACCACCGGTACTGCAGATACATGCTGCGGCTCGTAAACCCGCACCACCGGTAGTGCAGATACATGCTGCGGCTCGTAAACCCGCACCACCGGTACTGCAGATACATGCTACGGCTCGTAAACCCGCACCACCGTTACTGCAGATACATGCTGCGGCTCGTAAACCCGCACCACCGGTACTGCAGATACATGCTGCGGCTCGTAAACCCGCACCACCGGTACTGCAGATACATGCTGCTGCTCGTAAACCCGCACCACCGTTACTGCAGATACATGCTGCGGCTCGTAAACCCGCACCACCGGTACTGCAGATACATGCTGCGGCTCGTAAACCCGCACCACCGGTACTGCAGATACATGCTGCGGCTCGTAAACCCGCACCACCGGTACTGCAGATACATGCTGCTGCTCGTAAACCCGCACCACTGTTACTGCAGATACATGCTGCGGCTCGTAAACCCGCACCACGGTACTGCAGATACATGCTGCTGCTCGTAAACCCGCACCACCGTTACTGCAGATACATGCTGCTGCTCGTAAACCCGCACCACCGGTACTGCAGATACATGCTGCGGCTCGTAAACCCGCACCACCGGTACTGCAGATACATGCTGCGGCTCGTAAACCCGCACCACCGTTACTGCAGATACATGCTGCGGCTCGTAAACCCGCACCACCGGTACTGCAGATACATGCTGCGGCTCGTAAACCCGCACCACCGGTACTGCAGATACATGCTGCTGCTCGTAAACCCACACCACCGGTACTGCAGATACATGCTGCGGCTCGTAAACCCGCACCACCGGTACTGCAGCTACATGCTGCGGCTCGTAAACCCGCACCACCGTTACTGCTGATACATGCTGCGGCTCGTAAACCCGCACCACCGGTACTGCAGATACATGCTGCGGCTCGTAAACCCGCACCACCGGTACTGCAGATACATGCTGCGGCTCGTAAACCCGCACCACCGGTACTGCAGATACATGCTGCGGCTCGTAAACCCGCACCACCGGTACTGCAGATACATGCTGCGGCTCGTAAACCCGCACCACCGGTACTGCATTAATGCTGCAGCTCGTAAACCCGCACCACCGGTACTGCAGATACATGCTGCGGCACGTAAACCCGCACCACCGGTACTGCAGATACATGCTGCGGCTCGTAAACCCGCACCACCGGTACTGCAGATACATGCTGCAGCTCGTAAACCCGCACCACCGTCACTGCAGATACATGCTGCGGCTCGTAAACCCGCACCACCGGTACTGCAGATACATGCTTCGGCTCGTAAACCCGCACCACCGTCACTGCAGATACATGCTGCGGCTCGTAAACCCGCACCACCGGTACTGCAGATACATGCTGCGGCTCGTAAACCCGCACCACCGGTACTGCAGATACATGCTGCAGCTCGTAATCCCGCACCACCGTCACTGCAGATACATGCTGCGGCTCGTAAACCCGCACCACCGGTACTGCAGATACATGCTGCGGCTTGTAAACCCGCACCACCGGTACTGCAGATACATGCTGCGGCTCGTAAACCCGCACCACCGGTAGTGCAGATACATGCTGCGGCTCGTAAACCCGCACCACCGTTACTGCAGATATATGCTGCGGCTCGTAAACCCGCACCACCGGTACTGCAGATACATGCTGCGGCTCGTAAACCCGCACCACCGGTACTGCAGATACATGCTGCGGCTCGTAAACCCGCACCACCGGTACTGCAGATACATGCTGCGGCTCGTAAACCCTCACCACCGGTAGTGCAGATACATGCTGCGGCTCGTAAACCCGCACCACCGTTACTGCAGATATATGCTGCGGCTCGTAAACCCGCACCACCGGTACTGCAGATACATGCTGCGGCTCGTAAACCCGCACCACCGGTACTGCAGATACATGCTGCGGCTCGTAAACCCGCACCACCGGTACTGCAGATACATGCTGCGGCTCGTAAACCCACACCACCGGTACTGCAGATACATGCTGCGGCTCGTAAACCCGCACCACCGGTACTGCAGATACATGCTGCGGCTCGTAAACCCACACCACCGGTACTGCAGATACATGCTGCGTCTCGTAAACCCGCACCACCGGTACTGCAGATAC
This sequence comes from Phyllobates terribilis, assembly GCF_046119375.1. NCBI lineage: Eukaryota > Metazoa > Chordata > Amphibia > Anura > Dendrobatidae > Phyllobates > Phyllobates terribilis. The sequence continues at coordinate 318,780,732 of NW_027362765.1, read as the reverse complement.
ATGCTGCGGCTCGTAAACCCTCACCACCGGTAGTGCAGATACATGCTGCGGCTCGTAAACCCGCACCACCGTTACTGCAGATATATGCTGCGGCTCGTAAACCCGCACCACCGGTACTGCAGATACATGCTGCGGCTCGTAAACCCGCACCACCGGTACTGCAGATACATGCTGCGGCTCGTAAACCCGCACCACCGGTACTGCAGATACATGCTGCGGCTCGTAAACCCACACCACCGGTACTGCAGATACATGCTGCGGCTCGTAAACCCGCACCACCGGTACTGCAGATACATGCTGCGGCTCGTAAACCCACACCACCGGTACTGCAGATACATGCTGCGGCTCGTAAACCCGCACCACCGGTACTGCAGATACATGCTGCGGCTCGTAAACCCGCACCACCGGTACTGCAGATACATGCTGCGGCTCGTAAACCCGCACCACCGGTACTGCAGATACATGCTGCTGCTCGTAAACCCGCACCACCGGTACTGCAGATACATGCTGCGGCTCGTAAACCCGCACCACCGGTACTGCAGATACATGCTGCGGCTCGTAAACCCGCACCACCGGTACTGCAGATACATGCTGCGGCTCGTAAACCCGCACCACCGGTACTGCAGATACATGCTGCTGCTCGTAAACCCGCACCACCGTTACTGCAGATACATGCTGCTGCTCGTAAACCCGCACCACCGGTACTGCAGATACATGCTGCTGCTCGTAAACCCGCACCACCGTTACTGCAGATACATGCTGCTGCTCGTAAACCCGCACCACCGGTACTGCAGATACATGCTGCGGCTCGTAAACCCGCACCACCGGTACTGCAGATACATGCTGCGGCTCGTAAACCCGCACCACCGTCACTGCAGATACATGCTGCGGCTCGTAAACCCGCACCACCGTCACTGCAGATACATGCTGCGGCTCGTAAACCCGCACCACCGGTACTGCAGATACATGCTGCGGCTCGTAAACCCGCACCACCGGTACTGCAGATACATGCTGCGGCTCGTAAACCCGCACCACCGGTAGTGCAGATACATGCTGCGGCTCGTAAACCCGCACCACCGGTACTGCAGATACATGCTGCGGCTCGTAAACCCGCACCACCGGTACTGCAGATACATGCTGCGGCTCGTAAACCCGCACCACCGGTACTGCAGATACATGCTGCGGCTCGTAAACCCGCACCACCGGTACTGCAGATACATGCTGCGGCTCGTAAACCCGCACCACCGGTACTGCAGATACATGCTGCGGCTCGTAAACCCGCACCACCGGTACTGCAGATACATGCTGCTGCTCGTAAACCCGCACCACCGTTACTGCAGATACATGCTGCTGCTCGTAAACCCGCACCACCGGTACTGCAGATACATGCTGCTGCTCGTAAACCCGCACCACCGTTACTGCAGATACATGCTGCTGCTCGTAAACCCGCACCACCGGTACTGCAGATACATGCTGCGGCTCGTAAACCCGCACCACCGGTACTGCAGATACATGCTGCGGCTCGTAAACCCGCACCACCGTCACTGCAGATACATGCTGCGGCTCGTAAACCCGCACCACCGTCACTGCAGATACATGCTGCGGCTCGTAAACCCGCACCACCGGTACTGCAGACACATGCTGCGGCTCGTAAACCCGCACCACCGTCACTGCAGATACATGCTGCGGCTCATAAACCCGCACCACCGGTAGTGCAGATACATGCTGCGGCTCGTAAACCCGCACCACCGGTACTGCAGATACATGCTGCGGCTCGTAAACCCGCACCACCGGTACTGCAGATACATGCTGCGGCTCGTAAACCCGCACCACCGGTACTGCAGATACATTCTGCGGTTCGTAAACCCGCACCACCGGTACTGCAGATACATGCTGCGGCTCGTAAACCCGCACCACCGGTACTGCAGATACATGCTGCGGCTCGTAAACCCGCACCACCGGTACTGCAGATACATGCTGCGGCTCGTAAACCCGCACCACCGGTACTGCAGATACATGCTGCGGCTCGTAAACCCGCACCACCGGTACTGCAGATACATGCTGCGGCTCGTAAACCCGCACCACCGGTAGTGCAGATACATGCTGCTGCTCGTAAACCCGCACCACCGGTAGTGCAGATACATGCTGCGGCTCGTAAACCCGCACCACCGGTAGTGCAGATACATGCTGCGGCTCGTAAACCCGCACCACCGTTACTGCAGATACATTCTGCGGCTCGTAAACCCGCACCACCGGTACTACAGACACATGCTGCGGCTCGTAAACCCGCACCACCGTTACTGCAGATACATGCTTCGGCTCGTAAACCCGCACCACCGGTACTGCAGATACATGCTGCGGCTCGTAAACCCGCACCACCGGTAGTGCAGATAAATGGTACGGCTCGTAAACCCGCACCACCGGTACTGCAGATACATGCTGCGGCTCGTAAATCCGCACCACCGGTACTGCAGATACATTCTGCGGTTCGTAAACCCGCACCACCGGTACTACAGACACATGCTGCGGCTCGTAAACCCGCACCACCGTCACTGCAGATACATGCTGCGGCTCGTAAACCCGCACCACCGGTACTGCAGATACATGCTGCGGCTCGTAAACCCGCACCACCGGTAGTGCAGATACATGCTGCGGCTCGTAAACCCGCACCACCGGTACTGCAGATACATGCTGCGGCTCGTAAACCCGCACCACCGGTACTGCAGATACATGCTGCGGCTCGTAAACCCGCACAATCGGTACTGCAGATACATGCTGCGGCTCGTAAACCCGCACCACCGGTACTGCAGATACATGCTGCGGCTCGTAAACCCGCACCACCGGTAGTGCAGATACATGCTGCAGCTCGTAAACCCGCACCACCGGTACTGCAGATACATGCTACGGCTCGTAAACCCGCACCACCGTTACTGCAGATACATGCTGCGGCTCGTAAACCCGCACCACCGGTACTGCAGATACATGCTGCGGCTCGTAAACCCGCACCACCGGTACTGCAGATACATGCTGCTGCTCGTAAACCCGCACCACCGTTACTGCAGATACATGCTGCGGCTCGTAAACCCGCACCACCGGTACTGCAGATACATGCTGCGGCTCGTAAACCCGCACCACCGGTACTGCAGATACATGCTGCGGCTCGTAAACCCGCACCACCGGTACTGCAGATACATGCTGCGGCTCGTAAACCCGCACCACCGTCACTGCAGATACATGCTGCGGCTCGTAAACCCGCACAACCGGTACTGCAGATACATGCTGCAGCTCGTAAACCCGCACCACCGTCACTGCAGATACATGCTGCGGCTCGTAAACCCGCACCACCGGTACTGCAGATACATGCTGCGGCTCGTAAACCCGCACCACCGTCACTGCAGATACATGCTGCGGCTCGTAAACCCGCACCACCGGTACTGCAGATACATGCTGCGGCTCGTAAACCCGCACCACCGGTACTGCAGATACATGCTGCGGCTCGTAAACCCGCACCACCGGTAGTGCAGATACATGCTGCGGCTCGTAAACCCGCACCACCGTTACTGCAGATATATGCTGCGGCTCGTAAACCCGCACCACTGGTACTGCAGATACATGCTGCGGCTCGTAAACCCGCACCACCGGTACTGCAGATATATGCTGCGGCTCGTAAACCCGCACCAGTGGTAGTGCAGATACATGCTGCGGCTCGTAAACCCGCACCACCGTTACTGCAGATATATGCTGCGGCTCGTAAACCCGCACCACCGGTACTGCAGATACATGCTGCGGCTCGTAAACCCACACCACCGGTACTGCAGATACATGCTGCGGCTCGTAAACCCGCACCACCGGTACTGCAGATACATGCTGCGGCTCGTAAACCCACACCACCGGTACTGCAGATACATGCTGCGGCTCGTAAACCCGCACCACCGGTACTGCAGATACATGCTGCGGCTCGTAAACCCACACCACCGGTACTGCAGATACATGCTGCGGCTCGTAAACCCGTACCACCGGTACTGCAGATACATGCTGCGGCTCGTAAACCAGCACCACCGGTACTGCAGATACATGCTGCGGCTCGTAAACCCGCACCACCGGTACTGCAGATACATGCTGCTGCTCGTAAACCCGCACCACCGTTACTGCAGATACATGCTGCGGCTCGTAAACCCGCACCACCGGTACTGCAGATACATGCTGCGGCTCGTAAACCCGCACCACCGGTACTGCAGATACATGCTGCGACTCGTAAACCCGCACCACCGGTACTGCAGATACATGCTGCTGCTCGTAAACCCGCACCACCGTTACTGCAGATACATGCTGCTGCTCGTAAACCCGCACCACCGGTACTGCAGATACATGCTGCTGCTCGTAAACCCGCACCACCGTTACTGCAGATACATGCTGCGGCTCGTAAACCCGCACGACCGGAACTGCAGATACATGCTGCGGCTCGTAAACCCGCACCACCGGTACTGCAGATACATGCTGCGGCTCGTAAACCCGCACCACCGTTACTGCAGATACATGCTGCGGCTCGTAAACCCGCACCACCGGTACTGCAGATACATGCTGCGGCTCGTAAACCCGCACCACCGGTACTGCAGATACATGCTGCGGCTCGTAAACCCGCACCACCGGTACTGCAGATACATGCTGCGGCTCGTAAACCCGCACCACCGGTACTGCAGCTACATGCTGCGGCTCGTAAACCCGCACCACCGTTACTGCAGATACATGCTGCGGCTCGTAAACCCGCACCACCGGTACTGCAGATACATGCTGCGGCTCGTAAACCCGCACCACCGGTACTGCAGATACATGCTGCGGCTCGTAAACCCGCACCACCGGTACTGCAGATACATGCTGCGGCTCGTAAACCCGCACCACCGGTACTGCAGATACATGCTGCGGCTCGTAAACCCGCACCACCGGTACTGCAGATATATGCTGCGGCTCGTAAACCCGCACCACCGGTACTGCAGATACATGCTGCGGCACGTAAACCCGCACCACCGGTACTGCAGATACATGCTGCGGCTCGTAAACCCGCACCACCGGTACTGCAGATACATGCTGCAGCTCGTAAACCCGCACCACCGTCACTGCAGATACATGCTGCGGCTCGTAAACCCGCACCACCGGTACTGCAGATACATGCTGCGGCTCGTAAACCCGCACCACCGTCACTGCAGATACATGCTGCGGCTCGTAAACCCGCACCACCGGTACTGCAGATACATGCTGCGGCTCGTAAACCCGCACCACCGGTACTGCAGATACATGCTGCAGCTCGTAAACCCGCACCACCGTCACTGCAGATACATGCTGCGGCTCGTAAACCCGCACCACCGGTACTGCAGCTACATGCTGCGGCTCGTAAACCCGCACCACCGTTACTGCTGATACATGCTGCGGCTCGTAAACCCGCACCACCGGTACTGCAGATACATGCTGCGGCTCGTAAACCCGCACCACCGGTACTGCAGATACATGCTGCGGCTCGTAAACCCGCACCACCGGTACTGCAGATACATGCTGCGGCTCGTAAACCCGCACCACCGGTACTGCAGATACATGCTGCGGCTCGTAAACCCGCACCACCGGTACTGCAGATATATGCTGCGGCTCGTAAACCCGCACCACCGGTACTGCAGATACATGCTGCGGCACGTAAACCCGCACCACCGGTACTGCAGATACATGCTGCGGCTCGTAAACCCGCACCACCGGTACTGCAGATACATGCTGCGGCTCGTAAACCCGCACCACCGTCACTGCAGATACATGCTGCGGCTCGTAAACCCGCACCACCGGTACTGCAGATACATGCTGCGGCTCGTAAACCCGCACCACCGTCACTGCAGATACATGCTGCGGCTCGTAAACCCGCACCACCGGTACTGCAGATACATGCTGCGGCTCGTAAACCCGCACCACCGGTACTGCAGATACATGCTGCAGCTCGTAAACCCGCACCACCGTCACTGCAGATACATGCTGCGGCTCGTAAACCCGCACCACCGGTACTGCAGATACATGCTGCGGCTCGTAAACCCGCACCACCGGTACTGCAGATACATGCTGCGGCTCGTAAACCCGCACCACCGGTACTGCAGATACATGCTGCGGCTCGTAAACCCGCACCACCGGTAGTGCAGATACATGCTGCGGCTCGTAAACCCGCACCACCGTTACTGCAGATATATGCTGCGGCTCGTAAACCCGCACCACCGGTACTGCAGATACATGCTGCGGCTCGTAAACCCGCACCACCGGTACTGCAGATACACGCTGCGGCTCGTAAACCCACACCACCGGTACTGCAGATACATGCTGCGGCTCGTAAACCCGCACCACCGGTACTGCAGATACATGCTGCGGCTCGTAAACCCGCACCACCGGTACTGCAGATACATGCTGCGGCTCGTAAACCCGCACCACCGGTACTGCAGATACATGCTGCGGCTCGTAAACCCGCACCACCGGTACTGCAGATACATGCTGCGGCTCGTAAACCCGCACCACCGGTACTGCAGATACATGCTGCGGCTCGTAAACCCACACCACCGGTACTGCAGATACATGCTGCGGCTCGTAACCCGCACCACCGGTACTGCAGAAACATGCTGCGGCTCGTAAACCCGCACCACCGGTACTGCAGAAACATGCTGCGGCTCGTAAACCCGCACCACCGGTACTGTAGATACATGCTGCGGCTCGTAAACCCGCATCACCGGTACTGCAGATACATGCTGCGGCTCGTAAACCCGCACCACCGGTACTGCAGATACATGCTGCGGCTCGTAAACCCGCACCACCGGTACTGCAGATACATGCTGCGGCTCGTAAACCCGCACCACCGGTACTGCAGATACATGCTGCGGCTCGTAAACCCGCACCACCGGTACTGCAGATACATGCTGCGGCTCGTAAACCCGCACCACCGGTACTGCAGATACATGCTGCGGCTCGTAAACCCGCACCACCGGTACTGCAGATACATGCTGCGGCTCGTAAACCCGCACCACCGGTACTGCAGATACATGCTGCTGCTCGTAAACCCGCACCACCGGTACTGCAGATACATGCTGCGGCTCGTAAACCCGCACCACCGTCACTGCAGATACATGCTGCGGCTCGTAAACCCGCACCACCGTTACTGCAGATACATGCTGCGGCTCGTAAACGCGCACCACCGGTACTGCAGATACATGCTGCGGCTCGTAAACCCGCACCACCGGTACTGCAGATACATGCTGCGGCTCGTAAACCCGCACCACCGGTACTGCAGATACATGCTGCGGCTCGTAAACCCGCACCACCGGTACTGCAGATACATGCTGCGGCTCGTAAACCCGCACCACCGTTACTGCAGATACATGCTGCGGCTCGTAAACCCGCACCACCGGTACCGCAGATACATGCTGCGGCTCGTAAACCCGCACCACCGTTACCGCAGATACATGCTGCGGCTCGTAAACCCGCACCACCGTTACTGCAGATACATGCTGCGGCTCGTAAACGCGCACCACCGGTACTGCAGATACATGCTGCGGCTCGTAAACCCGCACCACCGGTACTGCAGATACATGCTGCGGCTCGTAAACCCGCACCACCGGTACTGCAGATACATGCTGCGGCTCGTAAACCCGCACCACCGGTACTGCAGATACATGCTGCGGCTCGTAAACCCGCACCACCGGTACTGCAGATACATGCTGCGGCTCGTAAACCCGCACCACCGGTACTGCAGATACATGCTGCGGCTCGTAAACCCGCACCACCGGTACTGCAGATACATGCTGCGGCTCGTAAACCCGCACCACCGGTACTGCAGATACATGCTGCGGCTCGTAAACCCGCACCACCGTTACTGCAGATACATGCTGCGGCTCGTAAACCCGCACCACCGGTACCGCAGATACATGCTGCGGCTCGTAAACCCGCACCACCGTTACCGCAGATACATGCTGCGGCTCGTAAACCCGCACCACCGTTACTGCAGATACATGCTGCGGCTCGTAAACGCGCACCACCGGTACTGCAGATACATGCTGCGGCTCGTAAACCCGCACCACCGGTACTGCAGATACATGCTGCGGCTCGTAAACCCGCACCACCGGTACTGCAGATACATGCTGCGGCTCGTAAACCCGCACCACCGGTACTGCAGATACATGCTGCGGCTCGTAAACCCGCACCACCGTTACTGCAGATACATGCTGCGGCTCGTAAACCCGCACCACCGGTACTGCAGATACATGCTGCGGCTCGTAAACCCGCACCACCGTCACTGCAGATACATGCTGCGGCTCGTAAACCCGCACCACCGTCACTGCAGATACATGCTGCGGCTCGTAAACCCGCACCACCGGTACCGCAGATACATGCTGCGGCTCGTAAACCCGCACCACCGTTACCGCAGATACATGCTGCGGCTCGTAAACCCGCACCACCGTTACTACAGATACATGCTGCTGCTCGTAAACCCGCACCACCGTTACTGCAGATACATGCTGCTGCTCGTAAACCCGCACCACCGGTACTGCAGATACATGCTGCGGCTCGTAAACCCGCACCACCGGTACTGCAGATATATGCTGCTGCTCGTAAACCCGCACCACCGGTACTGCCGATACATGCTGCTGCTCGTAAACCCGCACCACCGGTACTGCAGATACATGCTGCGGCTCGTAAACCCGCACCACCGGTAGTGCAGATACATGCTGCGGCTCGTAAACGCGCACCACCGGTACTGCAGATACATGCTGCGGCTCGTAAACCCGCACCACCGGTACTGCAGATACATGCTGCGGCTCGTAAACCCGCACCACCGTTACTGCAGATACATGCTGCGGCTCGTAAACCCGCACCACCGGTACCGCAGATACATGCTGCGGCTCGTAAACCCGCACCACCGTTACCGCAGATACATGCTGTGGCTCGTAAACCCGCACCACCGTTACCGCAGATACATGCTGCGGCTCGTAAACGCGCACCACCGGTACTGCAGATACATGCTGCGGCTCGTAAACCCGCACCACCGGTACTGCAGATACATGCTGCGGCTCGTAAACCCGCACCACCGGTACTGCAGATACATGCTGCGGCTCGTAAACCCGCACCACCGGTACTGCAGATACATGCTGCGGCTCGTAAACCCGCACCACCGGTACTGCAGATACATACTGCGGCAAGTAAACCCGCACCACCGGTACTGCAGATACATGCTGCGGCTCGTAAACCCGCACCACCTGTACTGCAGATACATGCTGCGGCTCGTAAACCCGCACCACCGTTACTGCAGATACATGCTGCGGCTCGTAAACCCGCACCACCGGTACCGCAGATACATGCTGCGGCTCGTAAACCCGCACCACCGGTACCGCAGATACATGCTGCGGCTCGTAAACCCGCACCACCGTTACCGCAGATACATGCTGCGGCTCGTAAACCCGCACCACCGTTACTGCAGATACATGCTGCGGCTCGTAAACGCGCACCACCGGTACTGCAGATACATGCTGCGGCTCGTAAACCCGCACCACCGGTACTGCAGATACATGCTGCGGCTCGTAAACCCGCACCACCGTTACTGCAGATACATGCTGCGGCTCGTAAACCCGCACCACCGTTACTGCAGATACATGCTGCGGCTCGTAAACCCGCACCACCGGTACTGCAGATACATGCTGCGGCTCGTAAACCCGCACCACCGGTACCGCAGATACATGCTGCGGCTCGTAAACCCGCACCACCGTTACCGCAGATACATGCTGCGGCTCGTAAACCCGCACCACCGTTACTGCAGATACATGCTGCTGCTCGTAAACCCGCACCACCGTTACTGCAGATACATGCTGCTGCTCGTAAACCCGCACCACCGTTACTGCAGATACATGCTGCTGCTCGTAAACCCGCACCACCGGTACTGCAGATACATGCTGCGGCTCGTAAACCCGCACCACCGGTACTGCAGATACATGCTGCTGCTCGTAAACCCGCACCACCGGTACTGCAGATACATGCTGCTGCTCGTAAACCCGCACCACCGGTACTGCAGATACATGCTGCGGCTCGTAAACCCGCACCACCGGTAGTGCAGATACATGCTGCGGCTCGTAAACGCGCACCACCGGTACTGCAGATACATGCTGCGGCTCGTAAACCCGCACCACCGGTACTGCAGATACATGCTGCGGCTCGTAAACCCGCACCACCGTTACTGCAGATACATGCTGCGGCTCGTAAACCCGCACCACCGGTACTGCAGATACATGCTGCGGCTCGTAAACCCGCACCACCGGTACTGCAGATACATGCTGCGGCTCGTAAACCTGCATCACCGTTACTGCAGATACATGCTGCGGCTCGTAAACCCGCACCACCGGTACTGCAGATACATGCTGCTGCTCGTAAACCCGCACCACCGTTACTGCAGATACATGCTGCTGCTCGTAAACCCGCACCACCGTTACTGCAGATACATGCTGCTGCTCGTAAACCCGCACCACCGGTACTGCAGATACATGCTGCTGCTCGTAAACCCGCACCACCGTTACTGCAGATACATGCTGCTGCTCGTAAACCCGCACCACCGGTACTGCAGATACATGCTGCGGCTCGTAAACCCGCACCACCGGTACTGCAGATACATGCTGCGGCTCGTAAACCCGCACCACCGTTACTGCAGATACATGCTGCGGCTCGTAAACCCGCACCACCGGTACTGCAGATACATGCTGCGGCTCGTAAACCCGCACCACCGGTACTGCAGATACATGCTGCGGCTCGTAAACCCACACCACCGGTACTGCAGATACATGCTGCGGCTCGTAAACCCGCACCACCGGTACTGCAGATACATGCTGCGGCTCGTAAACCCGCACCACCGGTACTGCAGATACATGCTGCGGCTCGTAAACCCGCACCACCGGTACTGCAGATACATGCTGCGGCTTGTAAACCCGCACCACCGGTACTGCAGATACATGCTGCGGCTCGTAAACCCGCACCACCGTCACTGCAGATACATGCTGCGGCTCGTAAACCCGCACCACCGGTACTGCAGATACATGCTGCGGCTCGTAAACCCGCACCACCGGTACTGCAGATACATGCTGCGGCTCGTAAACCCGCACCACCGGTACTGCAGATACATGCTGCGGCTCGTAAACCCACACCACCGGTACTGCAGATACATGCTGCGGCTCGTAAACCCGCACCACCGGTACTGCAGATACATGCTGCGGCTCGTAAACCCGCACCACCGGTACTGCAGATACATGCTGCGGCTCGTAAACCCGCACCACCGGTACTGCAGATACATGCTGCGGCTCGTAAACCCGCACCACCGGTACTGCAGATACATGCTGCGGCTCGTAAACCCGCACCACCGGTACTGCAGATACATGCTGCGGCTCGTAAACCCGCACCACCGGTACTGCAGATACATGCTGCGGCTCGTAAACCCGCACCACCGGTACTGCAGATACATGCTGCGGCTCGTAACCCGCACCACCGGTACTGCAGATACATGCTGCGGATCGTAAACCCGCACCACCGGTACTGTAGATACATGCTGCGGCTCGTAAACCCGCACCACCGTTACTGCAGATACATGCTGCGGCTCGTAAACCCGCACCACCGGTACTGCAGATACATGCTGCGGCTCGTAAACCCGCACCACCGGTACTGCAGATACATGCTGCGGCTCGTAAACCCGCACCACCGGTACTGCAGATACATGCTGCGGCTCGTAAACCCGCACCACCGGTACTGCAGATACATGCTGCGGCTCGTAAACCCGCACCACCGGTACTGCAGATACATGCTGCGGCTCGTAAACCCGCACCACCGTCACTGCAGATACATGCTGCGGCTCGTAAACCCGCACCACCGTCACTGCAGATACATGCTGCGGCTCGTAAACCCGCACCACCGGTACCGCAGATACATGCTGCGGCTCGTAAACCCGCACCACCGTTACCGCAGATACATGCTGCGGCTCGTAAACCCGCACCACCGTTACTGCAGATACATGCTGCTGCTCGTAAACCCGCACCACCGTTACTGCAGATACATGCTGCTGCTCGTAAACCCGCACCACCGGTACTGCAGATACATGCTGCTGCTCGTAAACCCGCACCACCGGTAGTGCAGATACATGCTGCGGCTCGTAAACGCGCACCACCGGTACTGCAGATACATGCTGCGGCTCGTAAACCCGCACCACCGGTACTGCAGATACATGCTGCGGCTCGTAAACCCGCACCACCGTTACTGCAGATACATGCTGCGGCTCGTAAACCCGCACCACCGGTACCGCAGATACATGCTGCGGCTCGTAAACCCGCACCACCGTTACCGCAGATACATGCTGCGGCTCGTAAACCCGCACCACCGTTACTGCAGATACATGCTGCGGCTCGTAAACGCGCACCACCGGTACTGCAGATACATGCTGCGGCTCGTAAACCCGCACCACCGGTACTGCAGATACATGCTGCGGCTCGTAAACCCGCACCACCGGTACTGCAGATACATGCTGCGGCTCGTAAACCCGCACCACCGGTACTGCAGATACATGCTGCGGCTCGTAAACCCGCACCACCGGTACTGCAGATACATGCTGCGGCTCGTAAACCCGCACCACCGGTACTGCAGATACATGCTGCGGCTCGTAAACCCGCACCACCGTTACTGCAGATACATGCTGCGGCTCGTAAACCCGCACCACCGTTACTGCAGATACATGCTGCGGCTCGTAAACCCGCACCACCGGTACCGCAGATACATGCTGCGGCTCGTAAACCCGCACCACCGTTACCGCAGATACATGCTGCGGCTCGTAAACCCGCACCACCGTTACTGCAGATACATGCTGCGGCTCGTAAACGCGCACCACCGGTACTGCAGATACATGCTGCGGCTCGTAAACGCGCACCACCGGTACTGCAGATACATGCTGCGGCTCGTAAACCCGCACCACCGGTACTGCAGATACATGCTGCGGCTCGTAAACCCGCACCACCGGTACTGCAGATACATGCTGCGGCTCGTAAACCCGCACCACCGGTACTGCAGATACATGCTGCGGCTCGTAAACCCGCACCACCGGTACTGCAGATACATGCTGCGGCTCGTAAACCCGCACCACCGGTACTGCAGATACATGCTGCGGCTCGTAAACCCGCACCACCGTTACTGCAGATACATGCTGCGGCTCGTAAACCCGCACCACCGTTACTGCAGATACATGCTGCGGCTCGTAAACCCGCACCACCGTCACTGCAGATACATGCTGCGGCTCGTAAACCCGCACCACCGGTACTGCAGATACATGCTGCGGCTCGTAAACCCGCACCACCGGTACTGCAGATACATGCTGCGGCTCGTAAACCCGCACCACCGGTACTGCAGATACATGCTGCGGCTCGTAAACCCGCACCACCGGTACTGCAGATACATGCTGCGGCTCGTAAACCCGCACCACCGGTACTGCAGATACATGCTGCGGCTCGTAAACCCGCACCACCGGTGAGTTTACGCGGCAGCAAAAAGAAGCACAATGGACATGGTATTTCTATAAATCCATCCACTGTGCTTCTTACTGTAGGGCACAGCGTTTCGGACGCAGCACAGGTCAGCTGTATCCAAACCGCTGCTCCTCCATGGACACACAACCTCAGACTTCCTCATGAAGGTCTGTCTCATGATCAGGTGTAATAACGCTTGGTAACATGCAGATATTATGGCTGAGGGTGGAAATAAAAGTGCCCTGGTAGTAAATATTTGATATACAAATGTGAAAAATGTATGTGTCCTGTACAGTTTAGATGCGCGTCTCATGGCCATAGCTACTTTCATGGCACAGGACCGGCCCTGTGTGTGAACAATGCCCTTTTATTCCGTCATCTTTCACATGAAAAACTCCTCAGTTCTCCCTATCGCTGCACTATGAGGAGATCGTCGTGTGGGCATGCGCAGATGAAGAGCGGAGCGCCGGGGGCGGGACTGTGCAGAGTACACACGGGCTTACACTATGGACTACTGGTCCCATGATCCTGCGGTTGCACAACGCTATTGATGACGTCAAAATGCCAGCGACACACTACTCAGCAGAGGGAACGGAGACCTTAACAGACGGGGTGATAACGAGACCTGAGCTGGCCGATTAGTGAGGGGTGGCAGCAATGTGCATGGTCCAGGGCATGTAGGTGAGTAGTAGTGGGCGCAGCCCTGGGTGCACTCTAGAGGAGTAGTGGGCACAGTGCTGGGTGCACAGGAGAGGAGTAGTGGGCACAGTGCTGGGTGCACTCTAGAGGAGTAGTGGGCAGCGCTGGGTGCATAGGAGAGGAGTAGTGGGCACAGCGCTGGGTGCATAGGAGAGGAGTAGTGGGCACAGCGCTGGGTGCACAGGAGAGGAGTAGTGGGCACAGTGCTGGGTGCACAGGAGAGGAGTAGTGGGCACAGTGCTGGGTGCACAGGAGAGGAGTAGTGGGCACAGCGCTGGGTGCACAGGAGAGGAGTAGTGGGCAGAGCGCTGGGTGCACAGGAGAGGAGTAGTGGGCACAGCGCTGGGTGCACAGGAGAGGAGTAGTGGGCACAGCGCTGGGTGCATAGGAGAGGAGAAGTGGGCACAGCGCTGGGTGCACAGGAGATGAGTAGTGGGCACAGCGCTGGGTGCACAGGAGAGGAGTAGTGGGCACAGTGCTGGGTGCACAGGAGAGGAGTAGTGGGCACAGTGCTGGGTGCACAGGAGAGGAGTAGTGGGCACAGTGCTGGGTGCACAGGAGAGGAGTAGTGGGCACAGTGCTGGGTGCACAGGAGAGGAGTAGTGGGCACAGTGCTGGGTGCACAGGAGAGGAGTAGTGGGCACAGTGCTGGGTGCACAGGAGAGGAGTAGTGGGCACAGTGCTGGGTGCACAGGAGAGGAGTAGTGGGCACAGTGCTGGGTGCACAGGAGAGGAGTAGTGGGCACAGCGCTGGGTGCACAGGAGAGGAGTAGTGGGCACAGCGCTGGGTGCACAGGAGAGGAGTAGTGGGCACAGTGCTGGGTGCACAGGAGAGGAGTAGTGGGCACAGTGCTGGGTGCACAGGAGAGGAGTAGTGGGCACAGCGCTGGGTGCACAGGAGAGGAGTAGTGGGCACAGCGCTGGGTGCATAGGAGAGGAGAAGTGGGCACAGCGCTGGGTGCACAGGAGAGGAGTAGTGGGCACAGCGCTGGGTGCACAGGAGAGGAGTAGTGGACGCAGCGCTGGGTGCACAGGAGAGGAGTAGTGGGCACAGCGCTGGGTGCACAGGAGAGGAGTAGTGGGCGCAGTGCTGGGTGCACAGGAGAGGAGTAGTGGGCACAGTGCTGGGTGCACAGGAGAGGAGTAGTGGGCACAGTGCTGGGTGCACAGGAGAGGAGTAGTGGGCACAGCGCTGGGTGCACAGGAGAGGAGTAGTGGGCACAGCGCTGGGTGCATAGGAGAGGAGAAGTGGGCACAGCGCTGGGTGCACAGGAGAGGAGTAGTGGGCACAGCGCTGGGTGCATAGGAGAGGAGAAGTGGGCACAGCGCTGGGTGCACAGGAGAGGAGTAGTGGGCACAGCGCTGGGTGCACAGGAGAGGAGTAGTGGGCACAGTGCTGGGTGCACAGGAGAGGAGTAGTGGGCACAGTGCTGGGTGCACAGGAGAGGAGTAGTGGGCACAGTGCTGGGTGCACAGGAGAGGAGTAGTGGGCGCAGCGCTGGGTGCACAGGAGAGGAGTAGTGGACGCAGCGCTGGGTGCACAGGAGAGGAGTAGTGGGCGCAGCGCTGGGTGCACAGGAGAGGAGTAGTGGGCACAGTGCTGGGTGCACAGGAGAGGAGTAGTGGGCACAGTGCTGGGTGCACAGGAGAGGAGTAGTGGGCACAGTGCTGGGTGCACAGGAGAGGAGTAGTGGGCACAGTGCTGGGTGCACAGGAGAAGAGTAGTGGGCACAGTGCTGGGTGCACAGGAGAGGAGTAGTGGGCGCAGTGCTGGGTGCACAGGAGAGGAGTAGTGGGCGCAGCGCTGGGTGCACAGGAGAGGAGTAGTGGACGCAGCGCTGGGTGCACAGGAGAGGAGTAGTGGGCGCAGCGCTGGGTGCACAGGAGAGGAGTAGTGGGCGCAGCGCTGGGTGCACAGGAGAGGAGTAGTGGGCGCAGCGCTGGGTGCACAGGAGAGGAGTAGTGAACGCAGCGCTGGTTGCACAGGAGAGGAGTAGTGGGCGCAGCGCTGGGTGCACAGGAGAGGAGTAGTGGGCGCAGCGCTGGGTGCACAGGAGAGGAGTAGTGGGCGCAGCGCTGGGTGCACAGGAGAGGAGTAGTGGGCGCAGTGCTGGGTGCACAGGAGAGGAGTAGTGGGCGCAGTGCTGGGTGCACAGGAGAGGAGTAGTGGGCGCAGTGCTGGGTGCACAGGAGAGGAGTAGTGGGCGCAGTGCTGGGTGCACAGGAGAGGAGTAGTGGGCACAGTGCTGGGTGCACAGGAGAGGAGTAGTGGGCACCGTGCTGGGTGCACAGGAGAGGAGTAGTGGGCACCGTGCTGGGTGCACAGGAGAGGAGTAGTGGGCACAGTGCTGGGTGCACAGGAGAGGAGTAGTGGGCACAGTGCTGGGTGCACAGGAGAGGAGTAGTGGGCACAGTGCTGGGTGCACAGGAGAGGAGTAGTGGGCACATCGATGGGTGCACTCTAGAGGAGTAGTGGGCACAGTGCTGGATGCACAGGAGAGGAGTAGTGGGCTCAGTGCTGGGTGCATTCGAGACCAGTAGTGGGCACAGTGCTGGATGCACAGGAGAGGAGTAGTGGACAGAGTGCTGGATGCACAGGAGAGGAGTAGTGGACAGAGTGCTGGGTGCGCAGGAGAGGAGTAGTGGGCACAGTGCTGGGTGCGCAGGAGAGGAGTAGTGGGCACAGTGCTCGGTGCACAGGAGAGGAGTAGTGGGCACAGCGCTGGGTGCACTCTAGAGGAGTAGTGGGCACAGCGCTGGGTGCACTCGAGAGGAGTAATGCGCACAGCGCTGGGTGCACTCGAGAGGAGTAGTGGGCACAGTGCTGGGTGCACAGGAGAGGAGTAGTGGGCACAGTGCTGGGTGCACTCTAGAGGAGTAGTGGGCACAGTGCTGGGTGCACTCTAGAGGAGTAGTGGGCACTGTGCTGGATGCACTCTAGAGGAGTAGTGGGCACAGTGCTGGGTGCACTCTAGAGGAGTAGTGGGCGCAGTGCTGGGTGCACTCTAGAGGAGTAGTGGGCGCAGCGCTGGGTGCACTCTAGAGGAGTAGTGGGCGTAGCGCTGGGTGCACAGGAGAGGAGTAGTGGGCACAGTGCTGGGTGCACTCTAGAGGAGTAGTGGGCACAGTGCTGGGTGCACTCTAGAGGAGTAGTGGGCACAGTGCTGGGTGCACTCTAGAGGAGTAGTGGGCACAGTGCTGGGTGCACTCTAGAGGAGTAGTGGGCACAGTGCTGGGTGCACTCTAGAGGAGTAGTGGGCACAGTGCTGGGTGCACTCTAGAGGAGTAGTGGGCACATCGCTGGGTGCACTCTAGAGGAGTAGTGGGCGCAGTGCTGGGTGCACAGGAGAGGAGTAGTGGGCACAGTGCTGGATGCACAGGAGAGGAGTTGTGGGCTCAGTGCTGGGTGCACTCTAGAGGAGTAGTGGGCAGAGCGCTGGGTGCACTCTAGAGGAGTAGTTGGCAGAGCGCTGGGTGCACTCTAAAGGAGTAGTGGGCACAGCGCTAGGTGCACTCTAGAGGAGTAGTGGGCAGAGCGCTGGGTGCACTCTAAAGGAGTAGTGGGCACAGTGCTGGGTGCACTCTAGAGGAGTAGTGGGCACAGCGCTGTTTGTGATGTGCAAGAGGAGTAAAGGGCAGAGTTCTGGGTGCACATCAGAGAAGTAGTGGGCACACTGCCGCTATAGAAGTATTTGTATACGGAGGGAGGGGCATTCATGTAGTTTGGGTGTCTGGGCAGATGGAAACTAGCCAGCTTTATAGAAGGAGCATCAGGGACACTAAAGGCTGTGTACTGGGAGGGAACAGTGGGACATTCACATGATTTACATATTGTGACACTTCTCCATCTATTATGTTTGTGCCCTGTACAGAGGTCACAGGACCTGAGTTGATGATGGAGGAACATCAGGAGTCAGTAGGTAAGAGGACACTTCCAGTCATAGTAATAAATCAGAAAGGACCTTTATAAAAAAAAAAAAAAAGTTTTTATTTTGTTGCACAATTTTGTTTTGTCATTTTTGTGAAATTGGAAGCAAAGGCGTCTCTCTCTATATTGTTCTAATTTTTATCCACAGTTATTTCCTCAGATGTTTGCATGGATGGCTTCAAGCCTAATTGAGTCTTGCTCTAACACCAATTCAATAGCAGACGTCTAGTCACTAAGAAGGAGCATAGCACAGATCAACGATTTCCCAAAATAAATCAACAAGTAGTTTACAGTTGAGTCCAGAAATATTTGGGCAGTGACAGAATCTCAGTGATTGAATGAAAAAACTGAGATGCAACTGAAGTGTAAACTTTTGGGTTTATTTAAAGGAGTGGAACAAAAATATCCTGTGAAATGTTTAGGAGTCGCAACCATTTTTTTTACAAAGCCGCCTCCACTTCAGAAGCAAGTGGACAAATTAACTTTACCATAAATAAAATGTTCATTTTTAATACTTTGTAGAGAATCCTTTGCAGACAATGACTGTCTGAAGTCTGGAAGCCATGGACGCCACCAAACGCTGGGTTTCCTCCTTTGTAATGTTTGGCCTGCCTTTAGTGTAGCTAACTTCAGTTGTTGCTTGTTTGTGGATCTTTTTGTCTTAAGCTTTGTCTTAAGCATGTGAAATGCTGCTCGATGGGGTTGACTCAGCCATTGCAGAATATTCCAATTCTTTGCATTAAAAAACTCCTGGGTTGCTTTCACAGTATGTTTTGGGTCATTGTTTATCTGTGCTATGATGCGCCATCCAATCAACTTTGCAGCATTTTGTTGAATCTGATTAGAAACTATAACCCTGTACACATCAGAATTCATCTGACTGCTTCTGTATTCAATCACCTAATCAATAAACACCAGTGACCAGTGCCATTGGAAGCCATTCACTACCTCCAACATGTTATACAGAGGTTTGGTGAGCTTTGTATCATGAGCCTATCCAAGCCTTCGCCATATTTTCTCCTTCCCATCATTCTGGTACAGCTTGATCTTAGTTTCATCTGTCCAAATAATGCTTTTGCAGAACTGGGCTGACTTCAATAGATGTTTTTTGGCAAAATATAATCTAGCCTTTCTATTTTTAAGGCTGATTAATGGTTTACACCTTGTAATGAACCTCTGTATTTTCTCTCATGAAGTCTTATCTTTATGGTAGACTTAGATAATGAAACACATACTTTGTGGAGAGTGTTCTTCACTTGGGTGGATGTTGTGAAGGGATTTTTCTTCATCATGGCAAAAATTCTGAGATCATCCTCCACTGTGGTGTTCCGTGGATGTCCAGGCCTTTTTGAGTTTCCAAGCTCACCAGTGCGCTCTTTTTTTGCAGAATGTACCAAACTGTTGATTTGGCCACTTCTTACATTTCTGCTATCTCTCTGATGGATTATTTCTCTTTTTCAGCCTAATGATGGCCTATTTCTCTTCTATTGAGAGCTCCTTTGACTGCATGTTGTAGGTTCTCAGCAACAGCTTCCAAATGCAAATACCATACCTCAGATCAGCTCTAGACCTTTTACCTGCTTAATTTATGATGGATTACCGAGGGAGTAACCCATGTAGCCCATTAAAGAGCTTTTAAGATAACTGTCCAATTACTTTTGGTCGCTTTAAAAATAGCTACATTAAATTCCCAAAACCTTACTCCAGATGGGATGTAAATACCCTCAAATTAAAGCTGAGAGTCTGCACTTTAAGCCCATCTTGATTCTAAAACTCTATCTTGAATATGTTTTTGTAAACCGCTAAAATGCCAAAACTTGTTTCACTGTCCAAATATTTCTGGACTTAGCGGTATTAATCATACTCACAAACACACTTTAAATAGTGCTTCTGTGAAAGCAATGGCCATAGCGTCCAACACATGACCACCTCAGGGTAACTGAGCAGCAAGCGTGACCCATGGTTTCGCTTCTGGGTCATGATTAACATTCAAAGACTCATTAGTTTTAATATGCATAATATATATTTACTATGAAATAATAGCAATATACACATAAAAATCACATCCAAATTTGCGCATAAACACAACATCATGATAAGAGGTAGAGAAAGATAATCTTATATAGAGCAGCACGATGGCTCAGTGGTTAGCACTGCAGCCTTGCAGCTTTGGGATCTTGGGTTCAAGTCCCACCAAGGACAACAACATCTGCAAGGAGTTTGTATGTTCTCCCCGTGTTTGCGTGGCTTTCCTCCGGGTTCTCCGGTTTGCTCCCACACTCCAAAGACATACTGATAGGGAATCTAGATTGTGAGCCCCACTGGGGACAGTGATGATAATGTATGTAAAGCGCTATGGAATTAATGGCGCTATATAAGTGAGTAATATAAATATAGTCTTTAGGAATGTTTTCAACAGAGACATATATCTGTTGTAAATATATCCACTCTGCACTAACTCCATTTTGCTGTAGCCAGTAAAATTTCATAAATCGAGAATCCCATTCACAAAGAAGTATACACTTGTAACTAAACTTAGCTTCATTCAATGACCAGCTCAGATATTGATAGTGCTTCAATGGATTGACCAGTACTTTATATTGATAGCTTATCCTTAGGATAGGCCATCAAAATCAAAACGGTGGGCAGTGTGATACCCGACTGACCTGCTGATCAGCTATTACCGGTGCCAGTGGCGGGCTGCTGACATCAACATAAACTGACCTGCGGTGCGTGTTTCAGATGCTCAACATGTCAATTTCTCTTGCGGATATGCTGCGTTTTATGTGTAAGTTTTCCACTAGACTTGCATTAGGTGCGAAAAATCTGCAGGCATAAAACGTGTTTTCAGTTCGTTTAAAAACGCATGTAAACCTTACATGACTCTATCAATAAAGTATTGTCAAAGCCAAATACCAGAAAGTATCAAAAACAAAGCAGCTTTATTTAAAATCTGACACACCAACAAGAGACAAAAAACCACATGTAAAAAAAAACAAGTAACTTAATAGATGCAGAAATCTGCAACATGAAAAGCTCATTGTGGGAATGTAGCCCAAATTGTTGATTGGGGTTCTGCTCATCTGCCCCTATTTAACCGCTATACAGTTGATGGAATTGTGCTGTTCTGCTCAGCAACTGATCACATCTGGCCGATGCTGGTAACAGCCGCACCCTGACCGATCTAATATTGATGATCTGTCCTAAGGGCAACCCCTTCAAAAAGTAGCCATTTTTATTCTTAGAAATTAGTAGTATACATGAAAATAAGACACTGTGTAATACATTGTATCAGAGAAATCTGTTTATTTGTCAACCAGGACTGGTCATTCAATCTCAGAATCCTCAAGTCTTTCTTTCTCTCTCTTAGGGCTCATACTCCTCTGCGAGAAAAAAGATGGTCCGATGTTGTTCCTGAAAAGTAGGACGAGCGTCATGCGAGGACAATGTGATTTTTATGTCACATAGCATCCGTTTGACATCCGTATTCAATTCTTTTTTTTTTTTCTCTGCAACTATTATTGTACCATCATTTACAGGGCCATTTATAGTGTTCTATGCTACAGAATGGTAATGTATCCGTAAAAATCGGATGGCATACAGATGGTTCGTTTTTTCTCGCACCCATTGACTTGCATTAGTGAGGCTCGTCCGATATACGCGGCAAATCGCAGCATGCTGCGATTTTTTTTCTCAGTCTGATTTCAGTTGAGAAAAAAAATCGCAGATGAGCTCTAACTCATAGATTAACATTGGTCAGAGTGAAATCTGATTTTTTATATCGGATTGCACTAGTCCATTTTTCTCGCAAATGAGTACGATCCCTTACTCTCTTTCTTTCTCTCTTTCCGGGAGAAGTCCATGTTCAGTGTTTGGCACCGGACAATCATTGTCCGGTACGAATGCCGAACTTGTAACATTGGCTTTGCTCATCTCTAGTCTTCAGTGAATTCAGTCTTTCCATTACTGAGCTAGAAAATAACAGAGCTTTAAAGTTCTATGGAGAACTTACAGCAGAATGTCTGTGTCTACCTCTAGCTCCTCCCCTCCCCCCCCTTTCTCCATAGAATCTGGAATGCACCATCTGTTATCTCATATCTCAGTAATTGGGAAATCTGTCTTCACTGATCACATATTTTACCAATGAATTGACAGAGATCAATCCAAGAAGCAGATTTCTCTGATGAGATAAATTACAAAGTTTCTTATTTTCATGAGTTCTATTGATTTAAGAACTAAAAATGAAATCATTGGATACACTTTTTAAAATATTCATCCAAAAAAAACCTCCCATAGTCGGTGACAATCAATCGGCAACTCTCACATTCAAAACTATTAATCAAGAAAACTGCCAGTCCCCCAAATCAGTTGTTATAGTATTTACTACTACATTATTTAGTATTAGTAGCCTTGTAATGTCATTACACCACGGACCAAGAAATACTCCACATGAACATAAAAAGCCGCCTCTTTGCTCTTTTAATGTGTATTGAACACCGCATATAGAAGAAGACGGATCTACATTGAAACAATATAGAGCTGAATTTATTTCTCCTGAACTATGAAATGGTGGTGAGTGAAACACACTCTCGATTTAGAAGTTATCTGGTAGTGTTACACATCAGAATTTACAGGAGCTCCACTGGAAGTCTTTGGAATGATATGGCAATGCACGTACATATTCCATATATGATATGGTTTTGTATTTTAAACAAACTGCATATCTTCAGAGGAAACAATATGTCTATTTAGACTGGCCTAGAGTTCGTGAACGCTCGTTCCCAATTATCAGGCCATGTAAACATGCCGAGGATTACTAGTTGAACAAGCAAAGTTCTCATTTGTCGGAAGATAGGATTGTTTATGCTGGCGTAAAATCAATGTTATTGGCAGCGCACAAGCTGCTGATTAACCTTGATGCTGTATGAGGACAAAACAATCTGCCTGTCTACAATGCACACATTTTTCCTTTTTTATGGTTCTAATATAAGGATAGTTTGTTATTTTAGAATGCAATTTTGGGGTGATGGGCTCCATTTAAAGAAACACTACAACAACTTTTTCTTTTGCAGATAATGGTTATACATCACATAGGATACACAGAGACTGCTGTATGTACATCACATAGGATACAGAGAGACTGCTGTATGTACATCACATAGGATACACAGAGACTGCTGTATGTACATCACATAGGATACACAGAGACTGCTGTATGTACATCACATAGGATACACAGAGACTGCTGTATCTACATCACATAGGATACACAGAGACTGCTGTATGTACATCACATAGGATACACAGAGACTGCTGTATGTACATCACATAGGATACACAGAGACTGCTGTTTGTACATCACATAGGATACACAGAGACTGCTGTTTGTACATCACATAGGATACACAGAGACTGCTGTATGTACATCACATAGGATACACAGAGACTGCTGTATGTACATCACATAGGATACACAGAGACTGCTGTATGTACATCACATAGGATACACAGAGACTGCTGTATGTACATCACATAGGATACACAGAGACTGCTGTATGTACATCACATAGGATACACAGAGACTGCTGTATGTACATCACATAGGATACACAGAGACTGCTGTATGTACATCACATAGGATACACAGAGACTGCTGTATGTACATCACATAGGATACACAGAGACTGCTGTATGTACATCACATAGGATACATTTTTAGTTCTCTAGTGCCAACATATTAGCGAGCAGTTTACAATTCAAAGGTGATATGTACAGAAAATTTCAGACATTACAGAGTAAACATATAATTCAACAGATACCAAAAGAATTGAGGATCTTGCTCTCAAGCTTACAATCTATCAGGAAATAGGGGGAAGGGCAAAGAGGGAATAGTTAAATTAGGGAGGTGAGATGATAGGCTAGTCTAAAAAAAATACATTTTAGGACATAGTTAAAACTGTGGCTACTGGGAATTAATTGAATTGCCTGGGGTAGTGCATTCCAGATAGGATACACAGGGAGTGCTGTATACATCACATAGATACACTGAAACTTTCCTTTGTATACCTCGCATAGGATACACTGACACTCTGCTGCGCATATATTGCATAGGATACACAGACTTTGCTGTATATACATTGCATAGGATAGAATGACACTGCGGTATATACATCTCAAAGGATACAATGACACTGCGGTATATACATCTCATAGGATACAGTGACACTGCGGTATATACATCTCATAGGATACAATGACACTGCGGTATATACGTCGCATAGGATACAATGACACTGCGGTATATACGTCGCATAGGATACAATGACACTGCTGTGTATACGTCGCATAGGATACAATGATACTGCTGTGTATACGTTGCATAGGATACAATGACACTGCGGTATATACAGTACAGACCAAAAGTTTGGACACACCTTCTCATTTAAAGATTTTTCTGTATTTTCTTGACTATGAAAATTGTACATTCACACTGAAGGCATCAAAACTATGAATTAACACATGTGGAATTATATACTTAACAAAAAAGTGTGAAACAACTGAAAATATGTCTTATATTCTAGGTTCTTCAAAGTAGCCACCTTTTGCTTTGATGACTGCTTTGCACACTCTTGGCATTCTCTTGATGAGCTTCAAGAGGTAGTCACCGGAAATGGTCTTCCAACCATCTTGAAGGAGTTCCCAGAGATGCTTAGCACTTGTTGGCCCTTTTGCCTTCACTCTGCGGTCCAGCTCACCCCAAACCATCTCCATTGGGTTCAGGTCTGGTGACTCTGGAGGCCAGGTCATCTGGCGTAGCACCCCATCACTCTCCTTCTTGGTCAAATAGCCCTTACACAGGCTGGAGGTGTGTTTGGGGTCATTGTCCTGTTGAAAATAAATGGTGGTCCAACTAAACGCAAACCAGATGGAATAGCATGCCGCTGCAAGATGCTGTGGTAGCCATGCTGGTTCAGTATGCCTTCAATTTTGAATAAATCCCCAACAGTGTCACCAGCAAAGCACCCCCACACCATCACACCTCCTCCTCCATGCTTCACGGTGGGAACCAGGCATGTAGAGTCCATCCGTTCACCTTTTCTGCGTCGCACAAAGACACGGTGGTTGGAACCAAAGATCTCAAATTTGGACTAATCAGACCAAAGCACAGATTTCCACTGGTATAATATCCATTCCTTGTGTTCTTTAGCCCAAACAAGTCTCCTCTGCTTGTTGCCTGTCCTTAGCAGTGGTTTCCTAGCAGCTATTTTACCATGAAGGCCTGCTGCACAAAGTCTCCTCTTAACAGTTGTTGTAGAGATGTGTCTGCTGCTAGAACTCTGTGTGGCATTGACCTGGTCTCTAATCTGCGCTGCTGTTAACCTGCGATTTCTGAGGCTGGTGACTCGGATAAACTTATTCTCAGAAGCAGAGGTGACTCTTGGTCTTCCTTTCCTGGGGCAGTCCTCATGTGAGCCAGTTTCTTTGTAGTGCTTGATGGTTTTTGCAACTGCAGTTGGGGACACTTTCAAAGTTTTCCCAATTTTTCGCACTGACTGGCCTTCATTTCTTACAGTAATGATGGCCACTCGTTTTTCTTTACTGCTGCTTTTTTCTTGCCATAATACAAATTCTAACAGTCTATTCAGTAGGACTATCAGCTGTGTATCCACCTGACTTCTGCACAACACAACTGATGGTCCCAACCCCATTTATAAGGCCAGAAATCCCACTTATTAAACCTGACAGGGCACACCTGTGAAGTGAAAACCATTTCCGGTGACTACCTCTTGAAGCTCATCAAGAGAATGCCAAGAGTGTGCAAAGCAGTCATCAAAGCAAAAGGTGGCTACTTTGAAGAACCTAGAAAATAAGACATATTTTCAGTTGTTTCACACTTTTTTGTTAAGTATATAATTCCACATGTGTTAATTCATAGTTTTGATGCCTTCAGTGTGAATGTACAATTTTCATAGTCATGAGAATACAGAAAAATCTTTAAATGAGAAGGTGTGTCCAAACTTTTGGTCTGTACTGTACGTCGCATAGGATACAATGACACTGCGGTATATATGTCGCATAGGATACAATGACACTGCGGTATATACGTCGCATAGGATACAATGACACTGCGGTATATACGTCGCATAGGATACAATGACACTGCGGTATATACGTCGCATAGGATACAATGACACTGCTGTATATACGTCGCATAGGATACAATGACACTGCGGTATATACGTCGCATAGGATACAATGACACTGCGGTATATACGTCGCATAGGATACAATGACACTGCTGTATATACGTCGCATAGGATACAATGACACTGCGGTATATACGTCGCGTAGGATACAATGACACTGCGGTATATACGTCGCGTAGGATACAATGACACTGCGGTATATACGTCGCGTAGGATACAATGACACTGCGGTATATACGTCGCGTAGGATACAATGACACTGCGGTATATACGTCGCGTAGGATACAATGACACTGCGGTATATACGTCGCATAGGATACAATGACACTGCGGTATATACGTCACATAGGATACAATGACACTGCCGTATATACGTCGCGTAGGATACAATGAGACTGTAGTATATACGTCGCGTAGGATACAATGACACTGTGGTATATACGTTGCGTAGGATACAATGACACTAGTATATACGTTGCGTAGGATACAATGACACTGTAGTATATACTTTGCGTAGGATACAATGACACTGCGGTATATACGTCGCGTAGGATACAATGACACTGCTTTATATATGTCGCATAGGATACAATGACACTGCAGTATATACGTCGCATAGGATACAATGACACTGCAGTATATACGTCGCATAGGATACAATGACACTGCCGTATATACGTCGCGTAGGATACAATGACACTGTGGTATATACGTTGCGTAGGATACAATGACACTAGTATATACGTTGCGTAGGATACAATGACACTGTAGTATATACTTTGCGTAGGATACAATGACACTGCGGTATATACGTCGCGTAGGATACAATGACACTGCTTTATATATGTCGCATAGGATACAATGACACTAATATATACATTGTGTAGGATACAATGACACTGTAGTATATACTTTGCGTAGGATACAATGACACTAGTATATACGTCGCGTAGGATACAATGACACTGCTGTATATACGTCGCGTAGGATACAATGACACTGTAGTATATACGTTGCGTAGGATACAATGACACTAGTGTATACGGTGCGTAGGATACAATGACACTGTAGTATATACGTTGCGTAGGATACAATAACACTGCTGTATACGTCGCGTAGGATACAATGGCACTGTATTATATACGTCACGTAGGATACAATGACACTGCAGTATATACGTCGCGTAGGATACAATGACACTGCGGTATATACGTCGCGTAGGATACAATGACACTGCGGTATATACGTCGCGTAGGATACAATGACACTGCGGTATATATGTCGCGTAGGATACAATGACACTAGTATATACGTTGCGTAGGATACAATGACACTAGTATATACGTTGCGTAGGATACGATGACACTGTAGTATATACGTTGCGTAGGATACGATGACACTGTAGTATATACGTTGAGTAGGATA
Source organism: Phyllobates terribilis (assembly GCF_046119375.1). Taxonomy (NCBI): domain Eukaryota; kingdom Metazoa; phylum Chordata; class Amphibia; order Anura; family Dendrobatidae; genus Phyllobates; species Phyllobates terribilis. The sequence goes on along the minus strand of NW_027362765.1, from coordinate 318,752,923 downwards.
CAATGAAACTGCTGTATATACGTCGCGTAGGATACAATGACACTGTAGTATATACGTCGCGTAGGATACAATGACACTGCTGTATATACGTCGCGTAGGATACAATGACACTGTGGTATATACGTTGCGTAGGATACAATGACACTGCGGTATATACGTTGCGTAGGATACAATGACACTGCGGTATATACGTCGCGTAGGATACAATGACACTGCGGTATATACGTCGCGTAGGATACAATGACACTGCGGTATATACGTCGCGTAGGATACAATGACACTGCGGTATATACGTCGCGTAGGATACAATGACACTGCTGTATATACGTCGCGTAGGATACAATGACACTGCGGTATATACGTCGCGTAGGATACAATGACACTGCTGTATATACGTCGCGTAGGATACAATGACACTGCTGTATATACGTCGCGTAGGATACAATGACACTGCTGTATATACGTCGCGTAGGATACAATGACACTGCTGTATATACGTCGCGTAGGATACAATGACACTGCTGTATATACGTTGCGTAGGATACAATGACACTGCGGTATATACGCTGCATAGGATACAATGACACTGCGGTATATACGCTGCATAGGATACAATGACACTGCGGTATATACGCTGCATAGGCTACAATGACACTGCTGTATATACATCGCGTAGGATACAATGACACTGCTGTATATACGTTGCGTAGGATACAATGACACTGCGGTATATATGCTGCATAGGATACAATGACACTGCGGTATATATGCTGCATAGGATACAATGACACTGCGGTATATACGCTGCATAGGATACAATGACACTGCTGTATATACGTCGCATAGGATACAATGACACTGCTGTATATACGTCGCGTAGGATACAATGAGACAAGATGACAGTACGTCAGTAGCCTACTAGAGGCAGTGGGTGGACATTGTATTAGGGATGTGTGTGGTGCAACGAATCATAATAAATGTTGTGTATTTTGTCCCAGAGAGTGCTTTCCCCAGGCGCTGCACGTACTGGAAAGATTAAATGACAGTGACGGAGATTGACATATAGCATCATATTAATAACATATCTAACGTTAAACTCGTATAACTATAATATTATTTTGCTTAAAAACCAATTTACCTCTAATAATTTAAAGAGGTTGTCCACTACTCGGAGAAATCATTTCCCAATGTAAAATAAAAGTAAGTCACCTCCCTCACTGGTGCCATTTCAGTGATGTCTGTGCTGGATTTTCCAGGGCTGTCATGAAATTGGCTGCAGTGCTGACATGATATAACAGTCAGCGGTCACTGTTGGGCTGCTTTCCTCACACTTCTCTCTATAATGAACCTTGGATGTCTGAGGCAAGTGTGATAACTGCAGCCCTGATTGGCTGCAGTGCTCATGTGGCATAATAACATTGCGAGAGTGCCAGGAAACCCGGCGCAGACGTCGTAGGAATAGTGCTGGTGTAGGAAGTATCTGTTCTTTCTATTTTAAAGTCTGAATCCAGTATTTAATGAAGAACTCCCATTAATATTTTTATGGGCTAAATCTTTGTGAATGTATATTTTGTGCATGTAGGTATATTAATATACTTAATATACTGTATTGATATACTCGCTGATTGCCATCGTCTTCAGTTTCCAGTGCCGCTTTTGTCCTCTTCTGAGTCACATGGCTGAAGTTCTGACAAGCTGGCTTATAGAGCTCTATGCGAGCCTGAAGTCACTTTTAGGCCACAGTTGCATGTTCAGTATTTGCTCAGTATTTGGTCAGTATTTCACATCAGCATCTGTAAGCCAAAACCAGGAGTGGGTGATAAATACAGAAGAGGTGACCAGTTTCTATTATACTTTTCCTCTGATTGTTCTTCTCCTGGTTTTGGCTTACACATACTGATGTAAAATACTGACCTTGTGAACGTGTCTGTACAATGTAAGTTGATGAAGTGTCTTAACGAGGCTCCATAGACTTACATTGTAATAGCGACTTCCGGCGCACACACAAACCCCTAGTGTGAGCTGGCAAGTTGGAATAGTCAGCACTTAACCCAGAAGAGGGCCACAGCAGCAATAGAAGATGGCTTTCAGTGAGTATATTTATACACCTCACTACATTACATATACATTCACTCAGGTTTCGACCATTATAATGTTAATGGAAGTGCATCTTTAAGAATAGGTTGTCAAAGTATTGGACAACCCCTTTAAATTACTATGGTTAAATAGGTTTTTCAGCAAAACAAAAATATAGCTATATGATGTTTTAACGTTAGATCCGTTATTAATATATGGTAATGCTATTAGTTCATCTCCGTCATTTAATCTTGTCTAGCTTGTCTTAATATACAGTGGCAGAAGAAAATTGTAATGTGTACAATCTTATCATGGATTCAGGATGTGGCTGGCTTGTAAGGTTTACATATGTTCTGTCCAAGGATTTCTCATGTAAGGTAACAACATGGCCACTAGTAAAGTTAAAAGGTGTAGATGGGACTTTGACCTGAGTGAGTAATCCCCACTACATACTCTGCCACTCTGTGTGATTTTTCAACAGAGTTAATATGATCTGGATCCATTGTCTTACTTGATGGTTACATTTGGCCCATATGACTCCATAATTACTTTTGCTATACAAGAGTGAACCGATATGACATGAAAGACCTTCTTATTTTGTTCACTATACACATCCAAAAAATCATACGTGTCATTTGTGGGTGTTTTTCCTACAGATGTGTCCAGCAAAAACGGTCTTGGTTCCCTCCGTCCACAGGAAAACCATCATATCCCACATGAACAACAGGTAGATGGAATTCAGGATCTATTATATAAGGAGAAGTTGCTGTACATTTCATAAATACTGCATTATTAAAATGGTGTGTGATTATTTTTGGTACTTTTTAGGTTCCAAACATGTCTGCAGTTAAAGTTGAAGCTATAAATGAGGATGAGGGAGATCTTCAGAAATGTACGGAGGAGATGACTGTGGCCAACATCTCAGGTGAGTAATACCTTGTTCATGTTCTACAATCAGGTGCAGGCTCTAATGGTTCAAATACGAATGCATACTTCAGAGGACCTGTCATGTGTCCCAATATTTAAAGCAGCTAGCATACCTGACCGTGTCAAAGCAATCTAGCACTTCGGCCCCCAACACCCCACTCAGTAACGACAGCTGGAGTCTGCAGTCTTTTGATGCTGCTTGTGATGGTTAATGTTTCCTGGTTCCCTTTTGCATTTCTTTCTGATAAGCAACACAGATGAAGGAACCGGGATAGAAGCCTCAAGCAGAAGCAAATGTGACGCTAAGGGTATGTGCACACGTCTTGTTCAGGCAGCTCTGCTCCGAATCCTACCTCAAAAGGCAGCAAAAAAATGCTTAAAAGAATAAACATATGGATTTCTTTGCAAACCGACTTGCTGTTCATATGTTCAGTGTTTTGATGGTCTTTTAATTGCTTTAAGTTTCCAAGCAAAGAATCAAACAGTTCTTCAGATGTTTTCCACTCTAAAGACTTTATAATACAAGTTAATGGGAAGGCTCAAAAGATGCCTGGGTGTATTTTTTAGCGTTGTGTCAGCATATTTTCGTGAAAATGCTAGCCGTTTCTTGTGTTAAAAAAATGAACATCCGGAAAATGGTATAAAAGACGCCACAATAAAACTACAAAAACCCGACGGTGGGCAAAAATGTCAAATCTCTTAGGAAACAACCCCTCAAAAATGCTAAAAATTATGCTTCAGGGGGAAAAAGGCATTTCCTGAAGCATCCTTCCATTGAAAAATCTGCGGATTCGGTACCTAATAAGATGTCATTTGCACATTTTCTAAGATGATTTTAGCTTGAGTTTGTGGATGGGTTGGGATGCAGCTTATCATGAGAATGAGGTAACTATGGGCATTGGCATGTACTTATATACAGTGAAGGAAATAATTATATGATCCCTTGCTGTTTTTGTAAGTTTGCCCACTGACAAAGACATGAACAGTCTCTAATTTTAAGGGCAGGCTAATTTTAACATTGAGAGACAGAACATCCCCAAAAAAATCAATAAAATCAACAAAATCACATTGTATAAATTAGATACATTTTTTTGCATTTTGCAGTGAGAAGTAAGTATTTGATCCTCTACAAACCATTATGAGTTCTGGCTCTTACAGACCAGTTAGACGCTCCTAATCAACTTGTTACCTGCATTAAAGACAGTTGTCTTACATTGTCACCTGTATAAAAGAGTCCTGTCCTCAGACTCAATTAATCAGTCAGACTCTAACCTCTACAACATGGGCAAGACCAAAGAGCTTTCTAAGGATGTCAGGGACAAGATCATAGACCTGCACAAAGCTGGAATGGGCTACAAAACCATAAGTAAGACGCTGGGTGAGAAGGAGACAACTGTTGGTGCAATAGTAAGAAAATGGAAGAAATACAAAATGACTGTCAATCGACATCGATCTGGGGCACCTTGCAAAATCTCACCTCGTGGGGTATCCTTGATCGTGAGGAAGGTGAGAGATCAGCCTAAAACTACACGGAAGGATCTTGTTAATGATCTCAAGGCAGCCTTAAAGGTTTAAAATCCTGCAGTGCCTGTAAGATCCCCCCTGCTCAAGAAGACACATGTGCAGGACCATCTGAAGTTTGCCAATGAACACCTGGATGATTCTGTGAGTTATTGAGAGAAGTTGCTGTGATCAGATGAGACAAAAATTGAGCTCTTTGGCATTAACTCAACTCGCTGTGTTTGGAGGAAGAGAAATGCTGCCTATGACCCAAAGAACACCGTCCCCACTGTCAAGCATGGGGATGGAAACATTATATTTTGGGGGTGTTTCTCTGCTAAGGGCACAGGACTACTTCACCACATCAATGGGAGAATGGATGGAGCCATGTACCCTAAAATCCTGAGTGACAACCTCCTTCCCTCCGCCAGGACATTAAAAATTTGTTGTGGCTGGGTCTTCCAGCAAGACAATGACCCAAAACATACAGCCAAGGCAACAAAGGAGTGGCTCAAAAAGAAGCACAGTAAGGTCATGGAGTGGCCTAGTCAGTCTCCAGATCTTAATCCCATAGAAAAGTTATGGAGGGAGTTGAAGCTCCAAGTTGCCAAGCAACAGCCTCAAAATCTGAATGATTTAGAGATGATCTGCAAAGAGGAGTGGACCAAAATTCCTCCTGACATGTGCGCAAACCTCATCATCAACTACAAACAACGTCTGCTGTGCTTGCCAAAAAGGGTTTTGCCACCAAGTATTAAGTGTTGTTTGCCAGAAGGATCAAATACTTATTTCTCACTGCAAAATGCAAATAAATGTATCTAATTTATACTATCTGATTTTCTTGATTTTTTTTTTATGGATATTCTATCTTTCAATGTTAAAATTAACCTATCCTTAAAATTATAGACTGTTCATGTCTTTGTCAGTGGGCAAACTTACAAAAACAGCAAGGGATCAAATACTTATTTCCACCACTGTATATATTTTGATAAGATTTGATAAAGTTGTTAAAGTTGTAATGTTGTTATATTGCAGGTTTAAAGTTTGAGTTAAACCTATGTTTGGTACTCATAAGTTATATTTGTTTAATACTCATTTATCCAGAGGAATCGAGGATTGTGGAACAAAAGGACACATTAATACCACTGTTTTTTATTTCTTTATTGATTTTGTAAATCATCTTTAATAATGAATGATACAAATAAAATTGTATCTGTATTCTGGATAATGTCTTGTGGTTCATTCAAGTTTTGAAAAATATTTAATAAAACAAATTTAAAGATGATTTAGCTAGCAGCATTTTTGATGTGTTATTCGAAGACCGTGCAAAGAGGAGATGAAGGGCTGGGCTAGACTTCAGATGCATCCACGTCTAGGATGTATGAACCAGAGAGAGGCTGCAAAAAGCTAATTTTGCCTTGTCTATAGCAGCTCTAAGCAGGCTTCTTTGACACAAGGTTGTGGAGACCACCCAGTTGTGAATTCATTTGTTTACATAATTAGTGTTAAAAACAAGGGGGGCGTCTGTTTTTATGTCGATCATATCTGGTTTTCTGTTCTATTAAAAGAATAGAAAACTGAATCAGAGTGCTGGATGCTTCATATGACAGACACAAGCACAGAATATTGGGAGTGTCTGTGAATTTGATTTAAAGAATGTGTTCCTGAGGATAATTTTCATCCATAAGATGGGTCTGACTCCAAGCCATGTAGTGTTTGCTCTCTTATAACCCATGTGTTCTCTTCTATGTACTCCGATCACTTAGTTTGTGTTCCCTGCAGATTTGCCCAGCAATAGGTGTCTTGGTTCTGGAATTCCACAGGAGCATCAGGTAGATGAAAATAAGAATTTATAATCTCATTCTATAGTTTGTGTGCACAGTGTAGATTTGATATATCTGCCATTTTTAAGTTTTTTTCTTTTCTTTGTTGGTTATTTTAGTATAGAAACATGGCCGCAATTAAAGTTGAATGTGTGGATAAGGAGAAGATGGGTCATCGCCAGTATAAGAGGGAGGTGATGCCTGAGGAAATGGGTAAGCAATAACCACCATATGTGATGGTGTGATAGGGTACGTAGGTATCATTTTGTGTATATTTTGTATTTTACTCATTTTCATAGTGTTCTCTTGTTGCTCTGTTGATTGTGTGATGTTGGAGAAGGACCCCGTGACAACTGGTGGCAGCGGTGGTATCAACAGAGCGCAACCAAATGGAGAGCCACCCACAGAGTGAGTACAGAAATTGGACTGTATCCAGTTTACAAGAGAGAGCCAGAGACTTGGGCCTGAACCAACAGGGACTGACTAAAGAGGCCTTAATTGATCTTCTGGTGGGTGCTAGCCAGGCCACCTCCTCCCAGATGTCTGATGGACAAACGCTGGAGATGGATGGATCTCCACCCCAAATCCAGTGGTTGGTATGGTTTGAAGAAGAGATGGCAGTTCTGGGCCCAGGAGTCTCAGGAGTATAAGGAGGAGGCTGTTCGCTGAGCACAGCGGAGACAAGAAGCAATGGAGCTCGAAAGAGAGAGTAATGCTTTGTGGAGTGTAAACCCAACGATCCGGGAACCTGTACGGATCACACGGGCGGACTTTAAGCCATTTGATGAGGATTCTGGAAATGTGGATGGGTTCTTCAAGAACTTTGAGCGGCAGTGTGCCATGATGGAGGTTCCCCACTCTGGCTGGATGCGTTTGTTAGTGGGACTCCTGAATGGAAGCATGGCGGAGTCTTGCAGAACCATTGACTCACAGCGGAATCGGGATTATAACATTGTAAAGCGGACTATTCTTGATTACCACGCTATCACCCCAGACTCATATAGGGCTCGGTTCCGAGACCTTCCATTAACCACGGGGGAATCGTTTAGAATGTATGCACATAAGATGTCTCAGGCATGTCGGAGATGGCTGGAAGTGAAAAATGCCTTCACTGTGAAAGAAGTTATACAGGTTTTCCTTATAGAACAATTTCTTGCTAAGTGCCCCACAGAGATACGGGAATGGGTCCGGGAGCGCATGCCGTGCATGGTGGATAGAGCTGCAGCCCTGGCCAATGAGGCCATTACTATCCGACCACAATGGAGGAGGTTTCTGGACAATAAACCACAGCCTGCTCCCGCGCCCCGGCCCTCTCCGGTTAGATCTGCCCCTCCACTCAGCTGATGACAACCACTCCTCACAATTCCGAGCCCCAACAATTCCGACCACAACCTGGGGGAATTACAAAGAAGAGATGTTATAGGTGTGGACAACCTGGGCATTTGCAATCCAGCTGTCCCTCAAGGATTCGGAGGGAGCCCCTCGGACCCCCACCTCGTCTCGTGCATCTTGTGCACTCCATCCCACCTGAGGAAGAATTCTCACCACCCCCGCCGGAGTGGACAACTGACCCTGGCACGATAAATACCCCTGCTGGAGTGTACAGCCTCCGGCCTTTGTCTCCAAGCCCCCAAGTACGGTCCTCGTCAGGGCGAGAGGGGTTAAGCTGCCTTAACTATGGACGCATGGCACATTTTGCTAGGGAATGCCAGGAACATTCTAGCCCGCATCATCCACATTCGGCAAACACTGTGCCGCAATGCGGTTGGAATGCAGGAGGAGAGAGGATCCAACAACCCTGACCGGAAGAAGAGGCATATGTGGTACAAGGACACGTGTCTCGGACTAGATGGGACACCTCAGCGACCATGAACCAGCATCTGCAGTCGGTCTGGGTAGAGGGTGTGGAGGCTGCAGGACTCCGTGACTCTGGAGCCTCAGTCACATTGATCAAAGAACATTTAGTACCCGACCAATATATTGTTCCTGGCAGCCGTATGTTAGTGAACATACCTGGAGGAGAATCTTTGAACATTCGGAGGGCCCGTTTACATTTAGACTGGGGTCACAGTCGTGTAATTGTGGATGTAGAAGTAGTGCGGCATCTACCAGTAGATGTGGTTCTGGGGAACAACCTAGGAGCAGGGCTGGTGTGCCACTGGACCAATGTCGTAACCCACAGCCAAGGACCAGTTCACCCTGCATCAACCGAGAGAGAATGGAGCATTCGCAACCTGCCGACTGACCCCCCCCCCATCTATGATGAGTAATGCACAAAATGCAATGAATGGTACCATGAAGGAATGTGAACTGGGGGACGTAAATGGCATCAGGGAGGAAGCCCAGGGACTTCGGGACACTGGGTCTACACTCACCCTGGTCAGCCCAGATATTGTCTCCCCAGAACACTGTTTACCACGCCCCCAAGTGATCATCCCCATAGCTGGGGGTCAGCACTCGGGGGTTGGACGCAATGCAATACAAGTTCGGCTCTCACCAGGTACATGTGAAGCTTCCCAGGGCAACTCGGGGATCAGGGGAGGATATGGAGGACCCCGAGGGAGATACAGACCTCTGTCCCAGCAAAATAAATAAAGAGTCCTCGTCTTAGTGCTTCCCCCGTCAGTGAATTGGCAAGATCTGAAAGATCATATGAGAGAAGCTGGAGATGTCTACTATGTTGATGTGCACCAGGGTGGAATGGGGACTGTGGAGTTTGTTCACAAGGATGACATGAAGTATGCTTTGAGGGAACTGGATGATACAAAGTTTTGTTCTCATAGAAATGAAACCTCTTACATTCGTGTCCCTGCTGAAAAAGAATGGAAGAATGGAGGAGGAGTGTGAGGAGATGGCCTTAGTGGAGTTTAGCTTTACAACCCTACAGCTTCTACCTCCAATTCAAACTGGGAAGCCAACACCAGAACGCCGATGGACTGTCTCGACAAGGACCATAGACTCCCTCAGGCTGACATACCCCTGCCACTGTACAAGGAACTATCAGCAATTGAGCCTTGTGGACTAAAGTGAGCAGGCCAGAGGTCTGTGTAGATCTCATGGCGTGCTCACTTATTATGAGGAGGGAGAGTTTGTGATGGTGTGATATGGTATGTAGGTATGATTTTGTGTATATTTTGTATTTTACTGATTTTCATAGTGTTCTCTTGTTGCTCTGTTGATCGTGTGATGTTGAAGAAGGCCCCCGTGACACCATACATCACCATACATGATCCATAAGAAGAATCTATATGAAATTGATCTTTGTCTGACTGTACATTAAGTCATTCCACTTGTGTTTTTGTAGATGCATCCGGTACAAGGTCCCCATGTCCTAAAAAGGTTATTAGGATGAGGAAACCTATCAAGGTATACATTTTTTATTGTAATTAAAAAAATAAAATTGAAATCTGTTGATGCTTGTCATTTTAAGACAAACTGTGTTGCCATTTAAAAAAATATATTCTTGATGACATTATTTTTTAAAAGTGAAATCTCTATTCGCTACTAGGGGTAGCCGCTCTTTAGGTACCCAAGGCCACAGATTTCAGAGAGTTATCCCCCCCCCCCCCCCCCTCACCTCCATTGATTTGTAAAATCTATTGCTATACCAGAATTATTATTTATTTAATACCACACATTCTTTTTTACACAAAATAATTATCATTGTGATAATCCCTATCCCATCAACCCATCCAGTTCTTAGAGTGACCTGTCGGTCACCAACAGGAGGCCCATAGTGGGCAGGGAAAGACGCCAAAGTGCTGTAAGTGCCAGGCCAAGCCCCCTGCACTTGCAGCTCTTTTGTATTAAACATTTGCCAATGTGGTTTCTATAAATTGAACACACAGTCGTAATACCGTGGGGGTGTTGGTGCACTGACAGAAGGAGTGCTCTTCTTCTGTAAAACTCCTCATGTCATTGTCCTCATTGACAGAGATTATTCCAAAATCAAAACATATCACCTGTCCAATGAAAAAGTAATAAGATCTTGATCACGGAGGCCAAGTGCTATGACCCCAAGATGCAAGCTGTCACTAGGACTGGCTCCCATGGCTCCTGTGTAAACAGCAGAAATGTCATCTAATATGATTTAAAATTAGGGATGCATGATTAAGGGAATTCATTTGCCATTTCAGTTGTGCATAATCTTGATTTTGGCCAAAATTATAAATATGATTATAACCATGGCCTTTTTGACTCTGCTAATATGAGGTCCAACAGGTACTTGAGTGGAGAAGAGGTGGAAGTGGTGCAGGATGAGTATCGCTTGTCAGTGCTGGCATAGAAGTGAGTCAATGTGGCTGGAAGTTATAGTGGTCCTACAGCGGTCTCTGCATTGTGTATACCATGTACTGGGAACCTTGCTGGGTGCATGCTTGATTTCTGGTTGTATACAGTGTTTGAGTGCACCTGTGTGTGACCTATGTGTTATGATCTGCAACATGAACTAAGGAAAGATAGGGGACAGCTGTCCCTACAGTAAGAATAAGCAGAATCCCTACGATGTAGCGGGCTGCCTGTTCCTTGTGAACAGACCCGCCTTAGTCCTCGGCTAGTCTGAACGAAGACCTATAGAGTTAAGGGAGGGGTCCCTAAAAGAACTAAGGACTGAGACAAAAATGGACACCTCCTAAACAGAAGTAGATGCAGAGCACAAAAGACAAACAGACAAAACGTACTAGAGGTCCCAGAGGACCAAGAGAACTGACAGAGAAAGGCACAGAAGCACCTGGCTAGGGAGACAGTCAAAGACTGAAGTCCAGCAAAGCCAGAAGGGCGGAGCTGGAATATAAAGGCAGATGGTCACGTGACCGCAAAACACAAGATAGAAACCAAAACAGGAGGGTTCTAACACTATGTCCCTCACTTTTCTGCCTCCTGGTAGTTCTCGCTGGTTATCCCAGCTGTATATGCGTTTTCTCCTACCCACCCCAGAAAAACTGTGAGCCATGGTCTCATCTTATAGATAATTATTAGGGTTGAGCGAGTACATTCTGTCCGAGTATGCTCGGGCCGAGCTCCGAGTATTTACAGCTGCTCGGTGATATGGTTGAATCGCTCTCGTGTGCATGATTTGCAACTGTTTGACAGCTTTATTATGTGAGCAACGTCTATTTCTTACACATTCCTCACATGTAATAAAACTGTCAAACAGTTGCAAATCATGCACACGGGAGCGATTCAACCATATCACCGAGCAGGTGTAACTACTCGGTGCTCGGCCGAGCATACTCGGACAGAACATACTCGCTCTACACTAATAATTATCAATCTGTTCCAGGGGGCATGCAAAAGAAAGCTTGCTCCATTATGGATTGTAAGTGAAGTACACAATCATTGAGGGCTTACTGTATGCCTGCGAGGAAAGGATACATCAATCCAGCTTCTTGTCCAAACAGCCCTGCTTATAATAATCTTTCATGTATAATACAACTTCTATCATTAAATAACACACTATTAGACCCTTTATGGAAGTTGTGTTCTACAGTACATGATTGTTGCAGGGCTGCATGATCCGCAGCAAAACCTAATCTCTGGCAGGAAATCAACTGCGTCAAAAACGCAGGTTTTGATGCGTTTTTTTCACTGTACTTCTGTCTCTATTTATGCATGTACATAAAGTTCTGTGAAAAAAAAGAACCCCATTCTATTTTGCCATAAAAAATGCTGATGCAAATTTTGGTGTGTTTATTTTCACCACCCATTACTTCCTAAGGGTGAAAAAATGCTGAAAGAAGTGACATGCTTTGTTTTTCAAAAACCCAACCAAGGCACAAAATACTGTCACACTGTCACAGAATACTGGAGGTAGGGGGCCTAAGCTGACCCTAAGCTGGGGCCCTGACTAATCCCTCATCCTGGAGGTACTGTTAAAGGTACAGAGGTCCAGGCCGCCAGCGTAACCCCTACCTCCTGAGGATCCCTGCACCACAGTAATCTAGTCCTGAGAAGGACCCCGATCACAACAATTGGGAACCAGCGATAATATGCCCACACACAGTATTTAGACGAACGAGACAGTACAAGGGAAAAACCAAAACCACCTTGCATACAACTTCAACAAAACTACAACAGAGGGAACACCAACGGGAAAGGAGATAAATGATAAAGCGAGGAAAGGGAAATAACACTTTCAAATACACTTATCTCAGCAACTCCAAACACCACGATCCGCTCTGTAAGTCTGAATGAAAAGCTTTCACCGACACCTCACAAACAGACCTGCAGGAATATAAAGGAGTCTCACTAACGAAGCATTGATTGCAGCTGGGCGAGGCTGGACCTCAGCTAGCCCAGAGAGAGAGAGAATTAACTCCTTCACTGCCGAGAAAACACAAAGCACCAACAAGTCAGCTGCGAGAAGTCAGGCTGTGTACTCGTGACGATCTTCGTGGCAACACACCCGTGACAGTACCCCCCCTTCTACGAGGGGCCTCCGGACCCTCAGGGCCAGGTTTATCCGGGTGAGTCGTGTGGAAGGCCCGAACTAATCGGTCTGCGTTAATATCCGACGCAGGAACCCACATCCTCTCCTCAGGACCATACCCCTTCCAATGAACCAAGTACTGAAGGGACCGGCGATTAAAGCGTGAATCAATGACCCTCGATACCTGGAACTCCAAGTTACCATTGACAACCACAGGAGGGGGAGGTAAAGGTGACGGTACCACCGGCGCCACATACCTCTTAAGCAATGATCTGTGAAACACGTTGTGAATTTTAAACGTAGGGGGGAGGTCAAGACGGAATGCCACCGGATTAATAACAGAACTGATTCTGTACGGCCCGATGAACCTGGGACCCAGTTTCCAGGAGGGAACCTTAAGTTTAATATTCCTGGTAGACAACCATACCTGATCGTTCACACTTAGGTCCGGACCAGACACTCTCCTCCTATCAGCCATACGTTTGTATCGGTTCCCCATAGTATTCAGATTCTTCAGCACCCCTCTCCATACTGAAGCGAGAGATGAGGAAAATCGTTCCTCCTCCGGAACCCCCGAAGAGCCCCCCCTACTGAAAGTACAAAACTGGGGGTGAAAACCATATGCCCCAAAAAACGGGGACTTACCAGTGGACTCGCTTCGCCTATTATTGAGAGCAAACTCTGCCAGAGGTAGGAAAGAAGCCCAGTCCTCCTGGTTCTCTGACACAAAACACCGAAGATATGTCTCCAAGCTCTGGTTCATACGTTCCGTCTGACCATTAGTCTGAGGATGAAAAGCCGACGAAAATGACAAATGCATCCCCCGCCGTGCACAAAACGCCTTCCAGAACTTGGACACAAACTGAGACCCCCGATCAGACACCACCTCGGAGGGTACCCCGTGAAGCCTCACAATCTCCCCAATGAACACCTGCGCAAGAGTTTTAGCATTAGGGAGAGCCGGAAGAGCGATAAAATGTGCCATCTTGCTGAACCTGTCCACTACAACGAGTATGACCGTTTTACCCGAAGACGGAGGGAGGTCCGTAATAAAGTCCATAGACAGATGAGTCCAAGGACGCTCCGGGATCTTCAAAGGTAAGAGGGCCCCAGACGGACGGGTATGTGAGGTCTTAGAGCGCGCACAAACCCCACAGGACGCGACAAAAGTTACCACCTCTTTATGTAAGTTAGGCCACCAAAACCGACGCGAGAGGAGATCCACAGTTGCTTTACTCCCCGGGTGTCCTGCAAAAACTGAGTTATGGTGTGCCTCGATCACCTTTTGTCGCAACTGATCTGGAACGAACAGTCTCCCCGGAGGTCCAACAGGGGCGTCCCCCTGAGCCTCCAATATCTCCTCCTCCAGCTCAGAGCATACTGCCGAAACCACCACCCCCTCCTGAAGAACAGGAATCGGGTCGTCCGTATTCCCGGCCCCAGGGAAACTACGAGATAAGGCATCCGCCTTTACATTTTTAGACCCAGGACGATATGTAACGACGAAATTAAACCTGGTAAAAAACAATGACCACCTAGCTTGTCTGGGATTCAGACGTTTAGCGGACTCCAGATATAGCAGGTTCTTGTGATCGGTGATGACGGTGACCGGATGAACTGCCCCCTCCAAAAAATGGCGCCACTCCTCAAAAGCTAACTTAATGGCCAGGAGTTCCCTATTGCCGACATCGTAATTCCTCTCAGCGGACGACAATTTTTTAGAGAAAAAGGCGCACGGATGCCACTTACCAGGGGACGAACCCTGTGACAATACTGCTCCCACCCCTACCTCGGAAGCGTCTACCTCTACAAAGAATGGCTGAGACGCATCAGGTTGAATGAGTATGGGTGCCGAGGCAAAACATTTTTTCAAGGAGGAGAATGCTTGACAAGCCTTGTCAGACCACCTAGAAAAATCCGTCCCCTTTTTAGTCATGTCTGTGAGAGGCTTAACCACGGACGAGAAATTACGAATGAACTTCCGGTAATAGTTAGCAAACCCCAGGAAACGTTGTAGTGCCTTAAGATTCTCCGGCCGATCCCACTCAAGAACTGCCCGCACTTTCCCAGGGTCCATACGAAAACCGGACGCAGAAACCAGGAAGCCTAAAAACTGGAGTTCCTGTACGGCGAACACACACTTTTCCCACTTGGCATACAGTTTATTATCCCGCAAGATCTGTAACACCTGTCTAACATGCTCCTGATGAGACACCAGATCCGGCGAGTAAATTAAGATATCATCCAGATATATGACAACAAACTGTCCCACCAGGTGGCGAAAAATATCATTAACAAAGTGTTGAAACACCGCCGGGGCATTAGTCAGACCGAATGGCATGACAAGGTTCTCATAATGCCCCTCCGGAGTGTTAAAAGCCGTCTTCCACTCATCCCCCTCCTTCATCCTAATCAAATTGTACGCCCCCCTGAGATCCAACTTAGAGAACCATTTGGCGCCCACGATCTGATTAAAGAGATCGGGAATAAGTGGGAGCGGATACGGATCTCGGACCGTAATCCGATTAAGTTCACGGAAATCCAGGCAAGGGCGTAGGCCTCCATCTTTCTTCTTAACAAAGAAGAACCCCGCGGCCACCGGTGAAGATGAAGGTCTAATATGCCCCTTAGCCAGACTTTCAGAAATATAATCCTTCATGGCCTGCCTCTCAGGACCAGAAAGGTTATACAACCTAGCTTTAGGTAACTTGGCCTCAGGGAGCAGTTTTACAGAACAGTCATACTCGCGATGAGGAGGTAGTTCCTGACACCCATTCTCCGAGAATACATCCTCAAAGTCTGCCAGAAAAGGAGGTAAGACCCAAGGAGTAACCGCACCGATGACCGTGTTCATGCAGTTTTTATTACAGAATTTACTCCATTGGCTTATCTCTCTGGTTTGCCAATTAATAACAGGGTTATGCTTAGCTAACCAAGGAAGGCCCAACACTATAGGAGTGGGAAGACCCTCCAACACGTAGCAAGACAACAGTTCTTTATGTATTGCCCCCACTTGAAGTTTTACGCCATGCACAGCTTGCAAAAAACTTCCCTGACCGAGAGGCCTGGCATCGATCGAGAATATGGGGATGGGTTTAGCCAACTCACTCAATCGCATACCTTGAACCCGGGCAAACCGAGCATCAACCAGATTAGCCCCGGCCCCACTATCCAGAAGAACAGATATCCTCTCAGTTCTCGTACCCACCACCACCTCCGCCGGTACGAGAAACTGAGACGAACCTAGGGACGAAATACCTACTCCCAGATTGCCGTCCACCACACAACCTGGGATCAACAGTTTTTTCGACGACTCTTTACTCAGCAAGGGGCGGGATGGACACCCCCCAATAAAATGTCCCTTTTTCCCGCAGAGGAAACACCTTCCTGTCTTATGGCGCACCACCGGTCCCCTTCCCCGAAATGATGTCCCTCCTAATTGCATAGGCTCCTCCGGACTGACCAGGGGAACCACCATATGAGGGGACCTTGTAAGAGGTGGAGACATTACAGGGGGTAGAGTTATCCCGCACCTCTCCCGAAGCCGTCTGTCAACGCGAATAGCAAGGGCCATAGCGGCTTCCAGTGACGCGGGAGAGTCATACTGTGCCAACACATCCTGTAATTTGTCGGATAAACCATGACAAAACTGGCTCCTAAGAGCCGGGTCATTCCACTGGGTGTCCGTGGCCCACCTACGGAACTCCGAACAGAATTCCTCCGCCGGACGATCTCCCTGCTGAATCCTACGTAACTTAGACTCAGCAAGGGAGATCCGATCTGGGTCATCATATACGAGTCCCAAAGCAGCGAAAAACCTATCCACTGACTGGAGAACTGGGGAGCTAGGGGGAAGAGAGAACGCCCAAGATTGTGGGTCCCCTTGTAGGAGCGAGATGACAATTCCCACCCTTTGTTCTTCACTGCCCGATGACCGAGGCCGCAGCCGAAAGTACAATTTGCATGCCTCCCGGAAAACAAAAAACTTGTCCCGCCCCCCAGTGAACCTGTCAGGGAGAGCTACTTTAGGTTCTGGTCCGGCTTGCTCCAGAGGATGCAAAACCTTGGACCTAACGTCCGCCAACCCCATGGACAAACTCTGCAACTGCTGAGCTAGACCGGCTACTGGATCCATGGTAGCTGGAGAAAAACTAAGTTGGTCGGTGAAAATGTCACACTGTCACAGAATACTGGAGGTAGGGGGCCTAAGCTGACCCTAAGCTGGGGCCCTGACTAATCCCTCATCCTGGAGGTACTGTTAAAGGTACAGAGGTCCAGGCCGCCAGCGTAACCCCTACCTCCTGAGGATCCCTGCACCACAGTAATCTAGTCCTGAGAAGGACCCCGATCACAACAATTGGGAACCAGCGATAATATGCCCACACACAGTATTTAGACGAACGAGACAGTACAAGGGAAAAACCAAAACCACCTTGCATACAACTTCAACAAAACTACAACAGAGGGAACACCAACGGGAAAGGAGATAAATGATAAAGCGAGGAAAGGGAAATAACACTTTCAAATACACTTATCTCAGCAACTCCAAACACCACGATCCGCTCTGTAAGTCTGAATGAAAAGCTTTCACCGACACCTCACAAACAGACCTGCAGGAATATAAAGGAGTCTCACTAACGAAGCATTGATTGCAGCTGGGCGAGGCTGGACCTCAGCTAGCCCAGAGAGAGAGAGAATTAACTCCTTCACTGCCGAGAAAACACAAAGCACCAACAAGTCAGCTGCGAGAAGTCAGGCTGTGTACTCGTGACGATCTTCGTGGCAACACACCCGTGACAAATACGCAACAACAAAAAAAACGTGTGAACACAGAATTCTGGTTTCTCATAGACTTTGCTGGTACTGCAAAACACAGCTAAAAACAGTGGCATACCACCAATGGCGGCAGGCCACGCCACTGCTATGGGGCCCGTGAGCCGGGAGGGCCCCGAAGCAGCAGGGGGAGGGAGGTTGCGGCGGAGGAGCAGGTGCACACACAAGCCTCTGCTGCAGCTACCACGTGTGCCCGCTGCTAAAGGGACATGAATATTCCCTCTTCTCCACTCCCATGGGCATGGAGAAGAGGGAATATTCATTCTCTTTAGTAGCGGGCACGGAGGAGCGCTGAGCCATGGCTCATGGTGACAGTGCCCGCTACTAAAGAAATTGTATTCACTCTTCTCCACACCCATAGTCCTGGCATGGAGAGGAGTGAATATGCCAGCAGCAGCAGCTCACCTCGGTATCTGAGAGCCCACGCCGCTCAGATGCCGACATGAGCTGCCTGGCAGACAGGACACAGCAGTGCTGGAACAGAAGTGAGGAAGTAAGGTGAGTATAAGTGTTTGTGTGTGTGATGGGGCCACACATACCAGGATTGAGGGATGAGGGGGGGGCACGCGTACCAGGATTGGGGGATGAGGGGGGCACCACGCGTACCAGGATGGGGCATGATGGATGAGGGGGGGCACCACGCGTACCAGGATGGGGCATGATGGATGAGGGGGGGGGCACCACGCGTACCAGGATGGGGCATGATGGATGAGGGGGGGGCCACGCGTACCAGGATGGAGAAATTTACCAGTAGCTGCTACATTTCCCACCTTAGGCTTATACTCGAGTCAATACATTTTCCCATTTTTTTTGTGGTAAAATTAGGGGTCTCGGCTTATTTAACATATACAGTATTTTAAAATCAGTGAGTACGTGGTGCTCATAATACTGCAGGACTGTGGGGTGCATTATACTATATGGGGGCTGCATCTTACCCTATGGGGTGTGTAATATACTGTATGGAGGACTATGGGGAGTGCATTATATTCTATGGAGGACCATGGAAAGTTCATTATACTATATGGAGGATTATAGAGGGGCTCATTATACTATATGGAAGGCTATGTGGGGCCATTATAATATTTTGAGGGCTATGTGGAGGGCCATTATACTGTATGAAAGCAATTATACGGTGTGAAGGTTTGTGTGGGATCCATCATACTGTTTTGAGGGCTGTGTGGGGGCCATTATACTGTTTGGAGGGCTAGTGCGGGCCATTATACTGTATGTAGGCCCATTATACTGTATGGCTGTATGGAGGGCTCTGTGGGGGGTCACAGTTGGGAGATCATACTGTCTTGGGGTCACCATATTTTGTTAATTTTTTTTTTGGGGGGGGGAGCCCAATTAGAGCTTCTGCTATGTGGCCCCATGATTTCTATATACGCCCCTAGCTGAAAATTTGCATAAAAATCTCCAGCAAAACACTCTGAAAAACCCAACAGGTGTGAACATAGCCTTAAAGTTGCAAGAAATATTTTAGTTTTGATGAGGAGAATTGCGCAAATCACCTGGACAGCATATCCCTATACCGCATAGCGCTATTCTACAAAGTACTCTGATTGCAATATGTTTGAAGAAGGTCTTGTTGACTGAAATGTCACTAATTTAATTTGTTGGATTGCGATACTCATTAAAACTAAAACAAAGCATGCAACCCTAAGGCCATGTGCCCACATAGCGTTTTTACAGTCGCAAAAACGCTTGTAAAACAGTCTGCCATGCAAAGGAATGTGAATTCGGATGTGCTGTGCAGATGATGCGCTAATTTGCGCGCCGAATTCGCATTGCGTTGCAAAACGCAGCATGACCATTTCTACCGCGATTACGCTGCAAATTCGCGGCCATTGAGAAACATTGAAACGCAGCAAACCCGCAGGTATATGTGGATTTGCTGCGTTTCAAGCAAATTCAATGGCCGCGAATTTGCGACGTAATCATGGTGCGTGTGGTACCCGGGATGAGGAGACTACAACTCCTCTTCATCCCGGCTACCACGCGGTGAAAGAAAGAAATAAAAAAGTTAAAAATAAAAAAAATCTGTATACTCACCTCTCCGGTCTGCTCCCGGCGGCGTGTCTCTCCTCTGCGTCCCGCGGTGTACTTGCAGGACCTGCGGTAACATCATTTAGTCAGCTGACTGTCACGCGACCGCTGACGTCAGCGGTCAGGTGATGGTCATGTGACCATTAGCAGACTAAATGACGTCACCGCAGGTCCTGCCAGTACACCGCAGGACGCTGAAGAGAGAGGATCGTCGCCGGGAGGAGACCGGAGAAGTGAGTATACAAGTTTTTTTATTTTTAACTTTTTAATTCTTTTTTTTTTTTTTTTTTTTTTTAACTATAGATACAGCATTTAAAGCCTCTAAGTTGGTCACACAATATAAATCCATGTCGGTTGCATGGATTTATATTGTGTGACCAACTTGTCAAGCACTTTTCCAAGTGATGCTCAAAATCGCTTGGAAAAGTGCTTGAAAAAACGCATATAAAAGCGCTGAAAAAACGCATGTAAATCTGCATGCGTTTTTTTCTGCCAGAGAGAGGCAAAAACGCTCTGCATCAAATCTGCTACGTGGGCACATAGCCTAAAAGTGCCCAGCCCTGATAACATTATTGTGTAGAAACTTCTGAAACCAGTCTTTACAGATTTGTGGTTTATTCAATTTTTTTTTCTGTATAAATGCTGTAGATGTGTTTTCTAAATCACTTATTTACTGAGCTGCTCAGAATTATAAACCAGTCTTTTATCCTGGATATTCTAGTCTGAAATTCTGAGGTTTGGGAGAGTGGAAAGGAGACTGGAAGTCACCGAGGACAACCTTTCAACGGGTCATAAACTTCTTTGCAAAAAGGAAAAACCATTATCGCATATTAGAACAGGTCAGTCTTATTCCATTGTTACAGTTGGTTTAATGTTGCTTTTCTCGTGTCTGTATTAGCAGTTTCAGTCCAGAAATTATTGTTACCATGATCAGAATCATGGCAATCATATTACGCTGTATATATGTAAAACCAAAAACCTGAGCCAGACGATAAGCTGGTATACATGCATCGTGTAAGAGCTCGTTCACACTGGCCATTTCACAGACAAAACTCAAGAAAAAATTGAAATGAGCATATACCCTACAATAAGTATGGAGTAATGGTACATGTAAATAACATAGGGTACTTAGTTAACGCTATTTTGATCTAGAATAGCATAAAAGCCATCCCACCGCGACAAGGTGTACCGATAGGGACAGTCATAACCTGTCTAGTATTAAAACCTTACCATTAGTGTTGAGCATTCCGATACTGAAATATCGGGTATCGACCGATATTCGCGGTATCGGAGTTCTGATACTGAGTTCCGATACTTGTACAATATCGAATACCGGAATCGGAAGTTCACATAATGCCTGCGCTCTGCAGTGTCTCTGAAGGATGACAAGCTGGATGGCAGCGCTCAGCTGCGATCCAGCCTGTCATCAGAATGCCATCCCAGTGTGAGAGAATTCTCCTGCTCAAGCGCTGACATTACATTATCTCCCTTACATTACAATTAAATGGAATAGCAGGAATTAATATTTTTTAAGACGTTAATGCCACGGCCATGGTGGTTGTGGCATTACAGTGGTTGCCCAAATCGATGGGAACAGTGCTCACAGTGAAACATGAAAAGCCGGCAATTCATCAGCGGCATACACCGGTACCCGACAATTTAGAACAGAAATATAGAGCATCACACATAGATTAGATAGATAGAAACATGTCAGTCACATATAGAAGAAGTACAGTGATAGTGTTGGTTACTGTACTTGTCATTTAGTGTTAAAATAAAGTATTTATTAAAAAAAAAATTGGCGTGGGGTTCCCCGTAATTTTAGTCTCTAGCGGAGGTTAAGCAGACAGCTGGGGCAGATGTTTGAAGCCTGGGAAGGGGGTAATACGCACGGAGCTTCCCAGGCTACTAATATCAGCTCCCAGCTGAATACCTAGCCTTTACTAGCTATTAAAATGGGGGACCCCCCAAAAAAATGACTTGGGGTCCCCCCTATTTTAATAGCTAGCAAAGGGTAGGCAGACAGCTGGGGGCTGATATTAATAGCCCAGGAAGGGTGCCATGAATATTGGCCCCCTCCCAGGCTAGAAACACCAGCCGTCAGCCGCCCCAGAAATGGCACTCACCGCATGCGCAGGAGAATTCTCCCACGCTGTCAGTGACGTGCATGAGGTGAGCTGAGTTCATTGGACATGACCTCGACTCATCTGGATGCCGTCACAGCCAGACACTGAGGAGCGCAAGCATGCCTGCGCTTCTCAGTGTCTGCGGGATGACAGGCTGGATGGCAGCGTTCTGCTGCGATCCAGCCTGTCATGTGAATGTAGCAGAGCTGGAGCTGTCCTGGGAACCATCGAAAGGTAAGGATGATGTTGCTTTATTATTTTTCTTTTATTGCAGGAGATCGTTGGCTTCAGCTGGAATGGGCGTGACGGTAAGAATGGTTTAATTTAGAACAATAAAGAATTGTGTGTTTATTTCAATTAAAGGACTTTATTCTGGGTGTTTGTGTTTTTTTTAACTTTGACTATGGGGTTAGTAATGGGGGTGTCTTATAGATGCTCCATTTCTGGGATGGCTGACGGCTGGTGTTTCTAGCCTGGGAGGGGGCCAATATTCATGGCACCCATCCTGGGCTATTAATATCAGCCCCCAGCTGTCTGCCTAGCCTTTGCTAGCTATTAAAATAGGGGGGACCCCACGTCATTTTTTTTTGGGGGTCCCCCATTTTAATAGTTAGTAAAGGCTAGGTATTCAGCTTGGGGCTGATATTAGTAGCCTGGGAAGCTCCATGGGTATTACCCCCTTCCCAGGCTTCAAACATCTGCCCCAGCCGTCTGCTTAACCTCCGCTAGAGCCTAAAATTACGGGGAACCCCACGCCAATTTTTTTTTTTAATAAATCCTTTATTTTAACACTAAATGACAAGTACAGTAACCAACACTATCACTGTACTTCTTATATATGTGACTGACATGTTTCTATCTATCTAATCTATGTGTGATGCTCTATTCTTTCTGTTATAAATTGTCGGGTACAGATGCTGAATTGCCGGCCGGCTTTTTTAAAGAGACAGTGCATGAAAACATTATTATTTTTTTAAATAAATCCTTTACACTAAATGACAAGTACAGTAAGCAACACTGTCCCTGTACTTCTTATATATGTGGCTGACCTGTTTCTATCTATCTAATCTATGTGTGATGCTCTATTCTTTCTGTTATAAATTGTCGGGTACCGGTGTATGCCGCTGCTGAATTGCCGGCTTTTCATGTTTCCCATCAATTTGGGCAACCACCTCCCCCAATACATTCTACATTATTGTTAGTTTTCCTTCATGTAGAATTAACCTACAAGGAAAGAAAGGGTTTATTTTAATTCCGATATTTGTGTCCCATGGACTTGCATTGGTTTCCGGTATCGGAATCGGCGATAGCCGATACTTTTTGGGTATCGGCCCGATCCAATCCGATCCGATATTTCCTGATATCGGAAGGTATCGCTCAATACTACTTACCATGTGTCATACGACCTCAATGGTAAGGGCAGAGCAGGAAAGGGCCCTAACTGAGACACATATCCATGGGAAACTATACAGATGGAATACTTAGCTCAGAAAGGGTGGCCACGCTCCCTGTTTGTGCAAAGTGCAAGAGATTACAGAAAAAACAAAAACCTGAGCCACACTATAAGCTGGTATACATGCAAAGTGTAAGAGCACATTCACACTGTGCAAAATGAGCAAATACCCAATAAATGTGAATACTTCTGCAATGGAGTGACACAGCGCAAAACAGAAAAAAATGGCAGAATCAGGGGCACTCAGGGATTTATTTACGCCTAGGATTTAGTCAACTTTCTCTTAAATGTTATATTCAACCTGAATCTGTGTTTTACCAATAGACATGTGTCAGTAGATTACTGATTGTAGACCTGTAGCTCTGCTGATTTTCTTTTATTTTGTATGGCCCTTGCCATTGTGTTGCAAATTTCTTATAATGCTGATTGGTGCTATAAAGGTTTAAGTCCCATGCACTTTAATAACGGTGGTGGTGAATCAAAACAGTTAAAGTTTTCCACTACTTCTACATTGATGCCTCATCTGTAGGATGGAGCATCAATGTCTGATCAGCCGGGGTCCCACACTCAGCTCCCCCGCTGATCAGCTGTTATAGGCGGCCGCCGGTCGGAAGTGCTTACTTGCGGTACTTGGCTGTCTAGCTGTAAGTGGCTGCCGCAGGATACTGCACATCCGCCTCCCATTGAATTGACTAGGAGGCAGATGGGCAGTACCCCGCAGTGGCCACTACAGCTAGACAGCCAAGTACCGCAAGTCAGTACTTCCAGCCGGTAGCCCACTGCCGACATTGATAAAAGCTGATCGGCGGGGGTGATGGGGCATCAGTGTAAAAGTAGGGGACAACTTCTTTAACCCCTCAGTGACGTTATCAGTAATAGTACGTCCCTGTGCCCTGGGCCTATTAGACCAGGTATGTACTATTACGCACAATCTTTAATGCGGTCCCGTGATCGAAGTTGCATTGATCGCATTAAATTTACGGCGCCCTCTTACCTTAGGGTAAATGGTGTCAATTATGAACAGCCAATCACAGCATTTCTGAGTATTTCTGGCAATCAGATTGCCTGAAACACTGATGAGCAGCCTAGGATCGGTGCTCTAAGAACACCGATCCTAGGCTGGTGCCTGGCAACGCCAACCCTGGCCCCAGCACACTCTGATTGGTGCGATCAACAAGGACATCGATCGCACCAATCAGAGCGCGTGACCGCGTTGTGACTGGGAGCTGACCGCTGTGACCAGGGGCTCACCATTCTATGACCCGGGACAGAATAAGGAAAAAAAAACAGGATAAGATATAACTGTTAATAGATACTTTAAAAGACCAACTAATGGTCACATAATGGACAAAAAGCATAAAAATGTTCGCGCAAAAGAGGGTATTGATCAAGAGTATGTTAAGATCATGTCATTCAGGCTGGCCCTAGGTAGCCATAAAAAAAAACTGGGACCCTGCCTAGCAGCTGACGTTTATCACCCTAGCGAGACGATTTGGTGTCCCTGCGCCACGTTGGCTGTCCCTTACTTGCCCTATTACGCCCTTGCTCCAAACATACATTAACATAGAAATATTTTCTTTATCCTATCCAGTGGTACCGCCCAGATCAAAAATAAATTGTCTATATGCATATAATTAATACTGCATATACTCTGGTCTCTGTCAAAAGATATACATGAAGAGATAATCAATTATCTCAAAAAAGAGAAAGACACACTCCAGAATACTATAAGAGAAAAAATTAACTTATCTGAAGTAGGTAGCAGATTGCTTGCAGATAAAGGCTGGATAATTCAATTCAGACAGAGTCCTATAGGTTGTACCAGTGCATAGGAAAAGGTCCCAAAAATACAGGCATAGATGATGCCAGCAGCTATCCCAACGCTTTTCACCCTCTCCTCATTCAGGGTTCATCAGGGGACAGATTAGGAGATACACCATAGTAGGAGCATCGGCAATAGCAATGTATTCGCCATGAACCATCAGAGTGAATGCGTGAATTCACCATTGTAGCAGATACCCCCATTCATAAAGCCGCAATAGAGCGCCAAAACCCACCCACCAATTAGAGCCAGGAGTCTAAGGGTCATATCCGGGAGGAGCCATCATGCTCCTATACCCAATAAGGCATTTGACGTATTGCCGCCGCCGCGTCCTGGTGGAACGCAGCTGCGCTCCAATGACGCAACTTCCGGTCACACGTGCCAGTGACGCGGCTTCCGGACACGCCCCAAACTACCGTGAACCAATGTGCTGCTCGGTATTGCCGCTGCATTCCAGTGACGCGACTTCCGGCGACACGTGCCAATAACGCGGCTTCCTTTCACACCCCCAACTGGCGTGGACCAATGTGCTGCTCAATACCACAGATGGAACGCAAATACGCTCCAGCGACATCACTATTGTTGGGGGGGGTGTGAGAAATTCCGCCCAAACTGACGTTATATCATCTACAAGATTCCACTCACACCCTTAGTCAGTAGTGGAGCGCAGATGTGCGCATAGTCCGGTGGCAGGTCCTGGAGGGTGGAAACATAAAGTGATACACCAATATAAAATTAGGCAGCAAATTTATTTGGGACAATGAATACGGACTAGATTAGGTGAGGGGAAGGGGGGAGAAGCAGGTAGACACAAAAAAAGTCCCATATATATCTAGTTAACAATTATGTAATGTCCAAATAAAGACACATCTGATATGATATCACAGACGGTTCATATAAAAGTTGTTTTCGAAAGGTCAAGAATGACCTATATCAAGGCTTACAAAGGATTCATGTCGTATGGATAACTACCGATTAGGCTCAATGAAGCTAGAAAAGTTAAGTTGTTTGTTTAGACCCAAGGGGGTCAATGATTCCATCCAAAATATCCATCTACACTCACGCTGTAGGATTTTCCTATCCCAGTCTCCCTGGCGAGTGGAGACGGGGACAGTTTCAATTGTTCGAAAAGAGAGGGACTTAAGATCACCGTGATGGACTTCATTGATGTGTTTAGCAAGGGGAGTATCCCTACTATTTCTAATATCCCCAATGTGTTCCCCAGTTCGGACTCGTAGTTGTCTCTTAGTTTTGCCAATGTAGTTCTTGGGGCTTGTACAGGTGCACATGTAGATAACTCCAACGGTCTTACAGTTGGCAAATGACATATTCTTATAAGTCCTCTTAGTGGTAGCACTGGAAAAAGTATCAGAAGGTGCGACATATTGGCAATAGCTACAGTGTCTGCATCTAAAAGTCCCTAGGGCTCCCCTCTCAAGCCACGTCCCCTCCCAAACAGGTGGAGTATAGTGGCTGTGCACTAGGTGATCTTTTATTGATTTCCCTCGTCTGTAGGTGACCGATGGATATGGAGAGATCCACGCAGCAATATCTGGGTCAGTTTTTAGAATACACCAGTATCTCCTAAGAATTCCAATGACCTTCGCCTGCTGGTTATCAAAAATCCTTATAAGTCTCGTAACTTGACTATTATCTTTTTGCTTTGGTATTAGGAGTGTGGATCTTTCTTGTCCCAAGGTATTATTGTATGTTTGATTGATCAGATATGTGGGATACCCCCAGTCTTTCGCTGCGGTAGGTTTCCTATATATTGATGTCTTCAGGAAGCCTTTTTTGTCAATACTAATCATAACATCCAAAAAGCTATACTGTCGCCCCCTATTTCATATATAAATTTAAAACCAAGATTATTGACTTTAAGATGGTCAATAAATGTCAAAAAAGAAGTAGAATCACCGGACCAGAGGATGAGGATGTCGTCTATGTACCGTCCCCAAAATTGGATGTGGGGAACACCGACGACATCCCCGTCCCCGAACACTATCCTGTCCTCCCACCAGCCCAGGGGCAAGTTAGCATATGTGGGGGCACAAGGGCTCCCCATCGCTGTGCCCCTGAGCTGATGGTAAAACTTCCCGTTGAAGAGGAAATAGTTGTGTTGTAGAATATAGTCAAGCAGTTGTAAAATGAATTTATTATGGGGGATAAGATGTACTCCCCTCGAGCTCAGGAAAAATTCAACTGCTGCCAAGCCCGCCTCATGGTGTATACTGGCGTACAATGCCTCGACATCTATAGATATCAGCATAGTGCCAGGATCCCACCTGTGACCGCCCTGCATCGAATAGCTGCTGACGATTTGTGCTGGACGGTCACACTGCTGATCGCTGCTGTGCTGTGCCTTGTGGTGTCACAGAAGCCTCTGTAACACCATAATTCCTTTTCCTTCCTGCTGCTGCTCGCTGCTGTTGCCTACTCCTGCTGCTGCTCCTGCAAGAAGAGAGAAGACTTCGGTAAGAACATCTCTGAACTCTCCTCATCCATCCCAATCCCCCTCTCCCTCATCCTTTTACCCCCTTCCCTCCTCTTTTACCCCCGTCCCCACCAACCCTTTCTGCCACTGAGCACTGATTAGTACTTGATCGCTCGTTTTTTGGCAGGTTTTTTTTTTGGTGCGTCCTGCAGCGGCCGAGCGCTGATCGGTAACACAAATCACTGATCAACATTTGTGCATTGCTGGTTTCCAGGACTTTTTTTGTGCCCGTCCATTTTTTCTCTCCCCCCCCCCCATCCCTACTTTGCACCACCTCCGTGTGTGCATCCAGCAGCCTCCGCCCAGCGTTGATCGGTGATGCAAATCACCGATCAGCACTCGTGCTTGCTGTTTTACCCTTTTTTTTCCATGGACATTTACCCCCTTCCCCACCCCCCTTTCTGCCTCCGAGCGCTGATCAGTACTTGATCGCTCGATTTTTGGCAGTGTTTTTTTGTGCGTCCTGCAGAGTCCGAGCCCTGATCAGTGACTACATCACTGATCAACGTCCGTGCTCGCTGTTTTCCAGGACTTTTTTTTGTCCCTGTCAATTCCCCCCCCCTTCCCTAGTTTGCACCACTTCCATGCGTGTATCCAGCAGCCGCCGAGCATTGTTCTCTGATCCTCACTGATTCGCTGTTTGCACCACCTCCGGTTGTTCCTTTTTTTTTTTTAAATCTTTTTCTTTCAGAAAAAAAAAAATAGTTTACACCAAGCACACTGACACAAACACTGAATAAAGTACTGACACACACACACCACATACATAACAAAAAATGTCCCGCTTGTCCCAAACCCGCAATTCAGTGGAGGAGACATATGCTTTCCTTGCCTCCGACACTGACAGTGAGGGAGAGGATCCCACCTTTCTTTATTTTTCTGACTGCTCGTCCTCGTCGTCCTCCTCCTCTTACTCCTCAGGTGCTGCTGAACCGCCGCGCAGACGCCCCAGGAGAGAAGATGAACCAGCGCCCCCCATTACTGACCCCGTATGGACCTCGCCCCCGAAAATTATGAGCCACTGATTCCTGATTTTGTAGCGAAATCAGGGATCAAGTTTGACACCACCGGCCTCACAGAAATTGAATTTTTCAAAGTCTTTTTCGCTGAGGATTTTGTAAACCTCATGGTGGGCCAAACTAATTTGTACGCTCAACAATTTTTGGCAGAAAACCGCTCATCATTTTCTAACTGGTCTCCTGTAGACGCAGTAGAAATGATGAAGTTTTGGGGCCTGGTCCTTCATATGGGGATCCTGAAGAAGCCAGAAAGAAGTTTGGCAATACTGGATTGTTGATGTTTTGTATAACACTCCAGTGTTCTGAATGGTCATGACCCGGACAAGTTTTGAGGCCATCCACAAGTTCTTGCACTACAGCGATAATGCACGGTGTCCTGCACAAGATGGCTGGTCATCTAGCACTTCAACAACACGTTTTCTGTAGTGTACGTGCCCCAAAGGGACATCTGTGTGGATGAATCCCTAATTCATTTTAAAAGGAGGCTTGGATTCCGGCAGTACCTGCCCAATAAGAGGGCCAGGTACTGAATGTATAAACTGTGTTAAAGTACCTCAGGGTACACTCACAAGTTTAGAGTTTATGAAGGGAAGGACTCCCGGATTGAACCCCCTGAATGCCCCCCTGTCCTGGGAGTGAGTGGGAAAATTGTGTGGGATTTGGTGCCACTCCTGGATCGATGTTATCTCCTCTACGTGGATAACTTTTATTCCAGTATCCCACTCTTCAAGTCCCTCTCTGCGCGAGGTACCACAGTCTGCGGTACTGACCGCAAAAATCAGAGAGGCCTCCCGAAGACACTAATTGGGCAGATGCTCAGAGGGGTGACAGCAGAGCCAATGTAGCGACCACCTTTTGCTGGTCAAGGACAAGAGGGATGTCCTCTTGACCACCATACATGGTGATGGCAGCACCCCCAGCACTGTACGAGGTTCCTCTACACAGGTCGTCAAAGCAGACTGTGTAATGGGGTACAACAAGTAGATGGGGAGAGCTGATCTCTCTGATCAAGACCTACAGCCGTACAGTGCTTTGAGAAAGGCCAAGGTGTGGTACAAGAAGCTGGCCGTGCACATCATACAGATGGCAATGCACAATGCTTTACTTCTATCACAATGTGCAGGACAGACTTCTACGTCGCACCTTCAGTTCCAGGAGGTAGTGATCCAGGCCCTGATATTTGTCAGTGGTGACGAAGTGGGCCCCAGTACTTCCGGAACTGAAGGACCTCAAATCGTGCAAGGCCAACATTTCCCCGTGGAGGTCCCTCATACAGGAAAAAAAGGTAAGTCACAAAAGAGCAGCCACTGTATATGCTCAAGATCAGTCACATCTGCATTCAATGTTGTTGGGCCTTGATGCAGAGAAGGTCTTTGACACTGTGTCCTGGCCATTCCTGCATGCCACACTTTCACAGCGTTGTTTTGGGACTACTTTCCGTAACCTCACATATATTCAGCAGGAGGCGGTGACCCAGATAAGTGAATGGCCTTAAAGGGGTTTTCCCACAAACAAAAGTTAATTTTAATCAATATATCTTGGAAAAATAATAAGTTCCACAATAGGATGTGTTTAAATAAAATTTCTCTTTGCTGAGATAATCTTATAAATGTCTGTGTGCTGTGTAATGGTTGTCTGACCGTGCAGGAACATGGCCTGATCATACCACAGCATCTGGGCCGGGGAGAAAGAAAGAGTATATAGACAGGACAGCATGGGATTACAGCAGATTCTTTCTTTGAAGTAAAACATTGTTTAAAAACGGGCAAGTAAATATTTTATCTCACAAAAAGAATCTGCTGCGATCCCATGCTGTAATGTCCGTATACTCTCTTTTGCTTCCTCCCTGCCCAGGAGCTGTGCTATGATCAGACCATATTCCTGCATGGTGAGACACGGCCATTACACAGTACACAGCTGGGGCACATTTATAAGATTATCTCAGCACAGGAACATTTTATTTAAACAAATCTAATTGTGGAAATCGTTATAGTTCCCAGATCTATTGATTAAAATGAACTACTGTTCATGGGAAAACCCCTTTAATACTCCATACTTCAACATGTTTAGAGGAACCTACCATTGTTGCCCACTATCTCCCCTTTTATTAAATTTAACACTCTACCCATTACTCTACCATCTTCAACACACCAAGTTTTCAAGGTCTTAAAATTGGTGAGGCAAAATTTAGGATTGCAGCTTTTGCAGATGACCTCATGCTAATGATTTCAAACCCCAAACATTCCTTAATGAATCTGCTAGATGATCTTCAGAGGGAGGCATCCTTAACTGGATACACTTTAAATATGGACAAGTCAGAGGCTCTCTTCCTAATAGGTCCCAGTAAACCAGTTTAGTCAACAAATATAGCAATAGCTTGGAAAACAAACTCTCTTACTTCGGTGTCATAATCACTAGATCTCCCCTACAGTTATATTCAGCTAATATTAATCCCTACATTCAGTCACTAGAATCCACCCTAAGGATATGGCGCCATTATACACTTCCTTATTTAGGTAGAGCAAATTTATTTAAAGTGAACCTGTCATCAGGATTTTGCTTAGTAAACTACAGGCAGTGTCAGGTTGGCGCCGTTACACTGATTAAAATAATACCTGGGTTGATGAAATCCGTCCTGTGGTTGTTGTTTAATCTGTATTTTGGTGTTTGGAGATAATGATATTCTCGTGCTCTGGGGCTGGCCTGTGGGCGGGTCTTTATTTGGTGCTCTGTTCTCATATTCATCCTTATGGGCTTAAATGACAGGTCACTGAACCTTCAGTGACCTGCCTCTTGCTTTAAACACTGCGCCTGCGCAGGTCATATTGTTGCCTTTTAACCAGGGCTGTAGAGTCGGTAAGCCAAACCTCCGACTCCTCAGTTTCTATGACACCGACTCCACGACTCCGACTCCCTCATACATGGCTCATGTTTAAGTGATAAATTTACTGTAGCACAGATTCATCTCAGCTAAAAGTCTAGACCCTTAGATCAGGAATAGGACAGACATTTATAGGACATTTCATAACTATCCCAAATTCTTATGAAAAAAAATATTCCCTACAAACTGCATTGAACTACCTTACCCAATTTATTATATTTTTTAGGAGTTGGAGTCGGTCCATTTTATTCCGACTCCACCAAAATGGACTCCAACTCCACAACTCCGACGACACAGCCCTGCTTTTAACCCTTTCCCCCGAAGCTTGCTTTCTCCTTCCTGACCAGACCAATTTTTTTAATTTTGACCAGTGTCCCTTTATGAGGTAATACCTTTGGAACACTTCAACGGATCCCGTTGATTCTGAGATTTTTTTTTCGTGACATTTCTTCATGATAGTGGTAATTTATTTGATATGACTTACGTTTTGTTTGTGAAAAAATCGGAAATTTGGCAAAAATTGTGAAAGTTTTGCAATTTTCAAACTTTACATTTTTATGCCCTTAAATCAGAGAGTCATGTCAAACAAAACAGTTAATAAATAACATTTCCCACATGTCTACTTTACATCAGCACAATTTAGGAAACATCATTTTTATATGTTAATAAGTTATATGGGTTAAAAGTTGACCAGTGATTTCTCATTTTTACAACAAAATTTACAAAACCATTTAAAGTGACTTTGAGGGGTCTATATGACAGAAAATACCCAAAAGTGACACCATTCTAAAATCTGCACCCATCAATGTGCTCAAAACCACATTCAAGAAGTTTATTAACCCTTCAGGTGCTTCACAGGAATTTTTGGAATGTGGAAAATAAATGGGTAACAGGAGAAAATGGACCCCAAAATTTGTTGTACAATTTCTCCTGAGCACACAGATACCCAATATGTGGGGGAAAACCACTGTTTGGGCGCACGGCAGGGCTCGGAAGGGAACGAGCGTCATTTGACTTTCTGAATGTAAAATTTGCTGGCATAATTGGCGGACGCCATGTCGCGTTTGGAGAGCCACTGATGTGCCTAAACAATGGAATCCCCCCACATGTGACTCAATTCTGGAAACTAGACACCTCAGGGAACTTGTGTAGATGTGTACTGAGCACCTTGAACCCCCAGGTGCTTCACAGAAGTTTATAATGTTGAGCCATGAAAATAAAAAAATCACATTTTTCCCACATAAATGTTTTTTAGCACCATATTTTGCATTTTCACAAGCGTAACAAGAAAAATTGCACCCTGCAATTTGTTGTGCAATTTCTCCTGAGTACGCTGATGTCCAATACGTGGGGGAAACCTACTGTTTGGGCGCATAGCAGGGCTTGGAATTGAAGGAGCACCATTTGACTTTTTGAATACAAAATTAGCTGGAATAATTAGTGGACGCCATGTCGCGTTTGGAGAGGCCCTGATGTGCCTAAACAGTGGTAACCCGCCCCCCAAATGACACCATTTTGGAAACAACACCCCTCAGGGAACTAATCTAGATGTGTGGTGAGCACCTTGAAACCCTTATGTGCTTCACAGAAGTTTATAACGTTGAGCCGTGAAAATAAAAAAAATTACATTTGTCCCCCCTAAAAAAAAAATTTCCCCAAATTTTGAATTTTCACAAGGGTAACAGGAGAAAATGGACCCCAAAATTTGTTATGCAATTTCTCCTGAGTACGCAGATACCCCATATGTGGTCAGAAACTACTTTTGAGGCATAGTGCAAAGCTCAGAAGGGAAAAAGTGCCATATTGGAGTTCATATTTTGTTGGACTGGTTAGAGGGTGCCATGTCAGATTGGAAGAGTCCCTGAGGTGCCAAATCAGCCGAGCCCCCCATAAGTGACCCCATTTTACAAACTACAGCTCTCAATTAATTAATCTAGGTGATCATATTGAAACCCCAGGTGTGTCACAGCATTGTATACCATTGCGAAGGAAAAAGAATTAAATGTTTACCACCAAAATTTTGTTTTAGCCCCAGATTTTACATTTTCACACTAGGAAATGGGTAAAAATGGCACCAAAATTTGTCCCACAATTTCTGCTGAATGTAGACATACCCCATATGTAGCTGTACAGTACTGCTTAGCCATACGGCGAGACTCGGGAGGGACAAAGCGCTTTTTGTCTCCTGGAGCGCAGATTTTCCTAGAATAGTTCACGGACTCAATATAGTGCTTAAAGAGCAGAAGCCCCCTCAAGTTACCCCATTTTGGAAATTACACCTTTTTGTCAATTTATCTACAGGTGTAGTGACAATTTTGACTCCTTGGGTGTTTTCCAGAAACGTAGTGATCAGTCACTTGTAGTGACCAATACGTTATGCCCAGCTCGTGCTTCTGGAGGCATGCACCTGTAAATTAGACGGGCTCTCATCGCTACAGGAATGCCAAACGTGTGGATGCCAACTGCTGTTTAGGCGCACTATGGAGCTCAGAAGGGAGGGGGGCATTTGGATTTGGGAGTGCAGAATTCACTGGATTTGGGGGGGGGGCAAGGAACCATTTCGTTTTTCCAGAGCCTTTGTGCTACCAAGAACGTGGAAGCCCCCTATATTTCCTTTAACAGATGACAGACCTGAGTGGGGACTTGCTTTTTTTGGTGAATGCAGTTGAAGCTTTTATTAGCAACATTTTACATAACATTTGGGGTCACATTTACCCTGCTCTCTACGCTGAGCACTTATATCGGGGTTTCCATCTAAATCTCCGAGTGACGTGATTCAGATGAATCCCCTGAGGGATCCACTATAATGAGGCAGCAGACTTACTCTGGACTCCGTCTGGCCTCTGTTCAGCGTTGTCCTCCTTTTAAGAAGTGCTCAAAACTGGTCGACGGCACTTTTATGTATGCCTAATAAAAAGACGGACACCGCCAGATCATAGGCCAGACAGCGTCCACAGTGCCACATCTGCCTCATAGGGAATCTTCCGCCGGGGTTTCCGTCTGAATCACGTATTTCAAAGATTTACACGGAAACTTCAGTATAAGTGTTTTGCGCAGGATAAATGTGAGCTGAGCCTTACTGCAATCTTTGGGAGGCTGAATGAACAAATCAACAGAAGAATTTGTTTTATTTTTTACGCTGTTCCTCGTGCAGTGTCAGTGATTAGGATACTTTATTCTTTGCCCCCACTTCAAATAAATGATCGATACAAATAATTGATTTGTTTTACTTCTTTTGGCTTTAGGCATACGGGTAGGGATTGGAGTAGGTAAAGCTATTTGGGAGATAGAACCATTTTTAAAGCAAACCTGTCATCAGGATTGTGCTAAGTAAACTGCATGCAGTGTCAGGTTGGCAGTTGCCAGTATCTTGCACAGCACCAGCCCGAGCCTGAATGAGAAGATTCCGATAGATGCTACTACACACGAGCAGCAATTGCTGGAGCCAATTTTTATTATTAGCACAAAAAAATGGCCGCAAGTGATATATGCTACTGCACATGCGCGGGTGCCATTTTGCTGGAGTTAAAAAAAAATTTTTGGAACCCCTTCCCGACATGCACCATGTATATACGGCGCTGCGGTACTCAATATAAATCTGGTATCGCTGTAATCACACCGACCCGAAAAATAAAGTCGTCTAATCACTTATACCACACGAGGAACCGCATAAAAAAATAAATAAAACCAATTCTTCACCTGCTGCTGATTTGTTCATTCTGCCTCCCAAAGATCGGGGTTTTTGTGTAAATCTGTGAAATACGTGATTCACACGGAACCCTCGGCGGAAGATTCCCTGTAATGAGGCAGATGGAGGCACCGTGGATGCCGTCTGGCCTGTGATCCCACAATGTACGTCTTTTTATTGGGCGTGCATAAAAGTGCCGTCGGCCACAGCTTTGAGCACTTCTGAAAAAAAGGACACCACTAAACGGGTCAGACTGAGTCCAGAGTAATTCTGCTGCCTCATTATAGTGAATGGAACTCTCGGGATAAGGTTAGGGTTAGGGGTGTGTTAGAATTTGGTTAGGGTTGTGTTAGTGTTAGGATTAGGGTCAGTGTTGGGTTTAGGATTAGGGTTATGGTTAGGATTGTGGTTGTGTTAGGGTTGGGATTTTTTCAAAAGTAAAGAAAAAAAATGTCGTTATGGCAACTAGTGTTGAGCGCAAGTGCTGTCTACTTGAGTTTGCATCGGATGCTCGGGTATGCACGGAGTATCACGGGTGCTAGAGTGAATGTTCGAATCCCTGTCCCGCATGTTTCTTGGCTGTTATACAGCCAAAAAAACACACGGGGATCGCCTGCCATACGCGAGCAATCCCCTCATGTTTTTTTTGGGTGTCTAACAACAGTGAAACATGCAGGACGGGGCCTTGAGCATGTCACTCGAGCACATGCGATACTCGGAGCATACTCAAGTACCCGATGCAAACTCAAGTAATGAGCACTTGCACTGAAGACTAATGACAACATAATCAATATGATGACCTAATGTTATCAAATTCTGTGTCGTACCTCTGGGTTCAAAATGTTCACTATAGCCCTTGATAAAATCCTTGAGGGGTGTAGTTTACAATATGGGGTGACTTGTGGGGGGTTTCCACTGTTTAGGCACATCAGGGGCTCTCCCCTCATATGGAGTATCGGCGTACTCAGGAGAAATTGCACAACAAATGGTATGGTGCAATTTCTCCTGTTACCCTTATGAAAATGCAAAATTGGGGGCTGAAAAACATTTTTGTGGGAAAAATGTGAACATTTTACGGGTCAATGTTATAAATGTTTTGTGAAGTACCTGGGGGTTCAGGGTGCTCACATCTAGATAAGTTCCCTGAGGGGTCTAGTTTCCAAAATGGTGTCACTTATGTGGGTTTTCCACACAACAGGGGCTCTCCAAACACGACATGGCGTCCACTAATTATTCAAGCAAATTTTACATTGAAAAAGTCAAATGGCGCTCCTTCCCTTCCAAACCCTGCCGTGCGCCCAAACAGTGGTTTTCTCCCACATATGGGGTATCTGTGTGCTCAGGAGAAATTGCACAACA
Organism: Phyllobates terribilis; assembly: GCF_046119375.1. Classification (NCBI taxonomy): domain Eukaryota; kingdom Metazoa; phylum Chordata; class Amphibia; order Anura; family Dendrobatidae; genus Phyllobates; species Phyllobates terribilis. Next base: position 318,716,449 of record NW_027362765.1, on the reverse strand, counting down.
TATTTTGGGGTCCATTTTTACCCTTGCAAAAAATAAAAAAAAATTGTGTCTAAAATAAAAATTTTGTGAAAAAAAATTAAATGTTCATTGTTTTCTTCCACATTCCAAAAATTCCTGTGAAGCACCTGAAGGGTTAATAAAGTTCTTGAATGAGGTTTTGAGCACCTTGAGGGGTGCAGTTTTTAGAATGGTGTCACTTTTGAGTATTTTCTGTCATAAAGACCCCTCAAAGTGACTTCAAATATGATGTGGTCCCTAAAAAAATGGTTTTGTAATTTTATGAAAAAAACAAGAAATCCCTGGTCAACTTTAAACCCTTCCTAGCAAAAAAAAAAATTGGGTTCCAAGATTGTGCTGATGTAAAGTAGACATGTGGGAAATGTTATTTATTAACTATTTTGTGTGACATATCTCTCTGATTTAAGGGCATAAAAATTCAAATTGTGAAATTTTCGCCAAATTTCCATTATTTTTCACAAATAAACGCAAGTGATATGAAAGAAATTTTACCACAATCATGAAGTACAAAATGTCACGAAAAAACAATCTCAGAATCAGGGGAATCCATTGAAGCGTTCCAGAGTAATTACCTCATAAAGTGACAGTGGTCAGAATTGTAAAAATTGGACTGGCCATTAATGTGCGAGTAACCTCCAGGGTAAAGAGGTTAATATCAACATCGAGTGCATGGCAGATGACCAGACAATTGTTGTCATTACACCCTAACTATTCCACCCACCTCCCCCTAATTCAAAACCCTAACTTCCGACATAGACAATCGCCTCATACTTTTTACCTTCAATATAAAATGGGACTTGGATCTATTGATAATTTCTTAGATCATTCATATCTATGTATACTATTTTAATTCTAAAGATATAGAAATGCTTCTCAATCTCTGTCATCGGGCCTATTTTACCTATGTTGTCTCCCAGATGTGATTGTTGTTAGGCAGTTCAGTTTGTGCAATTCATAGTGTAAGTTGCATTGCTTGTCTTGTTAGTCATTTTTTCTATGCTGCCGCACTCTGGCCGATATCCGTTGTTTATTGTACTTGTAATATTAAGTATTCATTATGGTCGTGTTTTCACTCCAGTTCATGGGTCTATTCCTCTCAGCAGCCATTATTCCTTCTCTTTCTTGCTGTGAGGAAGATGCACACGTGCTGACTTGCGAAAGCTTCAGTCTCTGACCACCTTTCCATTCGTTTCCACACCTTTTACCACCTCTTAATAACTTGTACGAATCAATTGTGTCAGCGACTTGGGTTCTAATAAACCAAGATTTGAACTGAAACAAGGCTGTGAATTACGTTCGAGTCTACAGAAGCTGGGCATAGGTGTTAATGGTCCTGTCTGCTTCACATCAAAGATACGAAGGTAGGAACCTCACAGCCCCTTATCACCCAGGATCACCTTCATTCGCCTTTTGTGGAGACAGAACATTACCCCCATTAGAAAACATAGGATGGGTATTTTCCCTACATCAAATTGTTTCAAGTGTAATGCCCCTGAGGCTGACCTGTACAGCTACATGTGGTCTTGCCCCAAAATAGTCTTTTTGGACAAAGATCCATGGTTTTATATCCAATCACCTGACCAGTTTCATCCCTTTAGTCCTACATGGGCCATTTTCGGATATCTGGATGCGGAAACATATCGATGCAATCCTGGTGTAAAGAAACTTTCACACATGGTAGCAGCAGGATCCAAAACAATTTTTCACACATGGCTTAGTCCACAATCCCATCCATGCAGATTGTTTTTGGAAAATGTGTCTTTTTGATTATGATGGACTGGGTGGAGGTGTCTCTTCTAAAGTAACAAAGAGTTCAAAATTTCTTTGACATTTGGGAGAGGTCTATAGAATTTTAACTCACCACATTCGTAAATCGTTGCATGATAGTTTTGGACCAACCGCATGGTTTCAACAAAGGCTGTTGATGGGAGATCCTCCTATAAGTTTTCCACTACAGGTTGTATCTGCGGGATGTAGACACAATGCCACACACCACAAGAATGAGTTCCTCTATTACAATATTATCTACTATTTCCTCTACAATCACTATAATTCTCCTTGATGGGGTAGAGGTGGAACCATGGGCAATTGTTATTGGTGCTCATTTGACGCCACTGTTAAAGTTTACTTTGTTGGTCATTAACCTATTGCATGGTAGTTTATATAACTTCATTGACTTATAAAGGTTATGTATGGAGTCAAACCAACCATTTACTACTCTTTGTCCTTTGTTTATATATCTTGCGTTTTTGTAATCAAAAAAATGTTAATAAAAACATTCTTTAAAAAAAAATGGTTGTGGTCCATAAGCTATCTTGATATTATTGTTTAAGCAATATTTATGAAATGGCATTAAATTGTTGATTGATTTCTTCCTTAACCCCTTACTGGCCTGGGGCGTATTAGTACGCCCCAGGCCATCACCCCCGGTTCAGTGAGGGCTCCGGCGGTGAGCCCGCACTGAATCGGGCACATGTCAGCTGATTCTTACAGCTGACATGTGCCCGCAACAGCCGAAGGTAGAATCGCGATCAACCCGCGGCTGTTAACATGTTAAATGCCGCTGTCAATCTCTGACAGCAACATTTAACATCGCTGCGCCGGAAGCGCGGCATTAGCCTCGCCCATCAGTGACCCTGTCACGTGATCGCGGGTCACCGATGGGTGGTCATGACAACCCTGGGTCTGCAGCAGACTCCAGTGGTTGTCATGTAAAGATGGCTATGAGCGCCACCTAGTGGTCGGTGCTCATAGCACGGGACCATTTCTGCTACATAGAGGTGATCTGCTCGTCCCCTATATGTAGCAGAGGCAATCGGACAGTTGCTGCTTCTAGTCTCCTATGGAGACTATTGAAGCATGCAAAAAGTAAAAAAAAAATGTTTTTAAAAAAATATAAAAGTTTAAATCACCCCCCTTTTGCCCCATTCAAAATAAAATAATAAAAAATAAACCCCACATACACATATTTGGTACCACCGCGTTCAGAATCGCCCGATCTATCAATATAAAAAAAGAATTAATCCGATCGGTAAACGGCGTAACGAGAAAAAAATTGCAAACGCCAGACTTAAAAAATTTTTTGTCGCCGCAACATTGCAATAAAATGCAATAATGGGAGATCAAAACATCGTATCTACCCCAATATGGTATCAATAAAAACGTCAGCCCGGCACGCAAAAAATTAAACCCTCACCCAGATCCCGAAAAATGGAGATGCTACGGGTCTCGGAAAATGGCGCCATTTTTTTTTTTTTAAGCAAACTTTGGATTTTTTTTTCACCACTTAAAAAAGAACCTATACATGTTTGGTGTCTACGAACTCGTAATGACCTGGAGAATAATAATAGGAGGTCAGTTTTAGCATTCAGTGAACGTGGAAAGAAAAAAAAACAACTGTGAAATTGCACTTTTTTTGCAATTTCACTGCACTTGGAATTTTTTTCCCGTTTTCCAGTACATGATATGGTAAAACTAGTAATGGCGTTGAAAAGTACAACTCGTCCCGCAAAAAATAAACCCTCACATGGCCATATTGACCAAAAAATAAAAACGCTATAGCTCTGGGAACAAGGGGAGCAAAAAACAAAAATGCAAAAACAGAAAATCCCAAGGTCGCTAAGGGGTTAAAAAAGCTTTCCTATTTTTTACAAGTCTAAATTAGGGTTATTTAGAGATATAGTTTGAACTTGTTGACCTGTGTCTTTTTTCAACCCATGTCACACAATGAAATGTCTCATGTGGGTTCTACTCTTAAGCCCTGCTCCTGTCTCAAGAACAGGACCTTCTCTTGCATCACCAGGAACTGAAAGGTGCCAAAGCATGGCTCTTGGGAAAACCTTTTTTTAAGTCATGTCTCTAGAGTAAATGAAATGAAATCTGTCACCAGGTTTTTCTGTGTAGTCTGAGAGCAGCATGATGAAACGTCTGAGACCCTGATTGTAGCAATGTCACTTTCTGGTCTGCATGCTGTCATTTGGATATAATGACTGTTTTCTCTGCTCCAGATCAAGTAGTGCTTAGAATGTGGAGCCCTGTATAACCCCGCCCACACCCTGCTAATCAGTGGTGGGGGCGGGGTTACACAAAGCAGTTGACTAGGAGGCACGAGACACCTAGTCCTCTGTTGATAATCTCCTTGTGATTAAACACTGATTTTATTGAAAGGACAACACATAGCATAGTAAGTGACACATCGCTGGAATCAGGGTCTCTGCCCCTACAACATGGTGCTCTCAGATTAAATAACAAAAACTTGCTGACAGATTCCCTTTCACTTTTTACCTTGCTGCAAAATGTAACTAACTTTATTGCTATGTCATGTGTTTTTGAGAAGCAATTTAACTCCCTGGGGTCAGTTCTATGTCATAATGCTTGAGTGTACTCAGTCAGTGTGTGTCTCCTACAGATGGGTACAGTAAGAAGAATGCACCAGAGAGATGTCCGCAGGAGGACTGTCGCAATGTTACACAAGATGATGAGGTAGATGAAACTTGGATAACTAGTTGTAGGTCTGAAAAAAATTCTTATTCAAGAATTGTAGCTGTAGAAAAGAAGACCTTGACCATACTCTCAAATATTATATATTAATCTACTGTGGCAAAGCAAAATTTCCAAAACGGGCCATGAGATTCTTAATTACCATTTTGATCAGATTGTATAAGCCAATTGTACACCATGGCAAACCTTTCAGTGGGTCCATGACTTGTGGGTGTCCCCCGCTGTCACGGTGCCCCAAAGCATCCAAACTGCCAGGCAAAGCTCCTCAGCTCTGGTCACACCACTGCACAGACACATCAACAATGGTCGCAATACAGCGCCAACACCTGCTGGCGTGGTAGATCAATTTACAGTATTTGGATGCGTGGCCCATGTTTTGTTTTTTTTCGTCTTTACAGCTGTGATATCTTAAGTATAATTTTTTTTAAAATGGGAAAATTTCCACTTAGAAAAAAACTAATTCAAGTTTATGCCTGCTTATTTTTTTTCTTGGTGTTTATGAACGTTTTAAAGGCTCTAAACCTTACATCTGATGAGAAGAATCGTCTGCATTCAACGGTGAAGGATGGTGTTATCCACACAGGTAGGTACTAAGTACATTAAGCATTTCTATAGTTTTCTCTTTGTGCCCCACACAGCCTGATACTTGCTCCATTAACCTTTAATATGTTGTGTGGTGTGCCCATTGGACCCCAAGTTTACGTCATATTTCCTCAAGTATGGAAGGTAGGTAACAATCTGTTTTGGTAGCTTCCTAGCTCAAGAACCCCTCCCTCCTCAGTGCATTGTAACTTGCATTACCAAGAAATGTTGCATATGAAAGATAGATATTTCAACAAGAAGGTTCCACGAGAGACTATAGGTATGCCCCTATACTTCCATTCTGTGTATTTTATTCCAACAGATGGATTGAATAGCAGAAGTAGAGTTGATTGTTCGGAAGATTACAGGTCCACAAAAGATTACCAGGTAGTTGTAAATGCTTGGGGTGTCTGTAACATCCGTGCCCTAATCAAATCCTCTTATTAATGGATTTAAATTCTGTGCCACATTTAGGCAGATTGCATAGAGGTTGGAACAGATGAGGCTACATCTCAGAGCGACAGCGAGGAAGAAATGTACCTGACAGCTGAACAAAGGGTTAAGGAAGAAGATGCCAATGAAGGTGAGAAGAACACAGGCTTGTATTTGTGCAAAAAAATATTTTATGCTTTGTAATAGTTTCTTACAAGACCGCAATGAAGAAAATTGGACAATTAATGATAGAAATGAGGGCTCATTCAGACGTCAGTGACTTTCTCATACAGGAAAATCTGTCCGAGTGTCATTAGTGTTTTTTTTTTTATACATGTATACACTGCTCAAAAAAATAAAGGGAACACTTAAACAACAGAATATAATTTCCAAGTAAATCAAACTTCTGTGAAATCAAACTGTCCACTTAGGAAGAAACACTGATTGACAATCAATTTCACATGCTGTTGTGCAAATGGAATAGACAATAGATGGAAATTATTGGCAATTATCAAGACACCCTCAATAAAGGAGTGGTTCTGCAGGTTGGGACCACAGACCACATCTCAGTACCAATGCTTTCTGGCTGATGTTTTGGTCACTTTTGAATGTTGGTTGTGCTTTCACACTCGTGGTAGCATGAGACAGACTCTACAACCCGCTGAAGTTGCTCAGGTAGTGCAGCTCATCCAGGATGGCACATCAATGCAAGCTGTGTAGTGTCCAGAGGCTGGAGGAGCTACCAGGAGACAGGCCAGTACACCAGGAGACGTGGACCCAGCAGCAGGACCGCTACCTCCGCCTTTGTGCAAGGAGGAACAGGAGGAGCACTGCCAGAGCCCTGCAAAATGTCCTCCAGCAGGCCACAAATGTGCATGTGTCTGCACAAACGGTTAGAAACCGACTCCATGAGGGTGGTATGAGGGCCCGACGTCCACAGATGGGGGTTGTGCTCACAGCCTAACACCGTGCAGGACGCTTGGCATTTGCCACAGAACACCAGGATTGGCAAAGTCGCCACTGGCGCCCTGTGCTCTTCACAGATGAAAGCAGGTTCACACTGAGCACATGTGACAGACATGACAGAGTCTGGAGACACGGTGGAAAGCGATCTGCTGCCTGCAACATCCTTCAGCGTGACCGGTTTGGCAGTGGGTCAGTAATGGTGTGGGGTGGAATTTCTTTGGAGGGCCGCACAGCCCTCCATGTGCTCGCTAGAGGTAGCCTGACTGCCATTAGGTACCGAGATGAGATCCTCAGACCCCTTGTGAGACCATATGCTGGTGCGGTTGGCCCTGGGTTCCTCCTAATGCAGGACAATGCCAGACCTCATGTGGCTTGAGTGTGTCAGCTGTTCCTACAAGTTGAAGGCATTGAAGCTATGGACTGGCCCGCCCGTTCCCCAGACCTGGATCCGATTGAGCACATCTGGGACATCATGTCTCGCTCCATCCACCAACGTCACGTTGCACCACAGACTGTCCAGGAGTTGGCAGATGTTTAGTCCAGGTCTGGGAGGAGATCCCACAGGAGACCATCCGCAACCTCATCAGGAGCATGCCCAGGCGTTGTAGGGAGGTCATACAGGCACGTGGAGGCCACACACAATACTGAACCTCATTTTGACTTGTTTTAAGGACATTACTAGGGTTGAGCGAGTATGTTCTGTCCGAGTATGTTTGAATCGCTCCCGTGTGCATGATTTGCAACTGTTTAACAGCTTTATTACATGTGAGGAATGTGTAAGAAATAGACATTCCTCACATGTAATAAAACTGTCAAACAGTTGCAAATCATGCACACGGGAGCGATTCAACCATATCACCGAGCAGCTGTAAATACTCGGAGCTCGGCCCGAGCATACTCGGTGAACGGGTTAATAGAACATACTCGCTCAACACTAGACATTACATCGAAGTTGGATCAGCCTGTCTTGTGTTTTTCCACTTTAATTTTGGGGGTGACTCCAAATCCAGGCCTTCATTGGTTAATAAATTTGATTTCCATTGATGATTTTTGTGTGATTTTGTTGTCAGCACATTCAACTTTGTACAGAACAAAGTGTTCAATGAGAATATTTCATTCATTCAGATCTAGGATGTGTTATTTGAGGGTTCCCTTTATTTTTTTGAGCAGTGTATTATGAGCTTAGTCAGAGTGTCAGTTTTTATCATCAGAGTTCGGTCACAGTTTCTTCAATCTTTTCCTATCTAGCAGTCCATGAAAAAAAGTCAGCAGTCTGATAGCATCCGACTGCTGTCCAATTTATTTTTTTCTTCTACAGACTTAGACTTGTGCTGGCGTATTTGATCTAACACTCTGATCAATGCTGGACATTCTCCACAATTTTCCACTGACCACTTTGTCTGTGAAAAACCATGGAAATGTTAATGGCCATTCATTATTTTAGCTATGAGTGCTATTCATGAAAAACACGATAGTATTCATATGCAAAAACGGACTTGTAAATGACTCCTTGCTGATACCACTCACAGAATTTAATTGGTTTCACACCTAAGGAAGACATATGCATTGTTGAGATGCCCATCTGTCCACATTTCCGTAGCCTATCTTGAATGCATGTCTTAATGATCACATGGGTGTAGAAATTGTGCTGGTCTTGTCACCAGCGACGTGGCAAGTAAAGGCTATATAACCCTTCCAACACTGTTATTAATTTTGGACTTTGTATGAAAAAAAAGGGGGAGAGCGCTCTCCGGCAAGTCACTGCTAATTCCAGCATCATACTGGTTAGCGCTCTCATTTATATTCAGGAACTTGAAGCCATAGTCCAGATGTCATTGCATTATGGTGGTCATAAACTTTTTATTTTTGTTCAAACGTGTTTATTGAAAATGTTTTAAATATTATATGGGGAGGGATACAGAACAAAGAAAAGGACATTTCGGGAAAGCATGGGGGGAACAAGGAACAATAAGGAAAGTATAAACCAGAGGAAAAGAGAAATGGGGAAATGAGGGGAGGGAGGTAAGTAAACTATTTTAATAGGGAGGGAAAAGAAAACGAGGAAAGAAAGGAACTACACTTATAAAGATAGGTGACGGAAAAGACAAGCGCACATTTATAATGTCACAACACAAAGATATACTACCATTATTAAACTAAAACATTACATAATTAAATATCCATATGCTGTAAAGAAAAGATAGGTTAGTACAATTAAACAAAAAGAAAATTTCTTACAATAATGCTTATGTGCCCTTGTCAGGTTTAAGATGTTTAAATGTCGACCCTGGGAGAGAGAAAGTTCAGTTCATTTGTATTATTAATCTTGATGAGGATCTTGAAAGTGAAAATCAAACCAATTAGTTCTCCAAATAATCCAGTTCTTGTAATCCAGTCGGAAATGTAAAGTTAAAATCCATTCAGTTGTTCAGTGTTGCTCTTTGCAAAGGGTTGCTTAAAGTGAAGAAAAATTGTAATCCACATTATTGCGCCATTAGAGAAAAAAGAACAGTCCGACCATAAAGTCCCAACACGCCATATGCAGTGAAAACCAAAGTATGTCTATTTATTACAGGTGACTGACAACAGTGGATAACAGAACAATGCCAAAAGAGTAAAACACATTTCAACCATCTAAAAATAGGGGCGCATGTCCGGGAGGTATGTAGAAATCATGAAGGGAAAAGCCAATCTCAAAGAAATCTGGCAAAAAATTCACATCACGTGTACATATGTATCATATGCCAAAACCATATATTTAGAGCAAGTACAATATATAAATGATATAATTGTGTAATGGATGATAGATGATAAATACTGCTACAATTGGATATATACAAATAAATAAATATAAATATATAAATATTAATACAGATGCAAATAGGGTAGATGCAATAGAGAAGTATGTAAAGTGCTAGTGCATATATACCTCCCAAAATGTGCAAAAAGAGCTATGTGGAGACCAAAATGCAGCAGCAAAATTAGTCAAATATTCATATTAGTAAAACAGGCTCAAAAATGAGGTAGGCTCAAAATGTAATATTTTAGGCTATGTGCCCACGATGCAGAAATGCTCTGGATTTTTCCTGATCGTTTCTGTATCTCCCTGGCAGAAAAAACGCATGCGGATTGTACATGCGGATTGTACATGCGGATTGTACATGTGGATTGTACATGCAGATTGTACATGTGTTTTCCTGCCAGGGACAAGCAGAAGTGAAGCGTTCTTCACATGCATTTCTGCATGCGGGTTGACAAGCGCTTTCCAAGAGATTTTTAACATCACTTGGAAAGTGCTTGACAACTTGGTCACACTATATAAATCCATGCAACCGGCATGTATTTATATAGTGTGACCGAAAGAATGGTTAAAAAAAAAATAAAAAATCTATACTTACCTTCTGATGGCCCCTGGAGTCTTGCTTCACTCCTACCTGGCTGCCGTCAGATTGCGGTACACTGCACTGAAGGACCTGCCGTCACATGACTATGACGTCAGTCCACCTCGATCTGCCAGCATGAGAGGATGAGTGCAGCAGGGGCCATCAGACGGTAAATATAACATTTATTTTTTATTTTATTCTTTTTTTTTTTTTTTTTTTTACAGTTTTCTATGGTACCCGGGTCCGGAGGAGAGTATCCTGTCCTCTAGACCTGGGTACCATCCACACATTAGAACGCATGGAATGTGCATCTACATATGCACGTTCCAAAGTCAATGGCGGCGAAAACGCAGATCTTCCGCAAAATAATTGTTAGTGGTGCGTTTTTTTCCGCAATGATAATCCGCAAGTGGAAATTTCCGCAGCATGTGCACAGCACATGCGGATTATCATTGGGGAACATTGCAGACCTTCTACCAAGCGTTTTTTAAGCTTTTCTGCAGCATTTTTGCCGCTGCGGAAACGCTTAAAAAACGCATCGTTGGCACACAGCCTAAGTGCTAACACACATCATTGGCATGTGACATAGACAATAGTATAGAGAGGACTAGAAATCAAATGGCTGTCTTGCCCGGGCTGCGCACCCATTGTTGTCAGTGACCTGTAATAAATAAACATACTTCGGTTTTCACTGCATTTGACCTGTTGGGACTTTATGGTCGGACTGTTCTTCTTTTTTCTCTCTTCGTTTTACCGACTGTCCTCGGGTTCTCACTAGTCCAGATTTCTGATTAGGGAATATTTATTTATAGACCACCAGGTTATGAAATTTCTCATATATATATTAACCATCCTCAGGAATCTATTTTTTGCTTACCCTTGTTTCATTATTCATTTTTGAGCCATTCAATAGACCAATAGGTTAAATTGTAGGTGAACACCTTGCATGAAAATCAGAAGAAAGAAAGGTTTGTAATCCACTTAGGTGCTGCACTTATGTTCTCTCTATGAAGTAAGACAGATATTAAATCTTTGCAAAAGATCTAGTCTTTTGTCACGGGATAAAACTGATACATTATGTTTCCATGGTAGAACTGTAGAGTAGCAGAAAATCTCCACTGGTATCCAGTTCCGGCTTTGGTTTATTCCCTTGTTCCCTTGTTATTTTCTGGAAAGCTTTCCTTGCTTGTAGTGTACGTCTAGAGTTTTTTCAGCGTTTTTTGCTCCAAATTTTCAGCTGCATTTTGCAGTACCAGCAAAATCTGAGATTCCAGGAATCTCATGCACATATCTTGGTTTTTTTTTTGTTCAGGATTTTGTGCTTTGCATGTTTTTTTGCAAAATAGAGCATGTCACTTCTTTCAGCGTTTTTTCACCCATTGGAAGCAGGGCTGTGGAGTCGGTGTATGTATATATATATATATATATCGGTGTCAATAGTGGCAAATATAAAAAAAACAAATTGGCATACTTATGAGAGTCTTCAAAAAAAGCACCAATTTAACCCCTTTACAACCTATGACGCGTTTGTGCACTGGGCTTTAAAAGCCTGTGCCATATTAGTACGTCATCGCGATCGCGCCCGCACACAGGCTGTGCGGGCGCGATCGACACCGGGTCTCAGCTGACACCCGGTGCTATGTGCAGGGAGCGGTCATGCACCGCTCCCGGCACATTAACCCCTGCAATGCTGCGATCGAAGTCGATCGCAGCATTGCGGTGGCTAAGGGGAGGTGATCGGTATACTCACCTCCTCTTCCGGCCTCCATTTCTGTCTGCCGCGGCTTCCAGGATGTTGCCATGACGACCCGATGTCGTCATGACAGCATCCGGGTCACCAGACAGCAGGAAGATTTTTTGGACATGCGCAGTGCATTTCCAAATTATCTTCTCCCTGTCCAGCGCTGACAGCCTGCACGGCACAGGGATGGTGCTCCATTCCTGTGCCATGCAGGCGATCAGAGAAAAAAAAGCTAAAGTCCCAGAGTGGGACAAAGTAAAAAAGTTAAAAAACTGTCAAAGTGAAAAAAATAAAATAAAATTGTAAAAATATTTAAAAAAAAAATAAAAAAAATAATCCACCAAAAATAAAAATATAATGTACCTATCAATAAATATTATGAAAAAAAAACCAAAACAATAAAAGTACACATATTTGGTATCGCCGCGTCCGGAACGACCTGACCTATAAAACTGTCCCACTAGTTAACCCCTTCAGTGAACACGGTAAAAAAAAATAATAAAAAACGAAGGAAAAAACAATGCTTTATCACCATACCGCCAAACAAAAAATGGAATAACACGCGATCAAAAAGACGAATATAAATAAAAATACTACCGCTGAAAACGTCATCTCGTCCCGCAAAAAACAAGCCGCCATACAGCTCCATCAGCCGAAAAATAAAAAAGTTATAGCCCTCAGAATAAAGCGATGCTAAAAAATAATTTTTTCTATAAAATAGTTTTTATTGTGTAAAAGCGCCAAAACATAGAAAAACGATATAAATGTGGTACAGCTGTAAACATACTGACCCAAAGAATGAAGCTGCCTTATCAATTTTACCACACGCGGAACAGAATAAAAAAAAAAAAAAAAAAAAAAACAGTTCCTGAATTGTTGGTTTTTGTTTATTCTGCCTCCCAAAAATCGGAATAAAAAGCGATCAAAAAATGTCACGTGCCTGAAAATGGCACCAATAAAAACATCAACTCATCCCGCAAAAAAAACAAGCCATCACATGACTGTCTGCCAAAATCTGGAAAAATTATATCTCTCAAAATATGGCGATGCAAAATCTAGACTTTACAAAAAATGCGTCTTTTAGTTGGGGACAGCTGTCAATCATAAAAACCCCATATGATTCTGGTATCGCTGTAATCGCACCTACCCAAATAATAAAGTCGTCTAATCACTTATACCGCACGAGGAACGACGTAAAAAAAAAACTCTCGGGTTAGGGTTGGGGTTAGGGTTGGGGTTGGGGCTAGGGTTGGGGTTAGGGTTGTCATGGGGTTGGGATTTTTTTCAAAAGTAAGAAAAAAAGATGGCGATATGGCGACTAGTGTTGAGCGCAAGTGCTCGCTACTTGAGTTTGCATTGGGTGCTCTGGTATGCATTGAGTATCGTGGGTATTTGAGTGACATGCTCGAGTCTCCGCCCCATATGCTTCGCGGCCTAAAAAACTTTACGGGGATTTCCTGCCATGCACGAGCGATCCCCGCATGGTTTTTTTGGGTGTCTAATAACCGTGAAACATGCGGGGCAGGGACTCGAGCATGTCACTCGAGCACACGCAGTACATGGTGCATACCCAAGTACCCGATGCAAACTCAAGTAGCGAGTACTTGCGCTCAAGACTAATGACAACTTATTCAATATGATGACCTAATGTTATCAAATTCTGTGTCGTACCTCTGGGTTTAAAATGTTCACTATACCCCTTGATAAAATCCCTGAGGGGTCTAGTTTCCAAAATGGGGTCACTTGTGGGGGAGCTCCAATGTTTAGGCACACAGGGGCTCTCCAAACGCAACATGGTGTCCGCTAACAATTTGAGCGGATTTTCCATTCAATTTGTTAGCGGACACCATGTTGCGTTTGGAGAGCCCCTGTGTGTCTAAACATTGGAGCTCCCCCACAAGTGACCCCATTTTGGAAACTAGACCCCCCAAGGCACCTATCTAGATGCATAGTGAGCACTTGGAACCCCCAGGTGCTTCAGAAATTGATTCGTAAAAATGAAAAAGTGAAAAAAAAAATACTTTTTCATTTTTACGGATTAATTTGTGAAGCACCTGGGGGTTCAAAATGCTCACCACCCATCTAGATAAGTTCCCAGGGGGGTCTAGTTTCCAAAATGGGGTCACTTGTGGGGGGTTTCCACTGTTTAGGCATATCAGGGGCTCTCCAAACACAACATGGCGTCCGCTAATTATTCAAGCAAATTTTACAATCAAAAAGTCAAATGGCTCCTTCCCTTCTGAGCCCTGCCGTGCGCCCAAACAGTGTTTTTTTCCCCACATATGGGGTATCTGCGTGCCCAGGGGAAATTGCACAACAAATTTTGGGGTTTATTTTTTCCTGTTACCCCTGCGAAAATAAAAAAAATTGGGTCTAAAGTAACATTTTTGTGAAAAAAGTTAAATGTTCATTTTTTTCTTCCACATTCCAAAAATTTCTGTGAAGCACCTGAAGGGTTAATAAAGTTCTTGAATGTGGTTTTGAGCACCTTGAGGGTGCAGTTTTTAGAATGGTGTCACTTTTGGGTATTTTCTGTCATAAAGACCCCTCAAAGTTACTTCAAATGTGATGTGGTCACTAAAAAAATGGTTTTGTAAATTTTGTTGGAAAAATGAGAAATCGCTGATCAACTTTTAACCCTTATAGCTTCCTAGCAAAAAAAAATTTTGGTTCCAAAATTGTGCTGATGTAAAGTAAACATGTGGGAAATGTTATTTATTAACTTTTTTGTGTGCCATATCTCTCTGATTTAAGGGCATAAAAATTCAAATTTTGAAAATTGCAAAATTTTCGCCAAATTTCCGTTTTTTTCACAAATAAACGCAAGTGATATCGAAGAAATTTTACCATAATCATGAAGTACAATATGTCACGAAAAAACAATCTCAGAATCAGGGGGATCCGTTGAAGCGTTCCAGAGTAATTACCTCATAAACTGACAGTGGTCAGAATTGTAAAAATTGGCCCGGTCATTAACATGCAAACCACCCTCGTGGGTAAAGGGGTTAAAAAATTTTGGCGCAAATCAATCCAGCTTCCAAGCTTGTTCACGTATTGCATTTTTACCACAGTTTTTTTTCCTCAACGGTAAAACGCATTGTTTTACAGTACCAATGAAGTGAATGAGATTTCTGAAATCTCGTGCACATGCTGCTTATTTTTTTCTTTCAGATTTTAACTTTCAAAGCATTTTTATGCTCGGAGACAGTGGGGCTGGTGCATACATCACATAGGAGACAGTGGGATGGTGCCTATGCATTTCCAGGGGCGGACATATCTTTGGTGCAACCTGTGCTGCCACACAGTGGTCCAAGAGGTGAGGGGGCCATTTCCACCTCCGAACCATGTGGAATTGCTCATTATGAGGAGCTATTGGACTGCAAAGGGCCCTTATATTGTTCTTGCAAAGGGATCCTTTTCTGTCAGTGGGGCTGGTGCATGTACATTACACAGGAGACACTGGGGCTGGTGCATGTATATTACACAGGAGACACTGGGGCTGGTGCATGTACATTATATTTTTAGACAGTAGGGCTGGTTTATATACTTTACATAAGAGACACTGCAGCTGCTGGTTTAATCATCAGAGAGTCTGGAGTGCAGAGCGTGCTAACTTCCTCCACAAAGAACTTCCTGGCACTGATCAGAGTCGGTATGTAATACTTCATTGTATGCGCTGCAGACTACTGTATACATTATATGAGACACCGGGAACCGGTGCATATACATTACATAGGAGACAGTAGGGCTGGTGCATATACATTACAATAGAGGCAGTGGAGCTGGTGCTTATACATTACATAGGAGACTGGGGCTGGTGCATATACAATTACATAGGAGACTGGGGCTGGTGCATATACAATTACATAGGAGACTGGGATTGGTGCATATACATTACAATGGAGACAGTACAGCTGGTGTATATATAATACATAGGAGACAGTGGGGCTGGTGCATATACATTGCATAGGAGACTGTGAGACATATACATTGCATAGGAGATAGCGGAGCTGGTGTATGTACATTGCATAGGAGACGGTGGGGCTGGTGTATATGCATTACAATGGAGACAGTCGGGCTGGTGTATATACATTACATAGGAGATGAAGGGGCTGGCTGGAGATTACATAGGAGTCAGTGGAGCTGATGCATACATCACATAAGAGACACTGCAGCGCCTGGCTTCACCATCAGAGGGTCGTGAGCGCAGAGTGTGCTAACTTTGCCCACAATGACCTTCCCGGCACTGATCAGAGTCGGGATGTAATACTTCATTGCAAGGGAGGGACTGTTTAACAACTTGACTGAAAAATGTGATACTGGCCAAGTGGCTGCATGTATACTGATGTCTAGTGGCCAAAGTGAAATATACTGATCTTTTTCTGTCCATTATCTTTTTTTTTTTTAAACTTTATTTTCCAGTGACTGATTACATACAGATCTGTTCACAATGTGAGAGGTTTTTGTAATATGTTTTCAGCATGTACTAAACACTACCTGTCTCCTCTTAACAGGTTATGAAGTCGGTTATGACTACAGCGAAAACTTGTATCTCTCTGCCACAACGTCTGGAGCTGCAAGCTTCAAATCAGCTTGTGACAATATCTCTGGGGTGTACAATGAGAATGTCATGGACGAAAAACAATTTATATGTACTGAGTGCGGGAAAAGTTTTAGTCTTTATTCTTACCTCACCAAACATCAGAGATCTCATTCAGGGGAGAAGCCATTTTCCTGCAACGAATGTGGCAAATGTTTTACCTATAAACCAAGCCTCATCAGCCATCAAAGGGTTCACACTGGGGAAAAGCCTTTCTCTTGCGTAGAATGTGGCAAACTGTTTTCCAGCAAATTTAATCTGAAAATGCATGAGAAAATCCATACAGGAGATAAGCCAGTAGTCTGCCCAGCCTGCGGGAAGTGTTTCAGCAATAATCCAGCTCTTGTGAAGCACTTGAGAATTCACACGGGAGAAAAACCTTTTTCCTGTCCAGAGTGTGGCAAGTTTTTCTCCAGCAAGTCCGGCCTTAATGCTCACCTCATAATCCACACTGGCGAGAAACCATATATGTGTGCCGAATGTGGGAAATCTTTTGCCAATCATTCCAACCTTATTTCACATCGGATCATCCACACAGGCGAGAAGCCGTATGTGTGCCCCGAGTGTGGCAAAGGCTTTGCTAACCAGTCCAACCTTGCTAAACACAAAGTTATTCATACAGAGGAAAAACCATTTCTGTGTATGGAGTGCGGAAAGTTTTTTACCCGCAAAGGAAGTCTTGATAAACATCGAATGAGGATCCATGAAAAGATGAAATTAGTATAATTCTAGTTCTAAATAGCAAAAAATAGCTCCATTGAAAATACACAGCCACCACTTATCTTTTACTTTAGCATTTCATTATTTTCTATGAGTTTTCAGATCACACAAAACACGTATAATAGGAAGTTATGGAAATTTAGTCCAGTGTTCCAAGTCCTTATTTTGGATGTAGGGTGTGGTATGTAAAGACAATTCATGGCGGGGCTTTGAAAATAACCATGCGTGAAAATGAGACATTTGGTCAGAGCAGTTGTCCCATTGCTCTGTAACAAGCAAGAGGAACATAGTTCTACAAGTGACGACTCCACTTCTTCAAGAAAGAAGACAGCAATGCAGGCTCGATGAGAAGATGCCTTCCTTTACTCTCCTCATCAACATCAGTAACTATGAGCGACTTTTTGGGAACAGCTATATTTTACTGATATATCCGTGTCAAAAGAAAACTTGTACCCACATGAAAAACAAAATCAAAGATTTTAAATCATGTACTAAAAACGCACCCCTTCATACCTACCTTTCACCAAGTTAACACATGATTGCCTGCAATCTGTTATTCTGGCAAACACTAAAACACAAGACCCAATTCGGGCTTTCAGTGGTTGAGGTTTGGAGACTTTACATACACATTGATAAGTGTATATGTGAGTAAAACTGGTAGGTTAGCTGCAGGATCTGTTACTTAAAATCATGCATACATTTACGTAGAGATTAAATGTAAAAATAACGAAAAATCCCTAGTCTTACTGAGACTTTGAGGACTGCTGGTTACCATCACTGTCTTCTATTAAAGATATTCCTTTTTATCCCCTGCTTTTGTAAAACTAAATTTTTATCATGCATTGCGTGTGTTCGTGAATAAATTATTAGAAAAACAGACTTAGGATGTTCTAATGTTCTCTGGCCAACTGGGCTGGATGGTGTGATATGTGGTGTAATATAGGGCTTGTATAATGGAAAATGGAAGGAAATGTATTTGTGTACGAATAAGGAAGAACACAGTTGCTACGAGGGCTGTGGAGTCTGAGTTGCTATAAAATGGACCGACTCCGAAAATATTAATACGTTGGGTACAGTAGTTCAATGCAGTTTGTGCTGTATGTTTTCAGAAGGATTTGGGAAAGTTATAAAATGTCTGTTCTATTTCTGATCTAAGGTTTTAGGCTTTTAGTTGAGATGAATCTGTGCTGCACTTTATGTACACGCTCAGTAGTGAGGCAGTGCTGTGGAGTCGGGAGTCAGGGAAATTGAGGAGTCTGAGGTTTGGCTTACCGACTCCACTAATCCACCTTCAATTGACTAAATCGTAGCAAGATATTTTTCAAAGTTCTGTTTATCAAAATAAGACTTCACCCGAGCATTAAAGAACTTATGCCACAGAATAGTTTTACTACTTTTCTGTAATACACTGTGGACTTTGTTGCCCCAAAATGTGCAGCACTGTGTGAACATACCCTTACTGTTCTAGCCACCTTTACTGTGTGTTTCCAACAAATGTTCAGCTGATCTGTTGAATCTTTAAGTATTAGAATGCTATAGTTGATACATTCCATTATTCTATTTAATTCCAAAGGGGATCAGTCATATGACATTGGTATCTGATCTGCAGGCAGGATGTTATGGAGCAGGAAGAGCTGATCAGATTGATAGACACTTTTGTGGGAAAAGTTTCATTTTGCATTTTAATAATTGATATCCCTGGTGTTTGTATGTATATCCAGTAGGTGGTCCTATTGTGATTGACAGTCTTCCCTGTACGACTCTGCATGCAGAGATGGCTGTCAGTCATTAGTAGGACCACCCACTGGACTTGTGTCCATGCAAATTCCAGGGATTTCAAGAAATAAAATGCAACGTTTACTGAAACTTTTGTAAGAAACTTAATTTATGGTTCTGCTCAGCTAATTCCCTATACCATGCTGTCCATAGATTGGACTGCATGTACAAGGTGTAAAAACGCGCCCCCCCCCCCCCAACTCTGTTTTTATTTTCCGAAATTAGGTTTTAATTTTATTTCTATCTTGCCTGAACTGCTTTTAACAGCTGTAAGGAATATGCTTTACAGTAGCCACATGAACCATAGCCAGCAAAGCAGTCGGCCATCTATTATGAGGTAATTCTTCAGTAGGGGGTGGCCGGGAGCTTTCTGTCGCTGACTGATAGGTGGATCCTGTATTATATACTGTATTTAGAGATGTTGTCATTGTAATGATGAGATGACTACTGAAGGGTGATCTCTACAGTACAGAAAGTATAAGCCGAATATTAAGTTAGAGGGCCTGAGTAAAATTTTCAGGATTTTTTGTGTCCCCTTCCCGATACCCTATATGATGTTTGTGTTAGGAAATACTTCCTCTAAATTGAAGTACATGAACGTCATGGTAATTTCTGTGTCCTTAACAATTACCACGGGAGCTCGCCTTACCTGACAGCCGAGCACACTGTTCAAGAGCCAGGGTCGTCACCAGTCCTGGCTGCTTAACCACTTAGGTCCATTATCTTTAATAGTTTGGATCAGGTCTCGTTTCCAGTCAGACACAAATCATTCATCACCCTCATTTTGTGGGGGAAAACATGGAAGGTAACCGGTGATGGTCTTGTATACTGTCCTTCCATTGTATGTGTTCTCTCCAGGCGGTGTGGTAAAACTGTCTCCCCAGCAACTGCACACTTTCCATGGGTAAACATAGATGTGATGAACCCCACTGCTGCTAACTGTACCTATAGCAACCAGAGTCCAAACAAGGGCTTTTATGACTGCCAACTACAATGGCCTCTTAGGTCCCGAAAAAGAGAGGGGACAAAGCCAGTTCATTGTAACTGCTTGTTTCCATCCGGAGCATGGAGCAAATGTCACTGCCAGAGACGATAACAATCAGGAGATCCAGCTCAACGGGGTAAAAAATCTTCAGCTTTATGGGCGTATCATAAGTAAGAGTGCAGAGCGCACCAAAACTACATTCATGTTTTAATTTATGGACTGCAGATCAGGGCTGTGGAGTCATTAAGCCAAACCTCCGACTCCTCAATTTCCCTGACTCCGACTCCACAGCACTGCCTCACTGCTGAGCGTGTACATAAAGTGAAGCACAGATTCACCTCAACTAAAAGCCCAGATCCTTAGAGCAGGAACAGAACAGACATTTATAGGACATTTCATAACTTTCCCAAATCCTTCTGAAAACATTTACAGCACATCCTGCATTGTACTACTGTACCCAGTTTATTACCGTAGTTTTCCGACCATAAAGCGCAGTCCCTTCCTGTCCCCCACATTTGTGAGGAAAATGGGGGGTGCGTCTTATGGTCCGAATACAGGCTTACTGGAGAGTTGCGATGGTGGTGGAGCGGGATCGCAAGGAAGCAGGGTCCCTCCATCTGGAAGCCGGCATCTGCAGAAGCTGTGCGATGCGGTGGGCCCAGTATCGGCGATCTGGCAGAGTTTTCCCGGCGGCTGCATTAGCAGACTGGCAACTGTGCATGTGCTGCCTCCGACGGCCATCTTCCTGAAGCCATGGGCCTCGGAAATGGACGCCGAGATCCCAGTCTGCACTTGCGCTGGCTCGGGCGGCCATTTTCCTGTGGACCACGGCTTCTGCACTGCGCTCTGCTTCACCGCTGACACCGGGCCCACAGCATCTAACCGCTACTGCCACCGCTTGGTTCCTGAGGGAGAGACCCTGCTTCCTGCTATGCCGCTCCACCACCACCGCAACGCCCTGCTGCTGGGGCACCGCCTTCCCCCAACCAGGGCCCTCTGCAATGCTTCACTTCTGCTGGCTTCCTGAGGGACCCTGCCTCCTGTGACCCCCCACTACACAGGTAATAGATCTATTAGGACTATAAGACGGAACCCCATCTAAAAAAAAATATATATTTTTTCCCATTTTCCACCCCAAAATTTGGGTTGCGTCTTCTAGTCCAAAAAATACGGTATTTATTTTCGGAGTTGATCCATTTTATACCAACACCGGCCCCATGACTCCAACTCCATAGCCCTGAACATGGAAGATTATTTTAACAATGCACCAGTAAAGCATAAGATTTTTTACTCCATTGAGCTGGATCTCCTGACTGTTTACCTATTACGTTCTGCCATAAGCAGGGTCTAATGGGCCGTGTGACAATTTGAAATAGACGGGTGTAATCTGCAGTATATAAGTATTACAGTGAATCATTCCAATGATCATATGGATGTTTGAAGAGTGGCCATTGCTTTAATTTATTTTCATAAATCAATAGTGTACATGCAATATATCTTATTAGAGAAATCTGGTCTTTTCTCCTCCAGAACTGATAAGTTATTCTCAATTCATGGATAAAATGTGTTTTCATTGAATACAGACACTTCCATTAGTGAGATAGGTGACAGATGGTGCTCATAACGTTCTATGGAGAACTGTAACTGTAGTTTCTGGAGGACTTGCAGCAAAATGTCTATGCCTCTTCCTCCCCCTCCGTAGATCTTTAAAAGCACCAACTGCCATTTCCTATCTCTGTATTGGGGAAATCTGTCTTCACTGAATACAGGTTTTGCCTATGAATTGAGAGCGAGAGAACAATCCAGGAGGTGAAAGAAGCAGATTTCTCTGATATATTACAAAGTTGCTGATTTTCAGGTGTACTATTTGATTTATGAAATAAAAATGAAAACGGCGCTTACTCTTAACACCTTCTTGACATTAGCCGAGCATTTATGTCGTATATTTAGTCATTCTGCAACAAAATGAGATGTCTACATCATTTCAGTGATCTTCACAGTAGCTCAGGTAATGAGGACAAGGTGGCTTCTATCACTCTGTGATGCTGATAGAATAAGTGCACGCTGGTCGCTGTAAAAAGGGATGGGTGCTTGAAATTAGTATTTAATTCTGTTAACCAGGGATACTTCCAAAGAAACTCATTCTGTCATCATTGCTTTGTATTAAAAGGGCTTTATAGGGAAGGACATTCATTGCTGTTTGTTAGATTTCCCCTAAACCAACCGATTATCAGATCCTCAACAAATTCAAAGAGGGGGTTCAATTGTTGTGAAGGAAGGCTTCAGGAAGCTCAAGAAAGTCCAGCAAGTGCCTGGATCAGGCAGTTATCAGTACACACACAGAGGTGAAGGCTTTGGGAGGCTGGCCTCATGTCAAGAAGGGCAGTAAAGAAGCCACTTCTCTCCAAGAAAAAAACAAAACAAAGATAGACTAATATTCTCTAGAGGATTGGGGTAAAATTATTTTCTCTGATGTAGCCCCTTTTAGTTTGGAACATCTGGCAAAATTATTGTCCAGAGCAGAAAAGGTAAGTGCTGTCCTGTGTCATGCCAACAGTAAAACATCCTGAGACCATTCATGTGTGGGGGCTTTTCATCCATGGAGTCAGTCACTCACAATTTTCAATAAGAACACTGAACAAAGAATGGGATCTAAACATTCTCCAAGAGCAACTTCTCCCAACAATCCAGGAGAAATTTGATGATTAATGCTTTTTGTAGCATGATGACGACCCTGACATAGGGTAAATGTGACCATTAAGTGGCTTGATGAACATAACATTGACATTTTGGGAACATGGCCAGGAAGCTCCTCCAATCTCAATTCCATTGAGAATCTGTAGTTAATCCTAAAAAATTTGGCAGACAAAAAAAAATGCAGAAATTGTGCTAAATTCCAATCACGGATTAGACAAGGATGGGCTGTCATCAGTAGGATTTGGCCCAGAAGCTGATATCCAGCTGCCAGGGCGAAGGGCAGAAGTCTTGGAAAATAAGAGACAGCACTGTAACTATTGAGCCTTTACATAAACTTGATGCATTTGCCAGTAAAAGTGTAAATGAGTATAATTGTACTTCAGTAACTAGAGAAACATTTGACTAAAAGACCCAACAACACTAAAGCAAACTGTGAAGACTTGTAATTAGTGGCAGCCTTAAAGGGAAGGTGCCGCATTTTTTTTTTTGTATTAATAATTATTGATTATATAAACAGTTATTTTTAATACAAAATTAAATTCACTGTTTGAACCGTTTTTTCAGCAGCAGAAGGGAAGGAAGGGAGACACAGATTCTCTACTTCGTGGGTAGGCGGAGCCCCATAGGATAGTCACCTCAGATTGGAAAATGACGACCAGCCCCTCCAGTATATAGGCTCCTCCTACTCCCATGTTCATCAGTCTTTTTATCTGAGGTCTCAGAGGATAGTCACTGCTTCGGCAGCTCCTCAGAAGAGTTTGTTATTTTATATCCAGCGAGTCCTGGACCCCCGTGGTCTAGAGGTCTCTAGGGGTCTCGGCGCTGCTGAGACCCCTGACCCTCCCCTGGCAGCTCTGTGTACCCCTTGAGGAGGTTCCCACTTATGCCTGCCGGCCCCGGGGGATACAGGGCGCTCCCTGGCGGAGGCGCACACCACACATCTGAGAGGGTCCCTGCGTGCTCCGCCATAGGGGGGAGCAAAGGGCCATGGCACCACACATCCCTGAGGATCCCTGTGGCGTTCAGCCGGGTAAGTGCTCTTTGGTCTAAAGAGTATCTTTGACGGCTACGGCAAGTGTACTGCCTGTGTGTTTCTTGTCTATTTCAGACGCTGCCTTGACTGGGGAGCAGAGACGAAGGCCAGTAATTTTTATTTTTTATTTGCGCATGCTTTTTCGTTTTTGCTTCCTGCCTTCATTGAGGCAGGAAGCTCCCTGTATTGGCGCGCGTTTTCTTGCTTTTATTGACTTGCTTCCTGCCTTCATAGAGGTAGGACGTTTTCTGCCCTCATTTTTGTTGTTTGAATAAGGCGGGGGCGTGGCCTAGCGGGGGCGTGGCTTAGCGTCTCCTGGCTTCCTGCCATCATTACTTAGGCAGGAAGCGCTTGGTTGAGCGTGCGCTGGCGGTCCCTGCTTCTCCCTCCTGCTCTCTGCTCCCCGTCCGTCCACACACTTAGGAGGAGCGGTCGCCGCAGTACCGGTGAGTCCCCTCTGCCTCTGGCAGGGGTTCTTTGTCAGTGCTGTCTCTCCAGGCTACCTATTAGGAGTCCTCAGGAGCACTGCCGCTTTCTCTCCTAAAGCTATTTACTTCACTGACCTTTTAGGCTGTGTAGTATTATAGTTGCTGTGATGTTAACCCCTTCTGAAAAAATGGAACTTTAGGGGAAACACATGGTGTTTAAGGGAGTTTCCCCCTATTGATTTTTTTGCTCGGCATTTCTGAGGTAGCTCTTTTCTAAGGGTGAGCTTTAACCCTTCAGAGCCTGTCGCATATAAAAAAAAAAAAAAAAAAAGTGAGTTTTGAAAACGGGCTGTGCAGCTTTCACACTTTTTTTGCCATCCTTGTTGTACATCCTGGCATCTGGTGTGGGTGGCATGTCGGATCAGGGGCCTGGGAGTGCGAATCGGTCTCCTGATCCGTTTCAGGTTCAGTCGCACGCCTCTGATACACTCAGGCCTTCTACTACATCAAGTTCAACGCTCAGTGATGTTAAGGTGGAGGCGCTCACTCGCTCCATTGATAGTCTCTCTAGTCTCCTGGGACAGTGGGTGTCAGCTAGATCACACCCAATGCCACGAGGTAAAAAGCGCCGCAAGACTATGGTGGCGTTGTCTCCCTCGCAGAGCGCATCAGAGGCTTCGGATTCACCAACAGATTCGGTTGATGAAATTTCTGAGTCCGAAGAGGAGGATCAACAGGATCGCTCTGTTTCTCTTTCTGGTCGTGTAGATGGGCTTATTAAGGACATGCGGGAAGTATTAGAGCTGTCTGAAGAGCCGACAAGACCGTCTAGGTCGGGCCGTCTGTATCAGAAGACGCGCCGTGTTCATTCTACATTACCTTCGCATAAGGAACTTAACGAAGTGGAGAAGGAGCGTCAGTGTCCGGATAAACGCTTCCGAGGAACGCGGTTTTTTGATGCCCTATATCCCTGTGCCAAGGAGATGGTTACTAATTGGGTTCCCTCTCCTGAGGTGGATATATCTCTGTCTCAGCTGACCAAGTCTTCCCTGCTTCCTGTTAAAGGGAGAGCCAATCTTCAGGATCCTTTGGACAGAAGATCGGAGTCAGCGGCGAAATCCATATATGAAGCCGCGGGTCATGGTTTCCGAGCGGCCTTGGGGGCCATGTGGGCCGGTGAGGCTTCTCTGCGGTGGTTGGATCAGCTGCGTGCGGCGTGGCAGGATGGGACTTCGCGTTCAGAAGTGGAAAAGCTTTTTCAGCGAATGGAAGAAGCTATGTGTTATGGCAGAGATGCAGTACTGGACACTGCTTCAATTCTGTCCAGGGCTCAGGCTTCGGCAGTCACGATTAGAAGAGCTCTGTGGCTTAAACAGTGGACCGGGGATGCAGTATCCAAACAGGGATTGCTTAGTCTGGCATATAAGGGCGGTCAGCTCTTTGGTTCAGATCTTTCGGAACTAATTGCCAAAGCGACTCCAACTCAAAAACATCTCCCGGATCCGTGCATTCCGCAGCAAAGACTCTGCAAAAACACTAGTGCATGCCCTCATCATATCCCGCCTCGACTACTGCAACCTCCTGCTCCGTGGCATCCCTTCCAACACTCTTGCACCTCTCCAATCTATCCTAAACTCTGCTGCTCGACTAATCCACCTGTCCCCCCGCTATTCCCCGGCCTCTCCTCTCTGTCAATCCCTTCACTGGCTCCCTATTGCCCAGAGAATTCAGTTCAAAACTCTAACCATGGCATACAAAGCCATCCACAACCTGTCTCCCCCATACATCTGTGACCTAGTCTCCCGGTACTTACCTGCACGCAACCTCCGATCCTCACAAGATCTCCTGCTCTACTCCCCTCTTATCTCCTCCTCCCACACTCGTATACAAGATTTCTCCCGTGCTTCCCCCCTACTCTGGAACTCTCTACCCCAACATATCAGACTCTCGCCGACCGTGGAAACCTTCAAAAGGAACCTGAAGACCCACCTCTTCCGACAAGCCTACAACCTGCAGTAAACACCACTGCACGACCAGCTCTACCCTCACCTACTGTATCCTCACCCATCCCTCGTAGACTGTGAGCCCTCGCGGGCAGGGTCCTCGCTCCTCCTGTACCAGTCGCTGACTCGTTTTGTTAAGATTATGTAAATGCTTTTGTTATGTATATCCCTATCACATGTAAAGCGCCATGGAATAAATGGCGCTATAATAATAAATAATAATAATAATAATAATAAAGCTAAAGCTAAGGATGTTACTCTGCCTGGGGAAAAGGCAGTGGCATCCACAGCCAGCAGGACAGGGCCCGGCAGAGGTCTTCGGTCCTTTCGGGCCAGGGGACGATTCAGTCAGCCTTCTTGGAGATTGGGTCGTCCCTCATCCTCCGGCAGATCCGCCCAGAAATCTTGTACTCCTTGGAAGCAACGGTCCCGTCAGGACAGACGGGAAGTTGATAAAAAGTCCGCTAAGGCTGACTGACGCCAGGGATCCCCCCGAGGGCACTCGGGTGGGAGGTCGTCTGCTACAATTCGGGTCGATCTGGGCATCCCACATAGCAGACGCCTGGGTGACACGGGTTATGTTGGCAGGCTATTTCATAGAGTTTCATTCGCTGCCTCCAGACAGGTTTCGTCTGACGGGCATTCCGTCCGTGCCAAGACTGGCTGCCGCACTGTTTCAGGAGGTCGACTCTCTCCTACAGCAGGGTGTGGTGGTTCAGGTTCCTCCGGAAGACCAGGGAAAGGGTTTTTATTCCAACTTTTTTGTGGTCCCCAAAAAGGAGGACAAGTTTCGTCCGGTGCTGGATCTCAGGGATTTGAATATTTACGTCCGGACACGGAAGTTCCGCATGGAGTCTCTCCGATCGGTGATAGCAACCCTGTCGCAGTACGATTTCTTGGTGTCCATAGACATCCGCGACGCCTATTTGCATATCCCTATCGGCAGAGCTCACCAGCGTTTCTTGCGTTTCGCTATAGGTCAAACCCATTACCAGTTTGTGGCCCTGCCTTTCGGGTTGGCCTCAGCTCCCAGGGTTTTTACAAAAATTCTGGCTCCTCTCATGGCGCTTCTTCGAAGACAGGGGGTTACGATCCTCCCCTACCTGGACGACCTGTTCATAGTGTCACCCACAGCGGAGGAGGCAATAGCGGCTCGTGATCTCTCCCTTCAGTACCTGATGGACTTCGGGTGGCTGATCAATTGGAAGAAATCGTCATTGGAGCCAGCACAGTCCATTCTTTTCCTGGGGATGCAGTTCGATACTGTTCGGGCAGTTGTGTCCCTGCCTCCTGTCAAACAGACGAACCTTCGTCTTCTGGTGCAGGCTATGAGGTCGGCGCTGTCAATGTCCCTTCGGGAATGCATGCGCCTTCTGGGTCAAATGGTGGCAACTATGGAAGCAGTACCATTTGCACAATTTCATTCCCGGGATCTCCAGAGCCTTATTCTGACCCATTGGGATCGATCACTAACTTCTCTGGATCGCTCAGTCATTATCTCCCACAGGGTGCGAGAATCTCTTGGATGGTGGTTACGTCCGGAGACTCTATCCGTGTGGAAATCCTTCCTTCCTCCGAGATGGTCGGTGGTGACAACCGATGCCAGCCGGACAGGCTGGGGGGGAGTTTGGAACAACCTCTGGATTCAGGGAGTCTGGTCGCCAAAGGAGTCATCTCTCCCGATCAACATTTTGGAGTTGAGAGCAATATTTCTCTGCCTCCAACATTGGGCGGTCTTATTGAGCGGTCTACCGGTCCGGATCCAGTCGGACAACGCTACGGCTGTCGCGTACATCAACCACCAAGGCGGGACGAGGAGTTCCAGTCTCATGTCGGAGGTCTCTCGGATCCTGGTCTGGGCCGAGTCCAAAGTTCCAGCAATCTCTGCAATTCACATTCCAGGGGTGTTGAATATCTCGGCGGACTTCCTCGGTCGCGAGCAAGTGGACCCTGGGGAATGGAGTCTCCATCCAGAAGTGTTTTTTCTGCTGTGTTCCCATTGGGGGACTCCTCAGGTGGACTTGATGGCATCCAGGCTGAACGCCAGGGTTCCGACGTTCATGTCCAGGTACAGGGACCCGGAGGCGGTGGCGGTGGATGCTTTAGTGGCCCCGTGGGGTCAGTTCAAGCTGATCTATGCGTTTCCGCCGATATCCTTACTACCTCTGGTGATCCGACGGATCAAACTCGAAAGGGTATCAATAATTCTGATAGCACCAGACTGGCCACGGAGGACATGGTATTCGACGCTGGTGTCTCTTCAGGCGGCACCTCCGTTTCCGCTGCCCCTTCGCCCGGACTTGCTCACTCAGGGGCCCATTCGTCATCCGGACCTGAGGTCCCTTCGTTTGACGGCGTGGCTCTTGAGACCGAGATCTTGACCCGTCGCGGTTTTTCACCCGAGGTCATTGCTACCTTGCGGGCGGCCCGGAGTCCAGCTACGTCCAGGATTTATCACAGAACTTGGGAGTCTTTCTATTCATGGTGTTCTGGATCCTCAAGAAACCCGAGGGTTTTTTCCATCCCCAACTTCTTGGCCTTTCTGCAATCTAGTCTGGCCAGGGGTTTGGCAGTTAGTGCGGTGCCGGGACAGGTATCTGCTCTTTCCGCACTTTTTAGGAAGGCTATTGCCTCTCGTAGGGATGTGCGCTCTTTTTTTCGCGGAGTCGCACGTCAGTTTCCGCCACGGAGGGCAGTTGTGGCTCCATGGCGGCTTAATCTAGTCCTGGAAGCCCTTCAGCATAGGCCTTTTGAGCCTATGGATTCTGCTAAACTTTCACTACTTTCTTGGAAGGTGGCCTTCTTGGTGGCAGTCACCTCTTTGAGAAGGGTATCGGAATTGGCAGCACTTTCTTGCTCACCTCCTTTTCTGGAATTTTTTCCGGATCGCGTGGTGCTTCATACTCGTGAAGATTTTTTGCCTAAGGTAGTGTCACAATTCCACATTAATCAGGACATTGTGTTGCCTTCTCTTTGTCCAGGACCTAAGAATCCAAGGGAGCGGGCCTTGCACTCGTTGGACTTAGTGCGGGCATTGAAGTTCTATCTTACGATCACCCAAGGTTTTCGGAAGTCGGACTCTCTTTTTATAATTCCGGCAGGTCGTCGGCGTGGTCAGCGTGCTTCCAAAGACACGATAGCTCGGTGGATCCGTTCAGCTATCCTGGAAGCGTACCGGCTCAAGGGTGAGCCTTGTCCGGTTAAAGTTAAAGCTCATTCCACGAGAGCCATTGGCTCATTGTGGGCTTTTCGTCAGGGGGCCTCGGCAGCGCAACTCTGCCGGGCTGCCACCTGGCGCTCCGTTCACACCTTTACTAAGTTTTATAAGGTGGACGTAAGTGCTTCAGCCGATGCGGCCCTGGGACGTAGGGTCCTGCAGGCGGCGGTAATTTAAGTTATCCCTTTACTTAGTTTTCCGTTATTTTAGCGCGGTTTGCGCTCTTGCCTAAGTTTTGGGGTATTGAAGCTTCTGCCTCTATTTCCTTTACCCTTAAGTAGGTACTGCTTTAGGACGTCCCACGAAGTAGAGAATCTGTGTCTCCCTTCCTTCCCTCCTGCTGCTGAAAGCCGGATTTTGGTAAGAACTTACCTGTAAAATCCTTTTCAGCGAAGGAAGGAAGGGAGACACAGCACCCTCCCAGGGCAGAAGTGTTTTTTTGTGTTTCTAGATGCAGCGCGTCTCCTTCCTGATGTCGATCTTCTGGACTGGGTTTAGCGCTCTACGGCTCTCCTTCCAGTTTCGCCAGCTCTACACAGTTGTCAGGTCCAATAGGGTATGTCTAAGACTGTGTGTTTCTATTACATAACCTGTTTTCTCTCATTTCTGAAATTTCAGAAGGGGATATGTTGTTCTGCTGGTTGGTCTGCTCTTCCTTAGCTTGTGTACGGACTGATGAACATGGGAGTAGGAGGAGCCTAAACTGGAGGGGCTGGTCGTCTTTTTCCAATCTGAGGTGACTATCCTATGGGGCTCCGCCTACCCACGAAGTAGAGAATCTGTGTCTCCCTTCCTTCCTTCGCTGAAAAGGATTTTACAGGGAAGTTCTTACCAAAATCCGGCTTTTATTATTATTATTATTTTAGTCAACAGCTGGGGGCTGCTATTTGCATTTGCTGGTGTGTAACAGCAGTTACACACCTCAAATACGGCAGCTCCTGTACATAGGACTCTGCAGTCGGCCTCCGACTGCATATGCAGCATTGAAACCGCTTTAGCTGTGACCTGGGCACGCCCACTGGGCTGTCCAGGTCACACCTATGGGAGGAGATCGCCGCCATCTTTCTGAAGCCCACAGCTATGCTGCCAGCTCCAGTTTCCCCCTGGATGATGTCACAGCAGTGGGCGGGGCCTTCTCCTCCACCAGGAAGCTGCCTTGTGCTCATGCTGCCGACTCCGAGCAGGAGATAGGTTGTGTGAGCTGAGCGGCTGTATGATTGAGCTGTGGGGAGGGGGAGAGAGGGGCACAGACGCTGGAGGAGAGAGGGGCACAAGAGAAACAGACGCTGGGGTACAAAGAGACAGACACCTCCCGAGCTGCGGTCACTATTCTGTGTCATCATGTAACGGAATAGTGAATGCTGCTCTGGAGGTGACTGGAGAATAAGACCGCACGTCTTATTCTCCAGTCACCTCCAGAGCTGCACTCACTATTCCGTTACATGACACAGAATAGTGACCGCAGCTCTGGAGGATAAGACACAATCTAACAGCAGAATAGTGAGTGCAGCTCTGGAAGTTAAGACGTGATGTCCAGTCACCTCCAGAGCTGCACTCACTATTCTGTTACATGATGACACAGAATAGTGACCGCAGCTCTGGAGGATAAGACACAATCTAACAGCAGAATAGTGAGTGCAGCTCTGGAAGTTAAGACGTGATGTCCAGTCACCTCCAGAGCTGTGCTCACTATTCTGCTGTTACATCTGGTCTTATCCTCCAGTCACCTCCAGAGCTGCACTCACTATTCTGCTGTTACATCTTGTCTTATCCTCCAGTCACCTCCAGAGCTGTGGTCACTATTCTGCTGGTAAATCTGGTTTTATCCTCCAGAGCTGCGGTCACTATTCTGCTATTAAATCTGGTTTATCCGCCAGAGCTGCGGTCACTATTCTGCTGTTACATCTGGTCTTATCCTCCAGTCACCTCCAGAGCTGCGCTCACTATTCTGTGTCATCATGTAACAGAATAGTGAACTCTGCTCTGGAGGTGACTGAAGAATAAGACAGCACGTCTTATCCTCCAGAGCTGCAGTCACTATTCTACTGTTACTTGTCACTGGTACCTAATCCATAACATGAGAGGTCACATGACCAGCGACCCTTTATATTTGCATTTATAATGAAAATACAAATTACTAAATAAAACTGAAACATTTAAATACATTATATGCAAAATAAATAGTAAGAACACAAGGACAATATTCAGTCCAGGCCTGGGCCGCAGAGCTGACGCTCTAATATCAAACCTCAGTGACCGCTCTGCACTATATACTCCTGTATATCCAGGCCTGGGCCGCAGAGCTGACACTCTAATATCAGACCTCAGTGACCGCTCTGTACTATATACTCCTGTATATCCAGGCCTGGGCCGCAGAGCTGACGCCCTAATATCAGACCTTGCTGCAAAAGGATCTGCATGTAGTCGTGTGTTGGTATCACTATGTGTCTACGGCTGTGTGCCCACATAGCGTTTAAGAGTTTTTTCTGCATAAATTACGCAGCGCAAACACTTGAAAAACGCTAGTATATACGCCCCCCCATGGTCCCCTATGTGAGAACGCAAGTCATGTGCACATGCTGTGTATTTTTACGCAGCTTATTATCGCTGCGTAAAAACACGTAGCATGTCCATTAATTTTGCGGTTATGCGGCGTAATCGCCGCATTATGCGTATGTCCATGCCCACCATGTGTCTATTGTGCACTTCAATATGTGTATAGTAACCGGATCTGGAAGAGAGGAGACTCTCCTCCTGGCCCAGGTACCATAAAACCTGTTGTAAAAAAAGAATTAAAATAAATATCGATATACTTACCCTTTGTCAGCCCACGATCTCCTCACCGCCGCTGCCTCCGAACCCAGAGATGCATTGCGGCAATGGCCTGCGATGACGTTGCGGTCATGTGACCGTGAGGTCCTCACAGGTCCTGCCGCTCTGTATCTATGGGAACAAAGCTGCTGGGAAGTAGCGGTGAGGAGACTTTTATTATTTTTTACATTCTATATCAGACCTTGCTGCATAAGGATCTGTATGCAGTTGTGTGTTGGTATCACTGTGTCTACAACAAAATGGCTCCTCACTGTGAGAGATCCTAATTCCTAAACTTCATTGTCTCTTATCCATTTGTAAACACCCAGAAAGGGAGGGGGGAGGAGGAGACATCAGACATGGAGCAAATCCAGCCCAGATTTTCAGCAGTCGTAATGCATGCCAGCTCTACACAAGGTTTTCATGCCAAATTTCAGTAGCTGCTCCCCCTAGTGTTTCAAAGTGGAACATATCAAACTTTAAATTATTTTTCATATTTTACTCCATTAAAAAAATGATAATATTGGAAAAACAAATCAAAACAATAATACTTTACGTTTTCGCAATTGTTGAAAAACAATTTTTTTTGATGGCACCTTCCCTTTAAATCCAACTGCAAATGGAGCTGCCAGCAGCGGATCTTGATGCTTTCTGTGCCCAAGTGCATTCAGTGTGGCAGAACATTCCTCAGATAACCTTATTGATAGCAGCTAAGGAGTGTAAGTGTGCAAATTTTTGTACATGGCGGTAATGCTGTTTACATAGAGATGTTGAAAAATAGAAACCAACATTTTCACATTATGTCAATATCATTAACATATCCATCTATCCTGTGATTCCCATAACTACATGATTTTTCCTGTTGTAATTTCAATGTTGAGGAGTGCATGTCTCCTAGCTGTCGCCATTCTTTGTTTCACAATTTTTCCATGCACACATTATTCCATTACACAGAAGGGTACACTATTTCATGTGACACCATAAGGCAGGTATTATGAATACCTATTCTTGTTAGAACAAAGCACTGTGAGGTGGATCATATACGAAGGACGGTATGTATCCCCCCGGATGCGCATAGAAGGTTATTGAACCCGCTGGAGTGCATTACAATAACAGACACAGCTGTGGTTGCAGTGCAAAATAGAAGTAAGTTTAAACTTGGTCAAGCTATTTCACCAAGTCGGATTAAGAAAACACGTCATGGGCTTTTATTTTTGAAATGGGGCAGATCGCTCCCTTGAGTCGGGTCTTACAAGTGGCTCATGACAATAGATTAAAGATTCACCGCACACTCCGGGCTTGGGTGATGAACAGTTTATTGATTCTCCGTGACAAGCAGAATTCAAACGTGCTTTAATGTGACCAGATACAGATAACGTTTCGACCCTAGTGGGTCTTTTTCAAAGCGTCACTGCAAGGAAAACATAACACATGAGTATATTGCTAATGGGAGAATGGATGATGAAGGCATCAAAGAGATACAAAGTTGAACCCATAAAAGACAGGTGGTAAATACAACTACAGCAGTGGTATATAGACAGGGGGGCATGCTGTGTGGTGGTATGGCATATAATGTGGCATAGGTAGAAACAAAAATAAATATACAAAATTTACAAATAGTACAAATAAAATAATATACAGTATATACATAGTAACGTAGTACCTTGTGGATCACCACCAGAGGACATTAATGCAGTAGATATAAGGATACGAGAAAGTGTAACAAGCACAAGGGTGAAATCTTACTTTGAATGTAGAATAGTAAATGGAATTCAATGGAACCAAGTCCAAGGATAAGAGGTTTTGGCAAAAGGCTGTAAGGTAAAGCACAGTGTTAATAAAGGTATGTGACCTGCTAGGTGGACTGGATTGCTCACCACTTACAAGTTACCTGGTCAAAATGCACAACAGGGAAACAGGGTTGCTGTGGAAGTAAGGGAGACTGATAAATAAAATACATACCGCATGTGGAGAGGACTGGTAGCAGATATGGGAGGAGGGGTCAGCCAGTTACCTTGTTACCACAGCGCCAGGGAGCCCCTGTGCCCTGGGGTCCTTGTCCAGGTGTGGTGCAGAGTGTATGTCCGTCTCTTATAACGCCGGCATGTACCGCCGGACCGGAAGTGCGTCACACTGGCCGGGAGCTGAAGCCATAATGGTGGTAACCATGAAAGCAGAAATGCTTCCTGACAGAGGGCGCATGCGTGATAGCCTCATATCAGAGGGGAACACTGCGGGAGCGCTGTGTGACCTGGCGCTACGGGGCAGCAGCAGAGGCAGAGTACTAATGTGGGAAAAGCAGAGATATGATGGGGGGGGACGGGTTATGTACAGAAAAAGATAATAAACCCATGTAAAGGAATGGAAACAGGAGAATTGTCTAGGAATGTAAATTATGGGGATGAAGTAGGGTAGATGGGAATATGATAATGTACAGGGTGATACAGAGGGGAAAGGCAGCGGTATAGTAACATGAGATAGGGGGATATGGGATACAACAAGTATGGAGAGAGGATGGCCGTGACTAGGGGGGCACAAAACAGCCAAATAAAGGAAAGGGCTTCAACTGTCTAGTGGAGATATGGAGCTAGTAGCTAACTGGTGCGGTTTAAAGCTATATTTGGGGGTGAGGTTGTTGGGGGGGGGGGGAGGCTATAATAAGTGTGTAGATGAGTGGAAGAGGAGGGAGAAAGAGGGGAAGTATACAGGATGGCTTGAGGCTGTGTAAAGGATGGAAGGATAGCTAATGAGGTATGAAATACAAAGGGGGGGGGGCCTGTAAGGCTCACCTGGTGGAAAGGTGCCAGTCAGCATGTCTGTGTAGAGAGGAAATGCATATTAATTAAGCCAGTTAATTTCCCTATTTGGGCCAAGGTTTGTAGAGTATGAATCCAAAAGGCCTCTCTCTCTGTCTAAGTAGTTGAATGTGGTTACCACCCCTCCTGGGTCTGTGTACCTGTTCGATGACCTGAAATCGCAACTGGGAGACAGAATGTCTAGCTTGGTTGAGATGTTCAGGTAAAGGTAACCATGTTTTGCTGTAACGGATGGTGGATTTATGGCTAGCAATGCGATCTCTAACATGTGAATGAACAAAAATCGGCCTTCATATCAAGGATCGGGTTACTAAGCAACCAGTCAGTACATTGTGCTTATCACCCATATGCCTACTCAAGATAGCATGAAAAAAACCCGGAGGAACAACGAGTATATATGGCATAAAATCGATTTTTTATTTGTAATATATTTAATACATATGTAAACATTCATTCAAATATTCAATCACAAAGTTTATATCTTAAGAAAAAAGTGCAGTGTGTTGGGAAGAAAAGCAGCATCACCCTGACATATATCCCCCAGTAGTATTTATTGCAGCAGAGCTAAAAAGTGTGGGACCAGCTGAAGACTAAAGTGCCAATCATGAAATAATATAAGTCAAGTAGGCACTACTTACCACTTAGTGTGATGGGGGAGAATGTGGGGGACCGCAGAGGATAGTATCCCGGCAAAAACAGCCCCGACGCGCGTTTTGCCGCTAAAGCTGCTGGCTTTCTCAAGAGGCGTGAACAGGACTATGTAGCAGGACCTTATATATACCCTCCCGCAGGTCACATGACAAAATTGCAGTCATGTGATCGGAAGATCCTTTGCAGTGAGTGCTCCATGGCGCATTGCGTCTGGTCCCCGGAGTCCCACGGCACGAGCCCCAGCCGTCAGCGCGCACCCAGAAGTGCGGTGACGCACATAGCGGGAGCGTGCGGCCGAGAAGAGACAGCCGGGCGCGGGTCAGGTAACCGGGGAACCACGGCGCATGCGCACCGCACTATGTACTGCAAGGTGTATCAGAGTGTCACAAGGGAGAATAAACATATGGGGACATTCAAATATCATAAAGAGCCAGTAGTATTACTACATATCTGATATAACATGTCTATCTATGTTACAATACTCATGTATATACAGTGCCTACAAGTAGTATTCAACCCCCTGCAGATTTAGCTGGTTGACACATGCGGAATTAACTTGGCATTGTGACATTTGTACTGTAGATCAGCCTGGAAGTGGGAAATGCACTGCAGCAAATTTTTTTTTTTTTTTTTTAAAACGTTAAAAGTTAATTCAGAGTGTCATTTATTATTCAACCCCTCAAACCACAAGAATTATGTTTGGTCCCCCTAAAGTATTAAGAAGTAGTTCAGGCACCAAGAATAATGAACTTCACATGTGTGGATTAAAGATCTCTTTTGCCAGCCTTTTCTGACTATTTAAGACCCTCCCCAAACTTGTGAACAGCACTCAGACATGGTCAACATGGGAAAGACAAAGGAGCATTCCAAGGCCATCAGAGACAAGATCGTGGAGGGTCACAAGGCTGGCAAGGGGTACAAAACCCTTTCCAAGGAGTTGGGCCTACCTGTCTCCACTGTTGGGAGCATCATCCGTAAGTGGAAGGCTTATGGAACTACTGTTAGCCTTCCACGGCCTGGACAGCCTTTGAAAGTGTCCTCCCGGGCCGAGGCCAGGCTTGTCCGAAGAGTCAAGGCTAACCCAAGGACAACAAGGAAGGAGCTCCGGGAAGATCTCATGGCAGTGGGGACATTGCTTTCAGTCAATACCATAAGTAACGTACTCCACCGCAATGGTCTCCGTTCCAGACAAGCCTGTATGGTACCTTTACTTTCAAAGCGTCATGTCAAGGCTCGTCTACAGTTTGCTCATGATCACTTGGAGGACTCTGAGACAGACTGGTTCAAGGTTCTATGGTCTGATGAGACCAAGATCGAGATCTTTGGTGCCAACCACACACGTGACGTTTGGAGACTGGATGGCACTGCATACGACCCCAAGAATACCATCCCTACAGTCAAGCATGGTGGTGGTAGCATCATGCTGTGGGGCTGTTTCTCAGCCAAGGGGCCTGGCCATCTGATCCGCATCCATGGGAAGATGGATAGCACGGCCTACCTGGAGATTTTGGCCAAGAACCTCCGCTCCTCCATCAAGGATCTTAAGATGGGTCGTAATTTCATCTTCCAACAAGACAACGACCCAAAGCACACAGCCAAGAAAACCAAGGCCTGGTTCAAGAGGGAAAAAGTCAAGGTGTTGGAGTGGCCTAGTCAGTCTCCTGACCTTAACCCAATTGAAAACTTGTGGAAGGAGCTCAAGAATAAAGTCCACATGAGACACCCAAAGAACCTAGATAACTTGGAGAAGATCTGCATGGAGGAGTGGGCCAAGATAACTCCACAGACCAGTGCCGGCCTGATCAGGTCTTATAAAAGACGATTATTAGCTGTAATTGCAAACAAGGGTTATTCCACAAAATATTAAACATAGGGGTTGTATAATAATTGACCCACACTTTTATGTTTAAAATTTAATAAAATTCAACTGAGCAACATAACTTTTTGGTTTGTAAGATTTATGCTTCTGTTCATAAAACCTACTCTCGTTTGCAGTTTGAAGGCTCTAACTTATTTGCATCTTATCAAACCAGCTAAATCTGCAGGGGGTTGAATACTACTTGTAGGCACTGTACATATATAAGGATAGGAGGTCCCATATCAGAAGAGTGATAATAGCGTGCCGATAACACAGTCCCATAAGGTGAGTGGATGGAATGACACGCCAAATTCTGCTTGCAGTCATGATGATTCAGAGAGTGAAGTCAGGTCTCACTCAAATGCTAATCAGAAAAGAGAACAAACAATAAATATCAAGTAAAAGTTAATAAATTAAAATAAAAATTAAAACACAGAGCCGGGATTTAAATAATGGGGAAAATAAGAAAGTAAAGAAGGGATCATATGATTCATAGAAAGGAAGCGAAGCCCAGTGACTCATTCAGATTTCGCGGGGCCATGGTATCAAGATTAATGATCCATCTGGCCTCTTTCTGGGCCAGGATTTTCCCCCAGTTTCCTCCACGGGATCCTAAGTGGAGGATGTCTATCCCATGCACCCTCAGAGATTTTGGATCACAAATGTGTTTACGCTGAAAGTGACATGGGAGAGTCCTAAGCTCATGGGGGTCGGTCACTGACCTAGCCGCACAGATGTCACGCACATGTTCCCTCACCCTCAGCTCCCTAGTGGTCAGGCCAATATAAATTAATTGGCAAGCACATGTAGCGTAGTAGATTACATGTGTAGAGCCGCATGAGATGTAACTGCGGATCTGAAACTCGCGGGAGCCATCGGATGAGGTGAAGGAAACAGAGCGCACGACATTCGCGCATGCCAGGCAGTGACCGCATGGGAAAAACCACACCATGGGTCTGCGAGATCGGAAAGGGTTGATAGGTGGGGGGACATAGTGGCTGGAGACCAGTAGGTCCCCCAGATTATTAACTTTACGAGGAGTCATCAGAGGATAGTCTCCAATGTGGTCATGCAGGGAGGGCTCCGCGCCGAGGACCCCCTGATAGCGGACCTTCCCCGAATCGCTCTTCCTGTCCACAGGAACGGGGTACAACAGGCTGTTACGCGAGGTACCCTGTGCCCTTCCATAGCCACGACTGATGCACCTGTTGGTGTACCCCCGGTTTTTAAAGCGTTCAGTAAGATCAGAAGCCTGTCTCTCAAATTGAGAGTCAGAGGAGCAGATCCACCTCATCCTCAGGAACTGACCGACCGGGATGGCATTAATAGTTGATTATCTATATACCTGAGTCACATCACGACCTGGTCCGCACCCCGCATGCCCCCATCGCCAAAAACCTCCCTCTCCCAAGCACCCAGGAAGAGGATGTCGTACGAGGGAGCGCAGGCCACCCCCATTGCCGTGCCACGCCTCTGCAGGTAAATCAAATCCTTGAAAAGAAAGTAATTATCATGAAGGACAAAATGGAGGAGCTCGAGGAGAAAATAACGTGATGGGCCGTCCAGGTCTGTAGTCCCAAGGAAGAGGCGGACCGCACCAAACCGAGATCATGCTTTATGCATGTATACAGGCTCTCTACATCGGCTGTGACCATGAGGATGCTTTCATCCACAAGGACGACTTCGACCCGCCTGAAGACGTCCTTTGATATAGGAGGGTAGTGTTTCCACAAATGGTTGAAGATGATTATCAATGTAAGTACAGATTGGTCCATTAAGACCCCCCAGACTAGACACGATCAGACGCCCAGGGGGGCAGAGGGCGTCTTTGTGGATTTTAGGGAGCAGATAGAACGTAGCCATTCAAGGGAAGCGAACTGTCAACGCCTCGACGGTTCTCTTATCAATAATGTGTTGTTCACAGACCCGGGCCAGGATCCCCTGGAGGGCGGCAGAAAAGGAGGCAGTAGGATTGAACGACAATCTAGAGTAGGTGTTAGTATCTCTTACACTGTGTTCCAAATTATTATGCAAATAATATTTTCTCAGATTTTCCCAAATTACCTATATGAATTGCAGTCATTGTAATTTTCCAGTTAAATAACTATTAGTGTACAATTGAAAGGTTTTTGTACAAACTGCCTATGATAACAGTATATTTTTTAAAAAATAAAAAACTCAAACTGCACTCAAAATGCATGTTCCAAATTATTTTGCACAGCAGAGTTTTCAACCTTTTCATTTTAATAAAGAACAAAAAAATGGTCATTTTTGAAATTATAAGCATTAGCAGGTTATTACAAACTGAAATCAAACAGTTTTCAACTCAAAACTTTATTCTAGGTGATGTTACATTTGCACATAGGACCGCTTGTTTGAAAGTAGCTTCTGAACTCTCTCATCCACTGAATTTGTCAGGTTTTGGATGGTTTCTGCTTTAATTGTTTTGCATGAGGACAGAATACCCTCCCAGAGCTGTTGCTTAGATGTGAACTGCCTCCCGCCATCATAGACACTCCTTTTGATGATGCTCCAAAGGTTCTCAATGGGGTTGAGGTCAGGGGAGCATGAATGCCACACCATAAGTTTGTCCCCTTTTATGCCCATAGCAGCCAGAGATGCAAATGTGTTATGTGCAGCATGAGACGGGGCATTATCATGCACAGTGTAGTTGTCGCAATGCTTCCCTCTCATACTTGGAGCATGGCCATATGACAATGTTCCCACCCTTGTCAGCCAGTTTAATGACAACGTCCCGAAGGGATCGTAATTGATGGATAGCCGTCCGCTGGGAATAAGTAAGGTTGTCATATCTTCTACGGGTGGACAGCTGCTGTAAATCATCTGTCACCAACCGTACAAAGATTTCCACTGCCGGACTAATAGACAAGGGAGGGAACTTTGTGGATTTGGGCAGTAATGTTTGTAGCGACCCACCTGTTTTTGGGGGCTCCTGCTCCAAGAGGAGGTCTTCAAGGATTTGTGCGGCCTCCTTCTCTGCCGCGGCCACCAGGTCCCCGTCACCACTTGGCCTGGAATGGAGTTTTTTCAAAATTAATTTACAAGCAAATAGGTGGAAGTCCTTTAAAACAGTAACAAAATGAAATGATTTGGTTGGAGCAAAAGATAGACCCAACTCTAGAACCTCCACCTGTGCCTTAGTCAGAACATGTGTCGAGAAGTTCACAACACAGAGGCCCCCCCCCTCCCCCGCGAGCCACCAACTTGGTATGGCATGGTTCGCTTCCTTCTATTATTTGGTCTCGTTTGAATGCCTGATGCATTTTGAACAATCATAGGAGGGCCAGAAATCGGGCCTTCTCCCGGGTTTCTCTCATTGGTGGAGATGGAAGAGGTCTAACGTGTAGCCTCACCCACGTATAACAATCCGCATTGGGCATTTGATGACATATATGACAAAGTTTGAGTCGCACGTGTAGTAGTCTTTGATAGGGTATGTTTTCCCGGTTCTTGGGTGCGTGATACAGTCAGATTTGATTATATTGGAACAGGCCGCACAGCTTAGACATGGGAATGTGCCGTATTTACGAGGGCCAAGGAAACGCTGCATTGTAGTGGGTGGTGCGCCTCCAATGTCTGCTTTGACTAGTTTGTCCCTGTTGGGGCCTTTTGGAGCACATGAGGGTAGGAGCTGAAAAACACTGAATATTCGGGTAAGCCCTAGCAAGAAGGGGCCAATGCTTCCGAATGATGGTATGGATTTTGGGCATAAGGGGATGATGCACATATATGAATGGAATTCTCTTGATCTTATTGAGAGGGGGAGGAGTCTGTGCTCTCTGTACTTCCTGTTCTAGTAGTTTGGTGGGATAATTCCTTTCTCCGAACTTTATGGACATTTCAGAAAGGCGGGTGTGTAAGAGGTCAGTATCTGTAACAATGAGGGAGACCCTTTGAAACTGTGAGCGAGGGAGACTATTTTCAGTGTGTTTGGGATGACAGCTGGAATAGTGCAATAAGCTGTTACGGTCGGTAGGTTTGGAAAAGATATCTGTGGTAAGTGTCCCGTCCTGGCTTTTGATTATCATAGTGTCCAGGAATGGAATTTGTTTGCTGTCAAAATTCAAAGTGAATTGTAACTCGGATCTAATGGAGTTGAGGAATTTATAAAACGTGTTGAGTGAGTCAGTGCTACCTTGCCAGATGCAGAAAATGTATCTATGGTAACTGGTGGCGTGTTTTTGGAAAAGGGTATTGGTGTATAGATACTGTTCTTCAAATACACTCATGTATGTATTTGTGCATGCAGGTGCTACATTGGATCCCATTGCGGTCCCACAGCATGCCCCCCTGTCTATATACCACTGCTGTAGTTGTATTTACCACCTGTCTTTTATGGGTTCAACTTTGTATCTCTTTGATGCCTTCATCATCCATTCTCCCATTAGCAATATACTCATGTGTTATGTTTTCCTTGCAGTGACGCTTTGAAAAAGACCCACTAGGGTCGAAACGTTATCTGTATCTGGTCACATTCAAGCATAAAAATGTTCATGCACGTTTGAATTCTGCTTGTCACGGAGAATCAACCCAAGCCCGGAGTGTGCGGTGAATTTTAATCTATTGATCTGTGGGTACCATACCCCGTTCCACCAGCACCTCGCCCATTAATTGTGTGCACGCCAATCCTTTTATATACCAAGTGGCTCATGTCCACAGTTTTCATTTAAAAACCAGCAGCAAAGGTTTGGGTGTGTCAGTGGTTTGTGTGCAAGCTGCAGAGCAGGAGCAGGCCTGTGAAGGCAACGTAACTGGCGCACCTCAGAGTGAAACGGCGCGGCCATCTCTCACAGCAACAGGTTTGCGCGGACTGTTTGGACCACCCGGCTGCGATGCGGAGGACAGCTTTTGCATTTGAGTTGTGAGGTTTTGCAAATAAAGACATTTAAGTTGAACTTTCCGTGGGTCACTCCCTCATTACCGCACAGTGTGAACACTGCCACTCTACAGCACATAAACATATTAAGCCAAAAAACACATCAGACCATTTTTTTTTCTCATGTATGGTTTCACACTTTTTTTTATGTTCACATTATGGTGTCCTGGTTTCTGTTGCCCCATGTAACCAGCGTCTTTTACGCTACGTACTGATTCATTAAAGTTTTCTTATGTGGCACTGTGTCTGTGGTAAGCAGCCATCTTTAGTGCTGGCTCTATAAATGGGCAGTTTTCATGTGATTATTCCCATTTGAGCTTTGCCCATGTGCTACCTACCCTGCATGATGGAGCATCATCAGCTAGTCTGACTACGAAGACAAAGAGCACAATGTCATTAGTCACATGCTGCTGTTTTGTGAAAGGAATGGCAATTATGGGGTTAAGGTAACATGGAGAAAGACTGAGGCGTCTCCTTTTTTACATGTACATATTAGAAACATTACTCCCTTCAGCCGTCAACATACAGTCCTATACACACAATATTAGT
This sequence comes from Phyllobates terribilis, assembly GCF_046119375.1. Taxonomy (NCBI): domain Eukaryota; kingdom Metazoa; phylum Chordata; class Amphibia; order Anura; family Dendrobatidae; genus Phyllobates; species Phyllobates terribilis. The sequence continues at coordinate 318,673,786 of NW_027362765.1, read as the reverse complement.
CCATTCCAACACATGGTCCCATGTAAATAACCTTACTCTCCTCCAACATACAACCCCATATAAATGTCAAGCTGCATACAGTCCTATGTGGAAAAAAAAAATCTTCCCAGCAGTTCATTTCAACATGAGGTCACTCGCCTCTGACCAACAGGCCATCCATAGTAAATAGCATATTATCCATGCAAAAATATTACTCCTGTCGACAAGTTCTAGATGAAAATGCTACCCCTTACCTTCCGCATACAAGCACACAGTCCCATGTAGGGAAATATCAGTCCTCTCCCATCAGCGCAAGTTCCATGTAAGTAGACATCAGTCGTCGCCATCAGTGCACAGTCCAATGTAAGAAGACATCAGTCCTTTCCCTCTAGCAGACAGTCCCATGTAAGGAGACATCAGACCTCTCCCTTCAACACAGTCTCATGTAAGGAGACATCAGTTCTCTCCCTCCAACAGACAGTCCCATGTAAGGAGACATCAGTCCTCTCCATCAGTGCACAGTCCCATGTAAGGAGACATCAGTCCTCTCCCTCCAGTTAACAGTCCCATGTAAGGAGACATCAGTCCCCTCCCTAGAGCAGACAGTCCCATGTAAGGAGACATCAGTCCCCTCCCTCCAGCAGACAGTCCCATGTAAGGAGACATCAGTCCTCTCCATCAGCACACAGTCCCATGTGATGTGGAAACCTGTATGAAAAGTTTTAGGAGAAGCTCAAGAGGCTTCACACGTTTGCCAGTTTTGATCAAATCAGGGAGTCGATCGATCGGAGACACGTGAGAACACAACCAGATCCATCTGTGTCCCAGGCTCATCTGAGTCTCAGATGCCTGGCCACAAATTTTTATTACACGCAAAGAGATAAGGAAAAAAAGGGGAATGTCTTTACAGGCTTTACCTAAAAATGAATATTTAAGTTTGGGAAAAACATGGTCGTAAATTATGTCTAAATTCCTTAGAAACTGGCTATATCTAGTTTTACTATACGTTCAGAACAAAGGAAGGCTTTAATACAAGGACAACTCTATTAGATACGCCTTATGTTATTTACTTTTATGAATAACACTTATAAAGCTAATATTAAAATACAAAATTATTAAAGATATGTGAATTGTCTAAATTATAAAGTAAAGTATAAATATTTACCATAACAATTCCTCCCTTTTTATTATTTACAGACAATTTATTCATCAGCTACTTTCCCATGCTATGGGAGCCTGGATGGGACAAATCCCGTTCACTGATGGACATCTTGTTTGTAAATCTCGTTATATGTCTGCTGGAGGAGCACTGTAATATTTTGCAGATGTGTTAACTGACGGTCTATGATGTCTGATCTTATGCATCTCTTTACATAGTGTCGTCATCACAAATATACTAGTTCTAGCGGTTACATACACTAGTAGTACCACCATTTATTTAGTGAAAGGGTAAATGCATATTTTCTTATTTCCTATCCCCATTTCTACTATATGAGGTCTACCATTCGGTTGGATTGCCTGCAGCTCATGTATAAAGGGAATGTTTGGGGACAGCATTTGTATCTAGATCACCATGCGGAAGTCTGAAGGTAGCAGGTGTAAGGCGTGCTAAGGTGCAGGTTCCCTCTGCACCCGGGAGAAGCCATTTATAGGCCTGGTGACCACATACTAGATATAAATCCTTAGGCAGTACGCAGGGCATGATGTCCGTGAGTCTCCCAAGACAACGTATATAAGTCAAAAGTCCTTGCATCAGAGGTTTCCTCCTTCGTAACGGGCAGTATCAAAAGTCTCTACTTGGAAACAGCTATAGTTGAAAGCCTCATAAGGGCTTGGGGGCACTGCGAGATATGGCATAGTATCAGAGGATATTGGGCTATGGGTGCATATCCAGCAATTTTTAAGACAGTCTTTAGAAACTATGTCTCGCAGCAGGACTTGGTGATACTTATCAGTTTGTTGTCCAGTCTTTCTTTAGTACCTCATTGAGAGTTCGGGCAAGGCATGCAATTGCCATCAGCATGGTCCAAAGGGGCAGGATCATCATCTTTGCTGCTGCCGAAAATCAGGACCTTTTTCCAGTGGCTGGCATAATGGGCAAGTGTCTTTGCCTTTGAGGTTGACAGATATAGCAGTGGTCAGTACTTAAAATGGCGCACTGTATCTGGGCTCACTGGTCTCCTCATATATCCCTTGACCATGTCCCAGTCTCCTGGTACCAATGTGTGTGCAGCTTATACAGTTGGGGTCTGGGATGGAGGAAAGAACACGGTTATGAGTAAGAGTCAGATATTTGTGCAACTCCAAGACCTATTCAATGAGGGAACTGTAGGAGGCCAACAGCTGCCGCGGGAAATACAACCCTGTCTAAGGGACACCACCAAACAGCCTCCTAACTACCTAACAGCCTCTCTCTAACCCTTGGGGCGGTCCTCACTAAATATAATGCAATGGGCAAGCAATCCACACAGGGCAAGTGTTTCCTCCATGCACTTCGGGATTTTTAATTTCAGAGTACCATTAACGTTCCACCCTCCCACTACTTTGTGAATGATAGGGAACATGGAAAACCTGTTCTATCCCCAGAGTGGCCATGATCTGTTTCAACAATTCTCTAGTGAAGTGTGTCTCTGTCACTCTCTATGGTTTCAGGTACCCCATATCCACAAACCACCTCACTTATTAATTATCTTTGTTTTGAACTTTGGTCACGGCCCAAGCTTCAGGCAACCAAGGGACAAGATTGATGCATACCAGGACGTATTCATAAGTACCCTCCTTAGGTAGCTGTATGTAGTCCTCCTGCAGTCTCTGAAACGGGTAATCTGGTTTTGGCGTGCATTTTGTGGGACTCGAATAGGTCTACCGGGGCTATGTTTCACACAAACTAGACATACTTTGTAGCCGCACTCAGGAACCCTGGGGCGCACCAGTTTTGTAGCACCACTGCACACATAACACCCTTGAGTTGTGCACCGGGGAAATATGCTAGGGCAGCCATCTTGGGGAACAGGCAGCGTGGGAGGCAAATCCTAGTGTTTACCTGCCATACCCCTGACTCTGACCGTACAGCACCCGGTTTAGCCCATGGGTTCTGTTCGTGTGGGGGGCCTGGGTCTGGAAGACCTGCAGTAGTTCAAGATCAATGGCCACTGGGCCAGTGCGGTGACAGTCTCCTCTGTGGAAAGATAGCTTCCCGCACTCTTAGTCACAGAGTCCCCTAGCGGGGCCATGTCTGCTATGGCCAGTACTCCACTCAGAGGTAGTCATACTGCTTCCTTAGTCGTCTGGTCGGCCAAGGCGTTCCCTTCTGCAAGGGGAGTTTGTTCTGTGTGTGCCGATAGCTGCCCTTCGGGGAAGGGTGAGTGCTGTGAGTAGCTGCTCTTCTGCCTCATAGGTTTGCCAGCAGAGGTCAGAAAATTATGGCTCTATCAAATAACGCCAAAGTCATGTGCGACCCTTTAAAACATATCTTGAGTCCGAAAATACGTAAATCTCTTTACCTTTACCCAGACTGCACGCTGCAGTGAGCGCCTCCAGCTCAGCCTCTGGTGTAGAGCAGCTGGAGGAGAGTGGTCATTTATTACTGCCTTACCATTGTGGACTACTGCATACCCAGTGATGAATCATCCTTGATTACTGTCCCGAACTCTGGAACCATCTACAAAATACTCAGCAGAGGAGTTAGTGAGGGGTACATCAGTGACCTCTAACAAGCTCTATGTTTCTGCATCCATCAATGCCTGACAGTCATGTTCATGTGTCAATGTCACACTGAGCTTCCTCATCTGCTAATTTGAAAAACAAGGGCGGATCTTGACTCATCGTTCCTCCCTTTTCTAAATCCACTGGTAATAACGTAGCTGGATTTAGAACATTACAGCTTTTGACAGTTATATGGAGGAAAATACGGGGATATTAAAGGGACAATAAGACCTCCTGTCTGGAGCTCTCAGGCGTTATCATGTATCACCGCATTCTCCACAGTACTTATATAGGGTGATACTTTACACAGGATGATGGACACCTGGTTTAAGTTTTACTGTCACCAGGGAAAGGGTAGTTCTCCCAAATCAAGTTTGTAACATGTCCACAGCTGGCTGAGTATGTTCTCGAACCAAGTATTTAGGGAATGGGGTTCAAAGCGTGTATTGTACAGGGCTGTAGGAAGTGTCAGGGACAAGAGACTACACAGTGGACCTTCATCTATGGGGGTGATCATCTTGGGGCCATTTGCGGGCTCCAACTTTCTGCAACACGTCTGTCCCTAACAAATCAAAATATACATCAGGGGAAACTAAAACCTTGGTCACAATTAAAATTGAATCATGCAAATTCAGTCGAAGGGGCTCAGACATTTGTAATTTAGTAGCTCGTGCCACTACCCCTTCACAAGTGACATATTTAGGGGACTATATATTCTGATCTGTGTTCTTGCATTAATACTGTACTGGCTGCTCCAGTATCTATCATGAATGTAACAGTCTGTCCCTCCCCAGAGAAATGGGGACATTGAGTGTGGGTCCCTGAGGGGTGACAATGGGGCACAGGGAGACATCTGGATTTCCAGATTCCTATGAAGGGTTCAGGATAGTAGCTATGAAGGGTTCAGGATAGTAGCTGTTGATCTTGTAGAACATTTGGCTGTAAAAAAAAATCCTTTTTTTCTTTTCTTTCCCAGAACACCAACATGTACTTTTCTGCAGTTTCTATGTCTTGATGATTGCTTCCCCCTCTCCCCCTCCCTCTTCCCTTTCTTGCTGCAGGGTCCTAATTAAAGGGAATCTGTCATGTGACATGCAGAAGTAACACAAGCACATGAGACAGGAAGTGTTGTACTCCAGAAGCATCCAGCAACTAGAGGGGACACAGTCACAAGAGAAGGGGAATGTTTTAGCAGAACCCCAGGGTTATTGTGGGGAAGTTGTTTACTGTCTGGCTAGAGCCAAAGAAAAAGGTGGTGTGTGTGTTCTGTATCTCACTGAAGTGCCCCTGCAAGTGAAAAGGATTCAAGTCAGGAGTGAAGCTAAGCACAGGTCAGGTAGAGTTCCTGAAATAGCAGTGCAGAGTATTGTCAGGCAGAAAGATAAGGACTGGAAGAAATGATGTCACAGGGATCATCTCCCTCAGCAAACTCTCCCCCCTCCTCCATCTCACTGTGCTGTAAAGAATGCTGTGTTCATTAATGTGCCTTTGCATTAGAACTGTGCTGTCCTCTACTACTGGGAAGACTGTGAACTGCTGTGCTGCTAAGAAAACTGTACTGTTTGTTACTGGAACCTGTTGCTCATAAGACTTAACTTGCACTGGCTGTGCGGCTTCTTATTAAATGTTACTGTTCTACCATTTATGAGAACTCTTTCCAAGTGTGTCTGGTCAGCAAGTGAAACGACCTAAGTGTCTGTGCCTGAGGGTCAATACCCCTGTGTGCCTGAGAGAAGCTGCAGCACATGGTCTATGGTCGCCCTGAGTAATGGTTCCCCCAGGATTCCAAAGAATTCATGTAACCTGTCTCGCCCCTATCTGAACCTAGCGGCGTGTGTGTAACATTGGTAGTCCGTACAGGGAATCCTCAGCGGGAATTATCGTATAGAGGGAGAAGAGGAAAAGTGTCTGGAAAAACACAGCAGCACAGCACCTCAATTCAACTCTGCTACACCAGTTAAAGGGGACCAGCCCTAAAGAAAACTCAATAGCAGCAATGGATGTGGAAATACAAATGGACAGAATTAGTGAGCTACTTCTTCAGTTAACCTGTGAAGAATTGAGAACAGTAGTAAAACATATAAAGATGTCAGAAGAACAGATTTCCAAAGCAAACAACCGCAGTCAACTGTTAGCTGCCATTAATACAAAAATGGATGAGCTGGGGGAGAAAGAAAGCTGAAGATGTCATGGGGACATTCCTCCAGGAGCTAACTTAGATTCTAACCAGGTTGAAGTTGGAGTATGGAGGGGCAGCACCAATTACCAAAAGCCGGAATCTCCGTCCGCAGACAGAACTACAGGAACTGAAAGAACAATTCAAAGCCCTACCAAAAGTCCTGCAGGAATCGACCAAAACCTCTGAACGGGTGACAGACTCAGACAGGACCTTTAACCTGCTCAGGTTAGATAAATCAGGGAGACAGTACTCTCTAACACCACAAATCACCATAAGGAAAGAATTCAAGATCCTCGGACAGATTGGAGAGTGTGAACAGAAAGAGAGACTGTCTTATATGAACTTGTTGCACCAGATCGATGCAGGCTTACAGAAAGGCTACCAGCCAGATGAGATCATTGAGGGGGTGGTGAAAGCGATTAGCCCAAGACTGTACCTCCGTAGTATGCTAGAAATGAAGAGTCAACTGACCTTGCAACAGCTGACGATGATTTTAAAAGGGCACTTTAAAGAAGAGAGTACTTCAGAATTGTTCCACTTCTTCATTAACCTCTCACAGAAAAATAATGAATCACCCCAAAGTTTCTTGTTCAGAGCAATTGAATTGAAGGATAGACTGTCCGCATTCAGAGATGTAGAAGCGGAAGAGAAGTTTGATGCTGGACTAGTTCAGAAGAAATTCTTGAGATCATTGGTTTAATCAGCAAAGACATTAAGTTGCAGCTGAAACAGTACCTAGAAGATCCTGTCATTCTGGAAGAAGTCCTAATTGAAAAAAATAAATGAGGCAGCTAGTTTGGAGTCAGAGAGCAAACAGAAGTTAAAGAAAGGCTCTGCTCCTACAATCACCAAAATGAGTCAGCTGGAGTTGGAGACCCCCGGTGGCCAGTCCGAAGATCATCATGGAGACCCTCCAGAGCCGTCTCTGAGATGGAACCTTAAATCAACAACAAAAGAGAGAACCGCCAGCACTGACTGGGAGGAAGTAATAGGAGAACTACGAGCCGAGTTGATTGAACAGAAAAAGTTGATTCGTTCCAGGCCAGAACCAGTATCCCTCAGACTCAGGGGTGGGTTCCAAAACAGAGGATACCCGGCTTGTGAAGCGTGCTATTCATCAAATCAGAGTACAGTGTGTGTCCACTGTCTAACATGTGGTGAGGAAAGACATTATGCCAAGGAATGCCAATGGTCACGGTCGTTTGGGTTAAAAGACAGGAGGTTGCCCGTGCAGGGCGACTGGTAACCACGACACGGAGGAGGCCCCAGAAGCAAATCCAAATCTCACTAAACCCCAGAACGGCGCATGAGGTAAAACGGCTGCATCAGTACTATCCCCAAGTGTGTTCCCGTGTACAATAGCTGCAAGACAGACAGGGGCATCAGTTACTTGCTCAATGCGGAGGTCAAACGATGTACTCCTGGGAGGATTCCTCAGTCAGTAAAGATAGCCTCATTAGCCTAATCGGTGAAAGTTACTTTATACAGTGCCAGCTAGATGGACTCCTGAGAAAAGCACTGTGGGACACAGGAGCCCAAGCGAGCCTTTTAAATGAAGAATGGAGAAGGCGCTATCTGCCACATAACCTGCCTTTGGTCGCTAAAAGAACTCTTAGGACCAGTGGAACTCCACGGCAAAGCTGTCAACCAGGTTGAAATCCCTTTCATAGACTGGGTGGAAGTGACTTTCCAACTGAGGGCCACGAAGAACAGCAACCCATTGAGCTTTTGGTACCTTTTCTCATGACCATTGATCAGAACGTGGCAGAGGATCCTATCCTGGGTTATAATGTAATCAGTGAGGTCATCACGAAACACAAGTCAGGGAAGCTGGTGGTGGATGCAATTGCCACATCACTTGCCATACCCAACGCCGTGGCGGAGAATGTGATTCATAGAGTAAAAAAAGCACAGAATACAATGGACCTAAAAGAAGTCAAGGTAGGCTGGCACCCAACCATCATCCCTGCAAACCAAATGGTGGGGGTGAGGTGTGGAGTCTGGGTAGAACCGGGAAGAAAAGTCCAGAAAAGACTGTTAGTGCCAAAAGACTCCTCAGAACTTCCGGAAGGCCTGGTTCAAGGTGAGACTGTGCTTATGATTCCTACTGCTGGGTTTGCTCGAGTGACAGTACTGGTGATGAATACTATGAAACACGAAATTAGACTGGATCCAAAGACTGTGTTAGGTCACATTGAAACCGTTAAAACGGTATATCCAGCCAGTTTGGGATCCAGCTAGTGTGAGACCCGCCCAGGGATCTACCGTGAATTCAGTCTCCCCACCAAGGAACAGGAGTTGCCCAGGGGAGGAAATTTCACGACCCACTTCAGGGTCCTGGGATCCCCCAGTGTCCCTGGAACACTTGAGTGCTGAAGATATAGCGATAGCAAAACAGATGCTGAGAGAAGAATGTCATGCATTCTCTAAAGATGACTCTGATATAGGCTGTATCCCGTCGTTGCAATTGAAAATCAATTTGAAAGATACGACCCCAGTAACCAGAAGTTACATGTCTGTGCCGAAACCATTACACCGTGAAGTGAAAGAATATTTACAAGATCTCATCAACAGAGGTTGGGTCCAAAAGTCAGTCGTCTTATTCCTTTCCTATTGCCTGTGTTAGGAAGATGGACGGTACGTTGAGACTCTGTTGTGATCACCGGGAACTAAACCGAAAGTCGGTACCTGATCGACACCCGATACCAAAGATCCAAGATATGCTGGATAGCCTATCAGGAAGCACCTGGTTCTCTGTCCTTGATCAGGGTAAGGCATACCGCCAAGGGTTTGTCGAAGAGTCCAGTAGACCCTTAACAGCATCCATCACACTGTGGGGATTATATGAGTGGATCCGCATACCGTTTGGGCTCAGTTCAGCTCCAGCAGAATTCCAGAAGAGCATGGAGACATGTTTAGAAGGATTGCGGGACGATATCTGCTAGCCATACTTGGATGACAATGTGGTACACAGCAAAACCTTCCAGGAGCATGTTGAACATGTGAGGACCGTATTACAACGGTATCAACAACATGGAGTTAAGTTGACCCCAAAGAAGTGTGAACTGTTCAAAAGGCAAGTCCGATTTCTAGGGAAAATTTTTCCAGAGAAGGATATACCATGGACCCAGCAGAAATCGCTTCTGTACTGGCCTTAAAAAACAAGCGGCCCTCTACCGTCGGGGAGTTGAGGTAGATATCAGGATTTCTCTCCTACTATTGTACTTACATTCGGAACTTCTCCAAGATTGCCGCCCCACTATACCTCCTCTTGGGGGGAGGGGGGGACAGAGACGACAACGCCCACGGAGAAAAAGAACGCGGGTAGGACCGGGTTTAAAAGAAACAACGCCGTTTCGTCCCAACAGCCCATTCTCTGGACAGAAGACCACTAGGAGGTATTGGAAGAACTAGTAGTCTACCTGGTAAAACCACCCATCTTAGGATATCCTGATTTCAATTTACCATTAGTTCTTCATTATGACGCTTCTCAAGTTGGACTAGGAGCAGCCCTGTATCTGCATCAAGATGGAAAATTGAGAGTCATTGGTTACGGTTGTAGAACATTGACAGATGTCGAGAAGAATTACCATCTACATTCCAGAAAAATGGAGTTCCTGGCACTGAAATGGGCTATCTGTGAATGATTTAGAGATTATCTCTACTACAGCAAAGAGTTTGAGGTATACACTGAAAACAACACTTTGACCTATGGCCTTACTACAGCCAAACTGAATGCTACGGGTCAGAGATCGGTTGCTGAACTAGCTGACTTCAATTTCAGCACCAAGCACAGGCCAGGAAAATGCAATGTGGATGATGACTGATTGTCGAGAATGCCACTAGAGCCTGAGGAGCTCATGCAAGAATGCTCGGAGGAAGTCAGTTTGAAAGCAATTGAGAGCACTACCCAAGCAGTACAAGCTTATCAGGAGGAAGACACCCCATTGTGGTGTCCGTTAACGATGGAAACCACCATAAAAGCAAGAGAACAAGATCACCCCCTGTCTATTCAACAACTACGAAAAGGGAAAATCCATAGAGCACAATGGGAATATCAGATAATTGGTAGAATACTACTTAATGTGGACCAAAATCGGTTTCCAAGTAAACAGGAGAGAGACAATAAGTCACCAGCAGTATCTGTTTTAATTAAAGAATGGACGAAGCTCTACCTCAATGAAGACTGTATCCTGTATCGTAAAGGAGGACAAGACCGGCAGTTGGTACTACCCAGAGTATTCCATAGGTTGGTCTTCAAAGAACTCCAAGAAAACATGGGACACCTGGGAGTGGAAATGGCAACAAATTTGATCCGTGAATGTTTCTTCTGGTCGTACAGTGGTGGCCAAAAGTATTGGCACCCCTGCAATTCTGTCAGATAATACTCAGTTTCTTCCTGAAAATGATTGCAATCACAAATTCTTTGGTATTATTATCTTCATTTAATTTGCTTGCAAGGAAAAAAAACAAAAGAGAATGAAGCAAAAATCAAATCATTGATCATTTCACACAAAACTCCAAAAATGGGCCAGACAAAAGTATTGGCACCCTCAGCCTAATACTTGGTTGCACAACCTTTAGCCAAAATAACTGCGAACAACCGCTTCCGGTAACCATCAATGAGTTTCTTACAATGCTCTGCTGGAATTGTAGACCATTCTTCTTTGGCAAACTGCTCCAGGTCCCTGATATTTGAAGGGTGCCTTCTCCAAACTGCCATTTTGAGATCTCTCCACAGGTGTTCTATGGGATTCAGGTCTGGACTCATTGCTGGCCACCTTAGAAGTCTCCAGTGCTTTCTCTAAAACCATTTTATAGTGCTTTTGGAAGTGTGTTTTGGATCATTGTCCTGCTGGAAGACCCATGACCTCTGAGGGAGACCCAGCTTTCTCACACTGGGCCCTACATTATGCTGCAAAATTTGTTGGTAGTCTTCAGACTTCATAATGCCATGCACACGGTCAAGCAGTCCAGTGCCAGAGGCAGCAAAGCAACCCCAAAACATCAGGGAACCTCCGCCATGCTTGACTGTAGGGACCGTGTTCTTTTCTTTGAATGCCTCTTTTTTTTTTCTGTACACTCTATGTTGATGCTTTTTCCCAAAAAGCTCTACTTTTGTCTCATCTGACCAGAGAACATTCTTCAAAAATGTTTTAGGCTGTGTGCCCACGTAGCATTTTTCAAGCGTATATGCTGCGGAATTTCCGCAGCGTAAACGCTTGAAAAACGCATGTATATCCGCACCCCATGGTCCCCAATGGGATTCCGCAAGTTCTATGCACATGCTGCGGATTTTTCCGCAGCGTTTATGCCGCGTTCAAAAATCCGCAGCATGTCATTTAATTTTGCGTTTCCGCAAGCGGAATTGCCTTTGTCCAATGCATAAAAAACGCAAGGCAATTCCGCATGTGGAAAACGCGTGATAAACGCGCGAAAAATGCGCGATAAACACGTGCGGAATTCCGCATGCGTTTTTCCAGGAGAGGACTTGCATTTATGCAGCAGAAATTTTCTGCTTCATAAATGCAACGTGGGCACATAGCCTTAGGCTTTCTCAGGTAAGTTTGGCAAACTCCAGCCTGGCTTTTTTATGTCTCGGGGTAAGAAGTGGGGTCTTCCTGGGTATCCTACCATACAGTCCCTTTTCATTCAGACGCCGACGGATATTACGGGTTGACACTATTGTACCCTCGGACTGCAGGGCAGCTTGAACTTGTTTGGATGTTAGTCGAGGTTCTTTATCCACCATCCGCACAATCTTGCGTTGAAATCTCTCGTCAATTTTTCTTTTCCGTTCACATCTAGGGAGGTTAGCCACAGTGCCATGGGCTTTAAACTTCTTGATGACACTGTGCACGGAAGACACAGGAACATTCAGGTCTTTGGAGATGGACTTGTAGCCTTGAGATTGCTCATGCTTCCTCACAATTTGGTTTCTCAAGTGCTCAGACAGTTCTTTAGTTGTCTTTCTTTTCTCCATGCTCAATGTGGTACACACAAGGACACAGGACAGAGGTTGAGTCAACTTTAATCCATGTTAACTGGCTGCAAGTGTGATTTGTTATTGCCAACACCTGTTAGGTGCCACAGGTAAGTTACAGGTGCTGTTAATTACACGAATTAGAGAAGCATCACATGATTTTTCAAACAGTGCCAATACTTTTGTCCACCCCCTTTTTTAGGTTTGGTGTGGAATTATATCCAATTTGGCTTTAGGACAATTCTTTTTGTGTTTTTTCATTGAAGACAAATTAAATGAAGATAATAATACTAAAGAATTTGTGACTGCAATCATTTTCAGGAAGAAACTGAGTATTATCTGACAGAATTGCAGGGGTGCCAATACTTTTGGCCACCACTGTACATGCAGAGAGATATTGAGAGGTACGAGACCAGGGAGTGTGGGTGTCTGAAAGATGAACGTCCCAACACATCAACCTGGGCACCTATGGGCAACATCCAAACTACGTATCCATTTGAGATAGTCTCAATAGACTTTCTACATCTCGAGACGTGCAAGGGTGGTTAGAAATACATGTTGGTTATGATAGACCATTCCACTCGATTTACTCAATCATATGCCACCACCAGTAAATCAAGTCGAACAGTGACAGAGAAGATCTTCAATGATTTTGCTTTGAGGTTTGGGTTCCCTACAAGGTTACACCATGACCAAGGAAGAGAATTTGAGAACCAGCTCTTTGCCAAGCTAGGAAAGTACTGTAGAATTCAGAGATCACACACAACGCCCTATCACCCAGAGGGTAATGGACAAGTGGAGCGTTTTAACCGGACATTATTGTCGATGTTGCGCACTTTAACCGCTGATGAGAAGAAAGACTGGAAAAGTTCTCTGTCAAAAGTGGTACATGTCTATAACTGTACAAAGAGCAATGCAACGGGTTATTTACCCTTTTTCCTATTGTATGGACGATCGCCAAGACTGCCAATCAACATCATATTCGATACTCCGGTGTCAAGAGACTTACAGAACGTATCCAGAGTACGTTCTGAAATGGAAGGAACGGATGGCAGAGGCATATAACATAGCGTCCAAAGTGGTTACGCAAGGACAGAGCAAGAGTAAGGAGTACTATGATCGAAAATGTTATGGAGGAGAATTGCCACCGAGAAGCCGGGTGCTAGTCAAGAAAGTACGTGAGAAAGGCGGTCCAGGAAAACTTTGTTCGTACTGGGAAGACAAGGTGTATGTGGTCATAAGGAGGAAAGCTGATGACAGCCCAGTGTATGAAATATGATTGGAAATGGGAGACAAGAAAACCAGAATAGTCCATCGGAATTTACTACAACCCTGTGATTATCTAATACCACAACAAGACTTCCCAGAAGTAGACCAACATCATCCGAGATCGACTAAGGGACCACCACAGACTGAAGCTCCGAAGGTGGATAGTGACCTTGAAAGTTCCGGTGGAGAAGAACACACCGTTGTATTTCTTGGACCGGCAAGGAGAGGGATGTACCATCCTCAGGAGAGTGAGCTAAGTCCTAAGGCTCCAGAGTTCGTACCAGATGAAGCCTAATTCCGATCTGATGATCGAACACTGGCCCCTGATTAGACCCATCGACACTCAGGAGGAGCGGAATTACCAGACCCGGCGGAAACAAGCAACGCAGGAGAAGTTCAGGAACTCACAGAGGCAGCTGCAGGAGCATCTGAGGAAGCACGGGACATGAGTGCGGCGGAAGAAACAAATGTGACTGAAGAACCCACAGTATCTGAGGAACAACCCACCAGGAGGATGTCGACTCGAGAAGTGAGGAGGCCCTTGATGTTGGCGTATAAGACACTTGGTGGACCGAGTCAAGTGCCAAGGACTGTCAAATGGAATCAAGTATCTCTGCCTGCGGACCAGGTAAGCCCACATGAGTGGTATTCACCACCGAGAGGCAGTATGGAAGATGTTGCCTGGTGGAAAGACTTGTTTTCATGCTTTGATTTTTCTTAAAAGACTTTGTAGAAACAAAGAACTGTTAAAGCATAGATAGAGAGAGCTGGTTGAAGACGTATGAAAAGCTCCAGTTGAAGAGATACTGATTGTTTTAATGGTGTTAATTGTTTATTTCTTATAGGCGTCCTACAAGAAAAAGGTGGTAAGATTAGGTTATCAATGTTTATGAACGTTATACCAATATCACAATGCCAATTTGTATATAAAGTTATTCAACTTTCATCACTGTCTCAGAATTGGTCAGATTGACCAATTAAGATGAATGTCGAGGACAACATTCAAAAAGGAGGGAAGAGTGTGACATGCAGAAGTAATACAAGCACATGAGACAGGAAGTGTTGTGCTCCAGAAGCATCCAGCAACTAGAGGGGTTAACAGTCACAGGAGAAGGGGAGTGTTCTAGCAGAGCCCCAGGAGGATTGTGGGTGAAGTTGTTTACTGTCTGGCTGGAGCCAAAGAAAAAGGTGGTGTGTGTGTTCTGTATCTCACTGAAGTGCCCCTGCAAATGAAAAGGATTCAAGTCAGGAGTGAAGCTAAGCACAGGTCAGGTAGAGTTCCTGAAATAGCAGTGCAGAGTATTGTTAGGCAGAAAGATAAGGACTGGAAGAAATGGTGTCACAGGGATCATCTCCCTCAGTAAATCCTCCCCCCTCCTAATGTGATGTAAAGAATGCTATGTTCATTAATGTGCTTTTGCATTAGAACTGTGCTGTCCTCTACTACTGGGAAGACTGTGAACTGCTGTGCTGCTAAGGAAACTGTACTGTTTGTCACTGGAGCCTGTTGCTCATAAGACTTAACTTGCACTGGCTGTGCGGCTTCTTATTAAATGCTACTGTTCTACCGTTTATGAGAACTCTTGCCAAGTGTGTCTGGTCAGCAAGTGAAACAACCTACGTGTCTGTGCCTGAGGGTGAATACCCCTGTGTGCCTGAGAGAAGCTGCAGCACATGGTCTATGGTCGCCCTGAGTAACAGTTCCCCCAGGATTCCAAAGAATTCATGTAACCTGTCTCGCCCCTATCTGAACCTAGCGGCGTGCGTGTAACAGTCACCCCCTGCGAGATATCAGACCTCTACTATCGCCATACAGGTTATAGAAAAGTAAGTCTATACATACCTGTATTGCCCATAGTAGAGGTTTGATTGCAGAGAAAAGCGCTTTAATTCCATATTGTACAGGCTTGGCGTCCTGGGGACGCCAAGCAATCTCCACCTGTCTGTTTATTATTCCCCCAAATTCCCGCCTACATACTTAATTATCATATTCCCCCCACCCTCCCCTGAACGTCACAGGGCCCTGCGACAGACCCTGTAATGTGCACTGTGCTCCCTGACTTCCCATCCATGCGCAAAGCGCCGCTCACATAGAGCGCGCTTTGCTTCATCCCAGCCCCATCTGCCTGTGCACTGAGGTGCAGACTTCTATTGCACAGGTTCCGGGACGTGACAGTGACTCCTGGCGCCTACGCAATAGAACCCTGCGGCGTAGTGCACGGAGAGACGGGTCGGGATGAAGCAAAGCGCGTTCTATGTGAGCGGCGCTTTTCGCATGCCCGGGAAGTCAGGGAGCACAGTGCACGTCACAGGGTCTGTAACAGGGCCCTGTGACATGCAGGGGAGGGGGGAATATGATAATTAAGCATATAGGCGGGGATTTGGGGGAATAATAAGCTCATAGGCAGGGATTGCTTGGCCCCCGGACGCCAAGCCTGTACAGAATAGAATTGATTAAAGCGTTTTTCTCTGCAATCAAACCTCTACTATGAGCCATACAGGTATGTATAGATTTACTTTTCTATAACCTGTATGGCAATAGTAGAGGTCTGACAACTCCAAAGTGGTGACAGATTCCCTTTAACTCTTTCTTTGGCATGCTTTCTACTTCAGCACCCTGGGCTGAAATCTTTCAGATCAACCTATTGCGCCACTCCTGGCGACTAGTGCGTGTTGCGTTATGGACTATATATCTAAGACCATTCATGAATCACTGCAGCAATAGTAAGGGGTCACTATAAAATGACTGAGACTAGATCATCCCATGTGGCCCAATATACCTCCTCAACTCCATGGAGAAGCATTATAAATGTTAGGGGGACCAGAAGCTGGGCACAAAGAGCGATGAGCTCACTGGGGGACCAGGGCCATTATTCTATTGGCTATACCTATGGTGGATCATGTAACAGCAGGTTATTTTCTATCCTAGGAGGTAGAAAGTGTAAATGACTCGTGGTCCTCATGGGGGCAGAGGCACCTTGGACATCCCTGGACATGGGGACCCACAGTACACAGTAATTAACCCCACGGGGATTACGCACACAATATCTGCTATTCCTGCATAATGAAGGGGTGTCACAAAGGATGCAAGTTTTACATCAAGTACAGAGACTACAGGGGTCTTTTTTTTATACTATCATAGATTACATGCATAGTTCTATGTCTAGTTTTCTCTGATTTACAGTGGGTACGGAAACTATTCAGACCCCTTTAAATTTTTCACTCTTTGTTTCATTGTAGCCATTTGGTAAATTCTAAAAAGTTCATTTTTTTCTCATTAACCCCTTAAGCCCCGAGGGTGGTTTGCACGTTAATGACCAGGCCAATTTTTACAATTCTGATCACTGTCACTTTATGAGGTAATTACTCTGGAACGCTTCAACGGATCCTCCTGATTCTGTTTTTTTGTGACATATTGTACTTCATGATTGTGGAAAAATTTCTTCGATATCACTTGCGTTTATTTGTGAAAAAAATGGAAATTTGGCGAAAATTTTGAAAATTTTGCAATTTTCAAAATTTGAATTTTTAAGCCCTGAAATCAGAGAGATATGTCACACAAAAGAGTTAATAAATAACATTTCCCACATGTCTACTTTACATCAGCACAATTTTGGAACCAAAATTTTTTTTTGTTAGGGAGCTATAAGGGTTAAAAGTTGACCAGCGATTTCTCATTTTTCCAACAAAATTTACAAAACCATTTTTTTAGGGACCACATCACATTTGAAGTCACTTTGAGAGGTCTTTATGACAGAAAATACCCAAAAGTGACACCATTCTGAAAACTGCACTCCTCAAGGTGCTCAAAACCACATTCAAGAACTTTATTAACCCTTCAGGTGCTTCACAGGAATTTTTTGAATGTGGAAGAAAAAAATGAACATTTAACTTTTTTCACAAAAATGTTACTTTAGACCCAATTTTTTTTATTTTCACAGGGGTAACATGAAAAAATGGACCCCAAAATTTGTTGTGCAATTTCCCCTGGGCACGCAGATACCCAATATTTGGGGAAAAAACACTGTTTGGGCGCACGGCAGGGCTCGGAAGGGAAGGAGCGCCATTTGACTTTTTGATTGTAAAATTTGCTTGAATAATTAGCGGACGCCATGTTGTGTTTGGAGAGCCCCTGTGTGCCCAAACTTTGGAGCTCCCCCACAAGTGACCCCATTTTGGAAACTAGACCCCCCAAGGCACCTTTCTAGATGTATAGTGAGCACTTGGAACCCCCAGGTGCTTCACAAATTGATTCGTAAAAATGAAAAAGTGAAAAAAAAAACACTTTTTCATTTTTACGAATCAATTTGTGAAGCACCTGGGGGTTCCAAGTGCTCACTATGCATCTAGATAGGTGCCTTGGGGGGTCTAGTTTCCAAAATGGGGTCACTTGTGGGGGAGCTCCAATGTTTGGGCACACAGGGACTCTCCAAATGCAACATGGTATCCGCTAACAAATTGAACGGAAAATCGGCTCAAATTGTTAGCGGACACCACGTTGCCTTTGGAGAGCCCCTCTGTGCCCAAACATTGGAGCTCCCCCACAAGTGACCCCATTTTGGAAACTAGACCCCCAAGGCACCTATCTAGATGCATAGTGAGCACTTGGAACCCCCAGGTGCTTCACAAATTGATTCGTAAAAATGAAAAAGTGAAAAAAAACAACACTTTTTCATTTTTATGAATCAATTTGTGAAGCACCTGGGGTTCCAAGTGCTCACTATGCATCTAGATAGGTGCCTTGGGGGGTCTAGTTTCCAAAATGGGGTCACTTGTGGGGGAGCTCCAAAGTTTGGGCACACAGGGGCTCTCCAAACGCAACATGGTGTCCGCTAACAATTTGAGCCGACAGTTTGTTAGCGGATATCATGTTGCATTTGGAGAGTCCCTGTGTGCCCAAACATTGGAGCTCCCCCACAAGTGACCCCATTTTGGAAACTAGACCCCCCAAGGCACCTATCTAGATGCATAGTGAGCACTTGGAACCCCCAGGTGCTTCACAAATTGATTCGTAAAAATGAAAAAGTGAAAAAAAAAAACACTTTTTCATTTTTATGAATCAATTTGTGAAGCACCTGGGGTTCCAAGTGCTCACTATGCATCTAGATAGGTGCCTTGGGGGGTCTAGTTTCCAAAATGGGGTCACTTGTGGGGGAGCTCCAAAGTTTGGGCACACAGGGGCTCTCCAAACGCAACATGGTGTCCGCTAACAATTTGAGCCGACAATTTGTTAGCGGATATTATGTTGCATTTGGAGAGTCCCTGTGTGCCCAAACATTGGAGCTCCCCCACAAGTGACCCCATTTTGGAAACTAGACCCCCCCAAGGCACCTATCTAGATGCATAGTGAGCACTTGGAACCCCCAGGTGCTTCACAAATTGATTCGTAAAAATGAAAAAGTGAAAAAAAAAACACTTTTTCATTTTTATGAATCAATTTGTGAAGCACCTGGGGGTTCCAAGTGCTCACTCTCCATCTAGATAGGTGCCTTGGGGGGTCTAGTTTCCAAAATGGGGTCACTTGTGGGGGAGCTCCAAAGTTTGGGCACACAGGGGCTCTCCAAACGCAACATGGCGTCCGCTAACAATTTGAGCCGATTTTCCATTCAATTTGTTAGCGGACACCATGTCGCGTTTGGAGAGCCCGTGATGTGCCTAAACAGTGGAGCTCCCCCACAAGTGTCCCCATTTTGGAAACTATACCCCTCAAGGATTTTATTAAGGTGTATAGTGAACATTTTGAACCCAGAGGTACTGCACAGAATTTGTTTACATTAGGTCATCATATTGAATAAGTTGTCATTATTCTTGAGCGCAAGTGCTCGCTACTTGAGTTTGCATCGGGTACTCAGGTATGCACCATGTACAGCGTGTGCTCGAGTGACATGCTCGAGTCCCTGCTCCGCATGTTTCACGGTTATTAGACACCCAAAAAAAAACATGCGGGGATCGCTCGTGCATGGCAGGCAATCCCCGTAAAGTTTTTTGGCCGCGAAGCATATGGGGCAGAGACTCGAGCATGTCACTCAAATACCCACGATACTCAATGCATACCAGAGCACCCGATGCAAAGTCAAGTAGCGAGCACTTGCGCTCAACACTAGTCGCCATATCGTCATCTTTTTTTCTTACTTTTGAAAAAAATCCCAACCCCAGCCCTAACCCTAGCACAACCCTAACCATAGCACAACCCTAGCCCTGGCACAACCCTAGCCCCAGCACAACCCTAGCCCCAGCACAACCCTAGCCCCAGCACAACCCTAGCCCCAAACCCAGCCCTAACCCTAGCCCAATCCTAACCCAAGAGTTTATTTTTGACGCCGTTCCTTGTGCGGTATAAGTGATTAGACGACTTTATTCTTCAGGTCGGTGTGATTACAGCAATGCCAGAATCATATGGGGTTTTTATGACTGACAGCTGTCACACACTAAAAGACGCATTTTTTGTAAAATCTAGTTTTTGCATCGCCATATTTTGAGAGCTATAATTTTTCCAGATTTTGGCAGACAGTCATGTGACGGCTCGTTTTTTGCGGGATGAGTTGACGTTGTTATTGGTGCCATTTTCAGGCACGTGACATTTTTTGATCGCTTTCTATTCCGATTTTTGGGAGGCAGAATAAACAAAAACCAACAATTCAGGAATTGTTTTTTTTTTATTTTATTCTGTTCCGCGTGTGGTAAAATTGATGAGGTAGCTTTATTCTTCGGGTCAGTACGTTTACAGCGGTACCACATTTCTATCATTTTTCTATGTTTTGGCGCTTATACACAATAAAAGCTATTTTATAGAAAAAAATATTTTTTAGCATCGCTTTATTCTGAGAGCTATAACTTTTTTATTTTTCGGCTGATGGAGCTGTATGGCGGCTTGTTTTTTGCGGGACGAGATGACATTTTCAGCGGTACCATTTTTATTTATATGCGTCTTTTTGATCGCGTGTTATTCCACTTTTTGTTTGGCGGCATGGTGATAAAGCATTGTTTTTTGCTTCGTTTTTTTTTTTTTTTTTTTTTTTTACCGTTTTCACTGAAGGGGTTAAATAGTGGGACAGTTTTATAGGTCAGGTTGTTCCGGACGCGGCGATACCAAATATGTGTACTTTTATTGTTTTTTCTTTTATAATAATATTTATTGATGGGTACATTATATTTTTATTTTTGGTGGATTATTTTTTTTATATATATTTTTTTTTTTTTTTCCACTTTCAGACAGTTTATACACTTTATTACTTTGTCCCACTCTGGGACTTTCACTTTTTTTTCTCTGATCGCCTGCATGGCACAGGAATGCAGCACCATCCCTATGCCATGCAAGCTGTCAGCGGTGCACAGTGTGAAGATTGTTTGGAGATGCACTGCGCATGTCCAAACAATCTTCCTGCTGTCTGGTGACCCGGATGTTGTCATAACGACATCTGGTCGTCATGGCAACACCAGGGAAGCCTTTGCAGACTGCGCTGGAAGCCGGAAGAGGAGGTGAGTATCAGCGATCACCTCCCCTTGCCCCCGCAATGCCGCGATCGAGTTCGATCGCAGCATCGCGGGGGTTAATGTGCTGGGAGCGGTGCAGGACCGCTTCCTGCACATAGTACCGGGTGTCAGCTGTGACAATCAGCTGACACCCGGCGGCGATCGCGCCCGCACAGCCTGTGTGCGCGCGCGATCGCCATGACGTACTAATACGGGTCTGGCTCTTAAGTCCCAGGGCACAGACGCGTATTAGTACGTCAGATGTTGTTAAGGGGTTAAAGTACACTCTGCAGCCCCATCTTGACTGAAAGAAAAAACAGAAATATAGAAATGTTTACAAATTTATTAAGAAAGAAAAGCTAAAATATCACATGGTCATAAGTATTCAGACCCTTTGCTCAGACACTCATATTTAAGTCACATTCTGTCCATTTCCTTGTGATCCTCCTTGAGTTGGTTCTACTCCTTCATTGGAGTCCAGCTATGTTAATTAAACTGATAGGACTTGATTTGTAAAGGCGCACACCTGTCTATACAAGACCTCACAGCTCACAGTGCATGTCAGACCAAATGAGAACCATGAGCTCAAAGGAACTGCCCAAGGAGCTCAGAGACAGAATTGTGGCAAGGCACAGATCTGGCCAAGGTTACAAAAGAATTTCTGCATTACTCAAGGTTCCTAAGAGCACAGTGGCCTCCATAATCCTTAAATGGAAGAAGTTTGGCACCACCAGAAGTCTTCCTAGACCTGGCCGTCCAGCCAAACTGAGCAATCATGGGAGAAGAGCCTTGGTGAGAGAGGTAAAGAAGAACCCCAAGATCATTGTGGCTGAGCTCCAGAGATGCAGTAGGGAGATGGGAGAAAGTTCCACAAAGTCAACTATCACTGCTGCCCTCCACCAGTCAGGCTTTTATGGCAGAGTGGCCCGATGGAAGCCTCTCCTCAGTGCAAGATATATGAAAGCCTGCAAAGAGTTTGCTCAAAAACACACAAAGGACTCCCAAACTATGATAAATAAGATTCTCTGGTCTGATGAGACGAAGGTAGAACTTTTTGGTGATCATTCTAAGGGGTATGTGTGGAGAAAACCAGGCACTGCTCATCACCTGCCCAAAACAATCCCAATAGTGAAACATGGTGGTGGCAGGATCATGCTATGGGGGTGTTTTTCAGCTGCAGGGACAGGACGACTGGTTGCAATTGAAGGAAACATGAATACAGCCAAGTACAGAGATATCTTGGATGAAAACCTCTTCCAGAGTGCTCTGGACCTCAGACTTCGCCGAAGGTTCACCTTCCAACAAGACAATGACCCTAAGCACACAGCTAAAATAACAAAGGAGTGGCTTCAGAACACCTCTGTAACCATTCTTGACTGGCCTAGCCAGAGCCCTGACTTAAACCCAATTGAGCATCTCTGGAGAGACCTGAAAATGGCTATCCACCAACGTTCACCTTCCAACCTGACGGAATTGGAGAGGATCTGCAAGGAAGAATGGCAGAGGATCCCCAAATCCAGGTGTGAAAAACTTGTTGCATCATTCCCAAGAAGACTCATGGCTGTACTAGCTGAAAAGGGTACTGCTACTCAATACTGAGCAAAGGGTCTGAATACTTATGACCATGTGATATTTCAGTTTTTCTTTTTTAATAAATTTGCAAAAATTTCTACATTTGTTTTTTTTTTCAGTCAAGATGGGGTGCAGAGTGTACATTAATGAGAAAAAAGATGAACTTTTTAGAATGTACCTGTAATGCACACGCCCGGGCTGAGCGGCGTGTGCATGTGATTGTAGTGATTCCACTGGACCGTGCCGGAGAGTGAATGCCTGGAGGGGCGTAACTAGGTATTCACCCGATCCGACCAGGGTCGCACGACGGCATACGACGCCAGTGCACCAAGGAGGAACCGAGCAGAGGGACCAGGTGCTACTCCAGGACAGACCCCGGACACGGCTGTTGACCCACACAGGGGAATACAGGAACAGACTGGTAGGCTGGCACACAGACTGGTGGGTATAGGCAGGCACGACTGGTATGCAGGCAGGCGGGTATGCAGGCAGGGGGGTACAGGCAAGCACAGCTAGAGTGCAGACAGGGAAGCACTAGCAGGTAGGAACACAGGCGGGATAGGACCCAGTACACACCGGGACTCAGGAACAATACAGGCAGAGGGGTACAGGCAAGCACAGCTAGAGTGCAGACAGGGAGGCACTAGCAGGTAGGGACACTGGCGGGATAGGACCCAGTACACACTGGGACTCAGGAACAGAACCACAGATGTGGCGGACAAACACAGCAGAGTGAGGCCGCCCAGAGAGGTGAGCGAGAACAGGGCAGGACAAGGCCGCCTGGAGCGGTGAGCAAGAGTAGAGCAGGACAAGGCCGCCAGGAGCGGTGAGCAAAGGGTCAGAGCTGAGCGAGACTGCCGGAGCAGTGAGCAAGAGTAAAGCAGGACGAGACCGCCTGGAGCGGTGAGCAAGAGTGGAGCAAGACTGCCGGAGCAGTGAGCAAAAGGATAAGAGCGGAGCGAGACTGCCGGAGCAGTGAGCAAAAGGGTCAGAGCGGAGCAAGGCTGCCGGAGCAGCGAGCAAAGGAGTCAGAGCAGGCTAGAACCGCCGGAGCGGTGAGCAAAGGAGTCAGAGCAGGCTAGAACCGCCGGAGCGGTGAGCAATGGAGTCAGAGCAGGCTAGAACCGCCGGAGCGGTGAGCAAAGGAGTCAGAGCAGGCTAGAACCGCCGGAGCGGTGAGCAAAGGAGTCAGAGCAGGCTAGGCTGAGCAGGGGGGACAGGGCTCTGTTCACACGGAACAGACAGGAAGGGAAAGGCAGAGCCAGATACTCACAGAGTACTTGCAGAGAAGTAGCGAGTGGACCACAAACTCACAAACGGGAGTACAGAGACAACAAGCAGGAGTTAGGTACGAGTTCAGACTCTGCAGAAAAAGGAAGGGAACGGACATAGAGGCAAAACAGGTAAAGGATAGGAGAGAGTTCAGACTGGAACTGAGTGTGCGGAGGAGACCGACACTGCAGCGGAATACAGGAGCGGGTCTGGGAATACGGCCCCCAGAGAGGCAGGACGAACAGGCAAGGAGCGTGTTCAGACAGGACAGACAAGATACAGGAGTGGGTCTAGGTAATCGGCCCCTAGAAGGCGGGAGGAACAGGCTAGGAGCGTGTTCAGACAGGTCAGACAAGATACAGGAACGGGTCTAGGTAATCGGCCCCTAGAAGGCAGGAGGAACAGGCTAGGAGCGTGTTCAGACAGGCCTGGAAATACAGCCTACAGGATAGGCAGACAAGAGAACACAGAACGGGACCTGGCACCTTCAGAGTGCAAGCACACACTGAATGAAACACTATGCTCAGGCAGGGATAGATGGGAGCAGCTGAGCTATATACCAGGTGACAGACAGCAATAGGCTGAGGACGCACAAGGGGTGTGACCCACAGCAGGTACAAAAATCAGGAAGTGATCGGGCGCCGCCCTTAAGCAGCAGAAACAGACACAAACAGACAGCATGGAGGGAAGCCAGAGAGACATTCTGGACTGGAGATCAAGTGCGCGCTCTTGCACAGTGGGAGATGGACCACCATGCAAGGACGCCGCCAGGTATGTTACAGTACCAAATGGCTGCAATGAAACAAAGAGTGAAAAATTTAAAAGGGTCTGAATACTTTCCATACCCACTGTATGCTCACTCATTGAGAGACGTTTTGACTACTTCTAACCACAATCCTAACCAGCTCAAGTCTGCTCTTATCTATCTTCCAGTAATCCTTCCTAATTGCAAATGCACTTCTCCCATTCCTTCTTAGTCTTTTTACTATATCACATACATGGACAAAGGAGGTACCTGTGAAATCTTCAGTTGCCAGTCCTCATGACTTCAACTGTAATACCCGCAGTTAACTGAAGAACTGAATGGTCCCATAAAGACTTAACAGTAGAAGACTCTACTCTTCTCCCAGGTTCCTTAGCTTGCAAGAGAATTAATTCAACTCCCAGAACCTCTGTCCTCGCAAAAGAAGAATTTTAGGAAATATCAACATCAGGTAACCAGCCCTATGTACCTATGCAACTTTGATACATATGTAAGGTGCCCCAGCGAGGTAGTCGTGGGCGAGCTGTAGCCCCCTCTCGCTCTGGCACCCTACAGACAATACGTGTCCTCCCTCTGATGTGTGGCTGTGTATTTGGGGCTCTCCACTTACTTCAAACCATCCGATCGCGGCTGTCTCCAGGCATTTCTCTTCTGGGACCAGGGCAGCAATAAATTCAGAGGACACGAGGTTCTTAACCAGAACTTGAACTTTACTTGGGGAAGAGGAATATGTACAATATTTACAGGCAGATATAATGGATAAGGCCCGACAGGTTATTATCTCTCTCACAGGCGCTGTCAACTTCTTCAGCCCTGGTTCCCTCTTTAAGTGAAGCATCTCTGTGACTCTAATCTCTGGCCCAAGAGACTCTTCTGCAATACCAACAGTGACTTGGATCCGATCTCTCCCCCCACGTCTTAGCCTGGAGTCCTATTTATCTTCCTCTGCTTCCTGCAGACTAGAAGTGCCCCGGGTCCTCACTACCTCTGATGAGTTTCTCCGGCAGGCTAACAGGACTCTTGCTCTTGCGTAGGGAGACTTTCACACTGGTGATCCCACTGTCTGAGGGTGGGGAGATCCCGTCTACCCTAGCAGCCAAAATATATTCAGGCTGCCCGTATGGTTCACTGTCCTTTCTCTTACTGAAGAATCACTTCCTGATTCTGACAAACTAAACAGAGATTTTCCTAATGTGCCCACCCTCAGTGAGCTGTCATCACACAGCATTAACTCATCACCGTCTGTAACACTGCTAGCAGACTCAACCTGACATCTGCACCCAGGACAGTGGCATCTTGTGGCTGTTTACAGGTACTGCAGCCCACAAGGAATTATGCCAGGAATAAGCTCTATATCACTCAAGGCCTGATCACGGCACTAAGTTCCCCCTCTACTCTACTGACTGGACCACTAAAGCTAACCCCTTAGCTTGGTCTACCAACAGTTCAGAGAGGTCTAACTACGGGAAGACTTTCTTTAACTACTTCAGTGCCAAAGGAAGGCTACGTCCTTCCCCACTATTACACATAACCAAATAACAATCCAAAAACTATACTATCAATAGTTATTGCAATTACTTCCACTAGTCAACATAACATGTCATGGAAGAATAAATTATTTTTCTACAAAACCTTTGTCCACCTCCTCTGATTCAGACAGATTACATCTAGGACAAAAGAGGAGGGGTTACCTAGATCAGAGCATAATGTAAGGTTTTAAGTACTCTGAACAAGGAGTTCCCTTCAACATCCTTGTTAAGTCTCCCCTCTCTGGATATACTGGCTGGATGGACTACAACTCATAATATACAATTTTCTCTCTTGAGTTCACACAGCATGGACACCAAGGATTAGGCTTCATCAGAACTAGTTCACATATAAGAGCACAGGCACAGTAATACAAGACGTCAGTCACTCAATCCACAGTCCACAAGCGCTGGTATAAATCCTCCTGCTGTATTTGGGCTCAGTGCCTCTTTCAAGAGTGCTCTTTTCTATTTACAGGGGAAAATTAATACCCTCAGAGTACTACCTTACCGTGAAGGATTCCTCTGTTATGAACAGTCACACTTTCCTGATCCTGTTAGGGAGCAATTTTTCACTTCACCACATGTGAAAGAACACTCCTAACAGGATCCCTTATTAATCAGAGACCGTAGTCCCTTATTGGTCACGCAAAACTCATTCAGTCCCACATTTAATGATCCTCATAATTTACAACAATATCACACCAGACTTTACAATCACATAGACAATGAGGACAACATACAGTACAGACCAAAAGTTTGGACACACCACAACAATCCTCTCCATCAGCAAACAGTGCCATGTAATGAGACATCAGTCCTCTCCATCAGCACACAGTCCCATGTAAGGAGACATCAGTCCTCTCCATCAGCACACAGTGCCATGTAAGGAGACATCAGTCCTCTCCATCAGCACACAGTGCCATGTAAGGAGACATCAGTCCTCTCCATCAGCACACAGTCCCATGTAAGGAGACATCAGTCCTCTCCATCAGCACACAGTGCCAGGTAAGGAGACATCAGTCCTCTCCATCAGCACACAGTCCCATGTAAGGAGACATCAGTCCTCTCCATCAGCACACAGTCCCATGTAAGGAGACACAGTCCTCTCCATCAGTACACAGTCCCATGTAAGGAGACATCAGTCCTCTCCATCAGAACACAGTGCCATGTAAGGAGACATCAGTCCTCTCCATCAGCACACAGTGCCATGTAAAGAGACATCAGTCCTCTCCATCAGTACACAGTCCCATGTAAGGAGACAACAGTCCTCTCCATCAGCACACAGTCCCATGTAAGGAGTCATCAGTCCTCTCCATTAGCACACAGTCCCATGTAAGGAGTCATCAGTCCTCTCCATCAGCACACAGTCCCATGTAAGGAGTCATCAGTCCTCTCCATCAGCACACAGTCCCATGTAAGGAGACACAGTCCTCTCCATCAGCACTCAGTGCCATGTAAGGAGACACAGTCCTCTCCATCAGTACACAGTCCCATGTAAGGAGACATCAGTCCTCTCCATCAGCACACAGTGCCATGTAAGGAGACATCAGTCCTCTCCATCAGCACACAGTGCCATGTAAAGAGACATCAGTCCTCTCCATCAGTACACAGTCCCAAGTAAGGAGACAACAGTCCTCTCCATCAGCACACAGTCCCATGTAAGGAGTCATCAGTCCTCTCCATCAGCATACAGTCCCATGTAAGGAGTCATCAGTCCTCTCCATCAGTACACAGTCCCATGTAAGGAGACATCAGTCCTCTCCATCAGCACACAGTCCCATGTAAGGAGTCATCAGTCCTCTCCATCAGTACACAGTCCCAGGTAAGGAGACATCAGTCCTCTCCATCAGCACACAGTCCCATGTAAGGAGACACCAAACAGTCCTCTCCATCAGCACACAGTCCCATGTAAGGAGACATTAGTCCTCTTCATCAGCACACAGTCCCATGTAAGTGTGTCACCCTACCTGGATGCCACAAGTGTAATAAAGCTGTGTCTGAGAGCAAGGGGGAGGTTCTCTGGTTAGGGGAACATTAGCATGCAATGCCTCCTGTCTCAGGCCAGTAGGGGGAGCAGGCTGCCCCTATAAAAGCTGGTACTGGGGACAGGGTTAGAGAGAACTGGATTGCCTGTCTCAGCTCTGAGACGTGTCCCAGAGTGGAGCAGAGAGGGACAGTTGATTGCACCTAAGAGGAAGTGTGGCAGGAGGAGAGCCACAAGCCAGAGACAAGAGGCGAAGAGAGCCTGTCTTGGCAGAGAAAAGACTTCATTTTACCAGACTTTGGTGTCTGAGGCTGGAAGGATTCCACATCCCCCAGCAGAGAACCAGTCCGCAAGGGACTATACATTCCTTGGCCTAAGAAGCCTGGAGGCCCTGCCACAACCGAAGGGACCAGTGAAGCCGTACAAGGCTGGGAGCAGAAAGGAACCCACGTCACAGGCCATACAGGCGAGAAAGCACGGAAAGCTCGGAAACGTGGGCTGTTACCCTATCAGGAGGAGATAGCCAGAAGGAGCGCAGAAAGCACGGTAGGCCTACACCCTCACCCTGACCAGGGCCAATTTCCCCGTTGCTCTCAGACATCCAGGTCCCCTCCTAGCTGGGACTGTTTGTGGGTCAGTTTACCTGTTCAAGTAAAGACCCTGGACTGCAACCTGTTGTCTGTGTGCTCCTTGCTCCTCCAGCATTATCATCACTGGGACTCTCACTACCATCACTCCCACCATCCACTATACTGCCCTGGGGCCACACTCTTCCCGTGGGGAGTCACACTACCATAGCTGCACACTTCATCAGCCCCAGCGGTCTGCATGCAGCGGCGGTTCCTAATAACCGCAATCCACGGGTGGCGTAGTCGGACATAATCAATATAACGGACTACCACTGGCCTGACCACCCTGAGCCACGGAACCGGGTTGCCACTACTACACCCATCGCTCCTTGTTGCCCGGTTCCGAGTGCCCCACGGCCCAGGGGGCGAGTCAGCTTTGGCGTAGTCGGCAGGATTTCGTGCCCGCAACCACCGGGTACTGCGTGCCTGAAAAAGACTTTTGTAACTTACCTGTGGAGTCGTTTCCCGCCATCCGGAGCCGATTCCCGCCATCAGACGCCATCTTGGACCTTTTCCCGCCGTCTTCTGCCGTCTTCCCGCCATCTGCAGCTGTTTCCCGCCATCGGACGCCATCTCCAGGACGCCGCGCGGGAAGAAGAGGGGCGTGGACGTCAAAACCGCGCGAGATCCGAAGCTCCGCCCCACGCACCTACGCTGCGCAAGGTCCTAGAAGGGAGAGAGAGCGACGCTGACGTCATCGGAGTGCGACGACAGGTCCTCGTCCAGAGCAGCAGCGGAGCCGCGGCCTACAGAAGAGGATCGTCGGAAGGTAGGCCACACTTCACTAAGGGGGGAGGAAGATGTCGGACACAGAGGCGCCCACTACCACCAACGCAGCTGCAGCAGCGGTGATGCCCTTTTCCTTGCCCTACATCCCTGGAGCGGCCTGGCTGCCCAAATACTCAGGGGAGCCCCATGCCCTAACTGACTTCAAGGAAAGACTGTATAGTTTGTTCCAAGTTTACCCCCTGACAAAGGAACAGAAGGTCAGCATATTGACAGGGCAGTTAACTGGCGCAGCCCAAAGGGAGGTAAAATCATGGCCCATTGAGGAGAAAGGGACTGTGAAGGGTATTCTGGCCCGGCTGCGGGGTACCTTTGATACACGTACCTCCGCTGAAATTAAAATGAGGTTCTATGGATGTAAGCAGCGGGCACAGGACAGCATCAGAGACTATGCCCTAAATCTGCAGGAAGCCTTGAGGGCTATTCAACAAACTGACCCTGGCAGTGTGCAGGAAACCGATAAGCTGCTAACAGAACAATTCATAGAGGGTCTGCTGTCCAGCGCCCACAGGGCCCAGCTGCGCCTCATGTTCTTCCAGAACCCCGACCTGACCTTTGCCCAATTTAAGGACAGGGCCATAAGGGTGCTCCGTGAATCTGCAACCAGTGGCGCTATGAACCCTCGGCACCCTGCTATCACCTACCACCAGGAGGCGGCGCCCTCCTCTATGGACTCCGTGGAGGCTGATGCACAGGCCCTGAACCAAGCCCCGTCGAAAGGCCTGCACCACCAAGTCCAGGAGCTGACCAGGAGCGTCGCGGCGTTGACCAGGACCGTCCAGGCGTTGCAAGTGGACCCGTCAAGACCCATCAAGCTGGCTTCAAGTCCGGAGGATGTCCCGTGGCGTCGACAGAGGAGGATCCCGTCGTTCCGAGGGAGGCCCACAGACCGCTACGCAGAGGATGGACAGCCCATTTGCAGTCGATGCAACCAGCCCGGACACATTTCCAGGTACTGTAATTTAAACGGGTCCAACCTGGGGCAGAGGGCCGACCCCCAGGCATAAGATCACCAGGCCCTTATAATTGGCGTGATAAATACGTTGGGGGGCGCCCGGTTTTACCCGTGGTGCTGGACGGTATCCCAATGAGCGCCTTGCTGGATACTGGGTCGCAAGTAACCACAATCCCTTATGTACTTTTTAAGCAGTATTGGACTGATGCTGATATCACACGGTATCCAGACAGTAACTTGAGCATCATCGCCAGTAATGGCTTACCCGTGCCGCAGATGGGGTTCAAGGAGATGACCATTAAAATTGGTAAAGTTGAACTGCCGGCACAGGGAGTGATTATTGTGGACTTTGACCATCATGAAAGTCACCCTAAAATAACTGTGGGTACTAACATCATTGAAAATTGTCTTTCAGAAGTAATTGTAATTCTACAACAGGTGGCGGTGAATGCTAGTTCCAGCCAAAAGAGAGTCCTCAACAAGGAGATAAAAGCCCTGATGAGACGGCAGCAGGTAGAACTGTCTGGTGGTGAGATCGGTAGCGTAAGACTCAGTGATCCATTCCCCATTTCCATGCCTCCCAAAAGTGAAATGATGATCTGGTGTCGGACTGCAATCGGGTTGAGAGGTAGAGACTACCAAGCCATGGTAGAACCTGTGTACTCAGACAGCAGGCCCACCATTTTGACAGCCCGGGGGGTGGTTGATGTCCGTCATGGGAGGGTGCCCGTCCGCATCCTCAACATTGGGGAGAGGGAAGTACACTTACCCAGGTACGCTACACTCGCCAAACTGTTTGTCGTCGAACACAAAGCTATCAGGGCCGTGGAACCCTTGCCTCCATCTCCTCAGGCGGAGAGTAATGGCTCCCAGAAACAAAAGGAGGACTGGTGCCAGAAACTCCATGTGGGTGCTGACTCCACTCCCCTGCACCAAAAACAAGGAGTCTACCGGGTGGTACAGGAGTACGAGAGAGTCTTTAGTAAGCACCCACTAGACTTCGGCAGAGTAAAGGGGATAGAACACCACATCCCCACAGGGAGCCACCCACCAATAAAAGAGAGACACAGGCCTGTACCCCCAGCACATTATCAGAACGCAAAGGGCATGCTAAGAGAGATGAAAGAAGCTGGGGTCATTAGAGACAGCTGTAGCCCCTGGGCAGCCCCCTTGGTTCTGGTCAAAAAGAAAGACGGCACCATGAGAATGTGCGTGGACTATAGACAAATCAACCGTATCACCCACAAAGACGCATATCCGCTGCCTAGAATAGAAGAGTCTTTAGCCGCACTAAAATCTGCTAACTTCTTTTCTACTTTGGACCTTACTAGCGGGTACTGGCAGGTTCCTGTGGCAGAGGCTGACAAGGAGAAGACCGCCTTCACCACCCCGATGGGACTGAGCGAATTCAACTGTATGCCTTTCGGGCTCTGCAATGCACCAGGGACCTTCCAGCGGCTGATGGAATGCTGTCTAGGGCACCGAAACTTTGAGACGGTCCTCCTCTACCTGGACGACGTGATCGTCTATTCGAAGACCTACGAGGACCATCTAAAGCACCTGGCTGAGGTGTTCGAAGCCCTGGCAGGCTATGGCCTGAAGGTGAAACCATCGAAGTGCCACCTGCTGAAACCAAAGGTCCAGTACCTAGGGCACGTGGTAAGCGCGGAAGGAGTGGCCCCCGACCCTGACAAGGTCACGGCAATCAAGAGCTGGCCAAGCCCCTCGAACATCAAAGAGGTGAGACAGTTTCTCGGGTTGGTAGGCTACTACCGAAGGTTCATCCCCGGGTTCACTAAGATGGCAGCTCCTATGCAGGACCTCCTGATCGGACAGTCCAAGTCCAGAAGTCAAAAGCCACCCTTCAAGTGGGATAAACCGGAAGAGGAGTCCTTCCGCCAGCTAAAGTTGGCCCTCACTGGGGATGAGATCCTGGACTACCCTGATTATGGCCAGCCTTTCATTCTCCACACAGATGCCAGTAATGTGGGACTGGGAGCCGTACTGTCCCAAAACCAACAGGGCAGAGA
Source organism: Phyllobates terribilis (assembly GCF_046119375.1). NCBI lineage: Eukaryota > Metazoa > Chordata > Amphibia > Anura > Dendrobatidae > Phyllobates > Phyllobates terribilis. The sequence continues at coordinate 318,641,678 of NW_027362765.1, read as the reverse complement.
ATGGGTGATCGCGTACGCCAGCCGGAAGCTGAGGCCCACCGAGAGGAACCCGGAGAATTACAGCTCCTTCAAGCTAGAATTCTTGGCGGTGGTGTGGGCCGTGACGGAACGCTTCAAGCATTACCTGGCCTCCGCAAAGTTCACCGTGTACACGGACAACAACCCGTTGACACACCTGGACAATGCAAGACTGGGTGCCCTGGAACAGCGGTGGATGGCCCGTCTCTCCAACTATGACTTCGTGATCAAGTATCGGGCAGGCAAAACCAACGCCAACGCGGACGCCCTATCAAGGATGCCTCACTTACCCGAAGGTGACGAAGACCCAGAAGAGCTGGAGGAGGTAGAACTCCCCGCGTTTCACCGGTATGGAGCCGCTCAACACTCTCACCGCGTGAAGGAGGAGGATCTAACAACTGTGATGATGAATCCCCTACCTCACCACAGCTGGGCCGAGACCCAAGATAGTGACCCTGCAGTCTGCCTGGTGAAAGATCTGCTGACCCGGGAAGACGCCCGCCTAGATCCAGATGCCCCAGAGGAAGCCAAGCAGCTATGGAAGGAGAAGAGTAAGCTGTTCCTCTACGAAGGCAAGTTGTGCAGAAGGATTGTCAACCACCGGACGCACGAGCTGACCTGGCAAGTCATGGTCCCAAAGCGAGATGCAGCTATGGTCCTGGGAGCTTACCATGACAGAGCGGGACACTTTGGTTGGAAGAAACTGGAGTTCCTGCTAAGAGGAAGATTCTTTTGGGTCGGCATGAGAGGAGCTGTAGAAAAGTGGTGCAGAGACTGTGGCCCTTGTCACCTGAGGAGGAAGGACCGCACCAGCCAGAAGACACCCTTGAGGCCCATCGTCACCACGCAGCCTCTTGAGCTGGTAGCTCTGGACCACGTCAAATTGGCTCCAAGCCGGTCCGGATACATCTACGCCCTGACAATCGTGGACCACTATTCCCGTTTTCTCGTGGTGGTCCCGGTAAAGGACTTGACAGCCCAAACAGCGGCCCGAGCCTTCCAGCAATACTTCTGCCGTCCACACGGGTATCCGGAACAGGTCCTGACAGACCAGGGTCCAGCGTTTGAAGCTGAAATCTTCCAGGAGTTCTGCAACCTCTATGGCTGTAAGAAGATTCGGACAACGCCTTACCACCCCCAAACCAACGGGATGTGTGAGAAGATGAACAATATAGTCATTGATCTCCTGAAGACGTTGCCCCTGGAGGAACGCAGCCTGTGGCCAGAAAAACTGCCGGACCTGGTAGACATGTACAACAACATCCTAGTGAACGCTACAAACTGCACCCCGGCTTACCTGATGCGAGCGAGACCAGGAAAGCTGCCCGTAGACCTGGAGATGGGAGTCCTAATACCTGAGGACACCTCCCCGGATGCGGACTGGGATACGGAAAGGCAACTGCAGTACAAGAAGGTACAGGAGAGTGTGGAGAAGAGCCTGGCCCAGGTGAGAGAGAAGCAAGAAAGACTCTTCAATCAACACGCCCCTGCTGGTCCCCTAGAACCTGGTGAGCAAGTCCTAAAGCGAAAAAGAAGGCTACATAAGTTGGACGACCAGTGGGAAAGGGAACCCTACACCGTACTGCAGTCTGACCACGATACCCCAAAGGTGTGCGTAATCACCAAGGACGGAAGAGAAACCACTAGTGTCGTCTCCAGAGACCACCTCAAAAGGTGCCCCGAGCAACTCCGTAGTGCAGAAGAGGATCAGAGTGACCTTGAACCCGCAGAGGACAAGGAAGAAATGATCAGCACCGTTCTCGGAGAGTTCCCTCAGTCCTGGACTCGCATAAATGATGCTATAGTGGTACCTGTCCTGCATTTCCTGCAACCGGCCCAGCAACAACCAACACCAGAGCCGGAAGGTGAAGAGGAGAAAGCGGTTCCAGAGGCAGAAGAGCCTGTTCCAGCAGCCCAGGAGAGTCAACCCTCTGCTGACAGTGAGCCTGCCATGCCTGCGGTAAGCCAAAGAACCCGCAGACAGCTGCCTGCCCTACCTGTACACCCAGCTGGTAGCTGTACCCCTAACGCTAGTGGGGAAAGCCAGGTTGGTCCACCACCAGACAGTGGGCTACGTAGGTCAGCCAGGAGCACAAAGGGACAGATACCCGCTCGCTGGAGAATATAGAGTGTACTAAATTGTAAATAACCTTGTTGCCAAATGTTGAATTGTTTGCCAAGTTACATGCATGTTCGGTAATTCTGTGTTTCAGTCTCTTGCAGCAACCGTAAGGACTCACAGGTTATGGACCTTTTATAACCGGGACCTTGTATGGACTGCATTCTGAGCCTAACCCAGGAATGAACTAAGACTGTGAAGGACTTGGGGTAGGACAGACCCCCACCTGGTTAAGGCTCCCGTTGTTTTGGTGATATGGACACCCGGTCACAGGCCACACTGTGACCTAAAGAACTCAATTTGTGCACCGTCTGTCTATTAATGTTTTATTGTTATGCATATTGTCTTTGTTTATTGTTTAGTCCCGGAGTACTAAATTTCACTAGGGGGGAATGTGTCACCCTGACCTGGATGCCACAAGTGTAATAAAGCTGTGTCTGAGAGCAAGGGGGAGGTTCTCTGGTCAGGGGAACATTAGCATGCAATGCCTCCTGTCTCAGGCCAGTAGGGGGAGCAGGCTGCCCCTATAAAAGCTGGTACTGGGGACAGGGTTAGAGAGAACTGGATTGCCTGTCTCGGCTCTGAGACGTGTCCCAGAGTGGAGCAGAGAGGGACAGTTGATTGCACCTAAGAGGAAGTGTGGCAGGAGGAGAGCCACAAGCCAGAGACAAGAGGCGAAGAGAGCCTGTCTTGGCAGAGAAAAGACTTCATTTTACCAGACTTTGGTGTCTGAGGCTGGAAGGATTCCACATCCCCCAGCAGAGAACCAGTCCGCAAGGGACTATACATTCCTTGGCCTAAGAAGCCTGGAGGCCCTGCCACAACCGAAGGGACCAGTGAAGTCGTACAAGGCTGGGAGCAGAAAGGAACCCACGTCGCAGGCCATACAGGCGAGAAAGCACGGAAAGCTCGGAAACGTGGGCTGTTACCCTATCAGGAAGAGATAGCCAGAAGGAGCGCAGAAAGCACGGTAGGCCTACACCCTCACCCTGACCAGGGCCAATTTCCCCGTTGCTCTCAGACATCCAGGTCCCCTCCTAGCTGGGACTGTTTGTGGGTCAGTTTACCTGTTCAAGTAAAGACCCTGGACTGCAACCTGTTGTCTGTGTGCTCCTTGCTCCTCCAGCAATATCATCACTGGGACTCTCACTACCATCACTCCCACCATCCACTATACTGCCCTGGGGCCACACTCTTCCCGTGGGGAGTCACACTACCATAGCTGCACACTTCATCAGCCCCAGCGGTCTGCATGCAGCGGCGGTTCCTAATAACCGCAATCCACGGGTGGCGTAGTCAGACATAATCAATATAACGGACTACCACTGGCCTGACCACCCTGAGCCACGGAACCGGGTTGCCACTACTATACCCATCGCTCCTTGTTGCCCGGTTCCGAGTGCCCCACGGCCCAGGGGGCGAGTCATAAGGAGACATCAGTCCTCTCCATCAGCACACAGTCCCATGTAAGGAGACATCAGTCCTCTCCATCAGCACACAGTCCCATGTAAGGAGACATCAGTCCTCTCCATCAGCACACAGTCCCATGTAAGGAGACATCAGTCCTCTCCATCAGTACACAGTCCCAGGTAAGGAGACATCAGTCCTCTCCATCAGCACACAGTCCCATGTAAGGAGACATCAGTCCTCTCCATCAGTACACAGTCCCAGGTAAGGAGACATCAGTCCTCTCCATCAGCACACAGTCCCATGTAAGGAGACATCAGTCCTCTCCATCAGCACACAGTCTCATGTAAGGAGTCATCAGTCCTCTCCATCAGTACACAGTGCCATGTAAGGAGACATCAGTCCTCTCCATCAGTACACAGTGCCATGTAAGGAGACATCAGTCCTCTCCATCAGCACACAGTCCCATGTAAAAAGATGTCATTCCTCACTATTCAGCACACAGTCCCATGTAAGAATACATCAGTCCTCTCCCTCCAGCAGACAGTCCCATGTAAGATGTCACTCCTCTCCTTTCAGCCTCCCCTAAACACACAATCCCATGTAAGAAGACAGTACTCCTTCCCCTTCAGTATACATCCCCATCCTGCTGCACCCCCTCTGCTCTCACTAGCCAGCAATGCACAACAGCAGCTTCTTGAATGAGCCCAGGCGTGTGTCAGGCCCCGCCCCTTACCGTGACGTCAGACATGGCAGGAACAACTGCTGTAAGACGCCGCCCTTCCTTCTTGTCACAGGCAGGAAGTGTGTGCAGGTCAGTGGGGTCTTCGGGGCTCTCAGTGCTGAGCGCAGCCTGCAGTGTTGAGTGTGGTGTACAGGGCAGCCATGGCGAGAAGCAGTTATGGCCTCTCCTTATTATTGTGTTACAGTTCAGAGCTAATTGTTGTGCTACAACTTTCTCCCATGCCAGTGCTAGAAAGAGGAAGGTTGGTACATGTATAAGTGTCAGATTTCTGTGGGCACTGGAGCTTATATGGTGGGCACTACTACTGGCACTACTGTATGGGCACTGGCCCTGATATGATGGGCACTACTCTCACCCTATTACTACTGGCACTACTGTATGGGCACTGGCCCTTATATGGTGGGCACTACTCACCCTATTACTACTGGCACCACTGTATGGGCACTGGACCTTTTATGGTGGGCACTACTCTCACCCTATTACTACTGTATGGGCATTGACCCTAATGTGGTGGGCACTACTCTCACCCTATTACTAGTGGCGCTACTGTATGGGCACTGGACCTAATATGATGGTGACAACTATCACCTTATTACTACTGGCAGTACTGTATGGGCACTGGACCCTATATGGTGGGCACTACTCTCAACCTTTTACTAATAGCAGTACTGTATGGGCACTGGCCCTTATATGGTGGGCACTACTCTCACCTCATTACTACTGGCAGCACTGTATGGACACTGGACCTTATATGGTGGGCACTACTCTCACCTCATTACTACTGGCAGCACTGTATGGGCACTTGACCTTATATGGTGGGCACTACTCTCACCTCATTACTACTGGCAGCACTGTATGGGCACTGGACCTTATATGGTGGGCACTACTCTAACCCTTTTACTGATGGCAGTACTGTGTGGGCACTGGACCTTAAATGGTGGGCACTACTCTCACCTCATTACTACTGGCAGCACTGTATGGGCACTGGACCTTATATGGTGGACACTACTCTCACCCCATTACTTCTGGTAGTACTGTATGGGCACTGGAGCTTATATGTGGTGCCCAGTACTTTCACCCTGTTACTGATGGCACTACTGTATGGGCACTGAACATTATATGGTAGGGACTATCACGCTATTACTGATGGCACTGCTGTATGGGCATTGGATCTTATATATGGTGGACACTACACTGACCCTAATAATGCTGGCAGTAGTGTATCAGTACAGGACCTTTTATGTTGGCCATTGGACCTTATATATGGTGGGCACTACACTCACCCCATTAATGATGGTATTTCCGTATTGGACGCTGAACTACTCTGACCCGATTACTGCTAGCACTACTGTATAGGCATTGGAGCTTATATGGTTGGCTCTAATTTGACCTTATTACTGCTGGCAATACTGTATTGGCACTGGACCTTTATGAATGGTGGGCGCTACTCAGACCCTATTACAACTGCCACTACTGTATGGTCAGGGAATAACTGCAGCTAACTCATTAATACATGACAATAATAAATGGACATCATTTCAGCTGGCATAAGTGTTGACATTGATACATGACCATTAGATCTGTATGGGCAGTACAGTGTGGCTGTTAATAGTCTGTGGGTACTTTTGTGCAGTATTCCTATTTGGGAGGCACTACTATATAGTCAGTATCTATTATAATATTACTATTACATATATATATTGCTGATCACAATGTAAACCCTTGCCACTATAGCCAGTTCTCAGAGTACTAACTTTTTTCTTTTTGACAATGTATCTATCAGAGAAAAATTAAAAATCCATAAGACATCTCCAGAGAGGCGACATATCACCCTCACATTGAACATATGGAACTAATTATAACTAGGGAAGAGAGAAACTAATTAAAACAGGGGAGGTGAGAGAGCTGACACTTCCATTTTCATTGAAGCAGGGGCCTCCTGCAGTGGCCAGATAATTACAGCAGGTGGATTTGCTCTGGAAAAGAAGCCAGGTCTCACATTTGTTTACGAAGAGGCGGGGAAGTACACTTACAAACAAAAGAGCTTCCTCTGATCAAAACACGGCTCCCTAGATCTTTTGAAGCCAGTGGTCAGTGATGAATATTGGGGTCTACATCTTTCTGATATTTATGGGAGACATTGGTGTCGTAGCGAAGGGACAAACAGAATTCATTTGATATCAAGGTAAAATCACAAAAAGAAACATGACAATATCTACCTACTGGGACCTCCAGGGGTGAAGATATCCTGTAAGTTGAGAATCTCATACAGTTCTGAAAGACCAAGCATATCCCATAATCAGCCCCCACATGAGCTCACCAAGGGAAGGTATATGTGCGTAACTTTGATCTAATAAAAAGCAATTGGGTTTGGTCCTTTTTCATACCTTCAAAGGTACAACTTGCTGTAGCTCTGTCCGTTTTCCTAAGGAGTACCTATCTCCGCTGAGCTCTGAGCCATTTGTGTGACATCAGGTTAGTGCTTCTTTCATTATTCCTTTTTATTACATGTAATTGTATATACCGTATTGTTTATACTGGAAGGCAGCCCTTAAAAAATTTGGGGCTAAAGTAACATTTTTGTGAAAAAAAAAAAAAAGTAAAAAGTAAAAGTTAATTTTTTCCTTCCACATTCTATTAATTTCTGTAAAGCACCTGAAGGGTTAATAAACGTATTAAATGTGTTTTTGAGTAGTTTGAGGGGTGCAGTTTTTAGAATGGTGTCACTTTTGGTGACTTCTGTCGTATAGGCTCCTCCTAAAGTTTGAAAATTGCAAAAATGTTCAATTTTTTTTTGTCAAATTTTCGATATTTTCATAAATAAACACAAATCATATCAACCAAAATTTACCACTAACATGAAATACAATATGTGACGAAAAAAACATTCCCAGAATCAGTGCAATCCGTTCCAGAGTTATTACTACATAAAGTGACACTGTATATAAAAAATTTACGAAGATGATACAAAATGGGAACAAAATAATACGGTATATACAATTACATGAGGTTAAAAGCAATAACAAAAGAAAATGACTAAACCTGATGTCACGGAAATGGCTCAAAGTTTAGAGGATGGAGGAACTCCTTCGGAAAACGGACAGAACTACAGCAAGCTGTACCTTCCGGAACGGACAAATGACCAAACCCAAATTTTGCTTTTTATTAGATCCAGGTTATGCCCACATACCTTCCCTTGGTGAGCTCATGTGGGGGCTTGTTGTGGGATGTACTAGGTCCTTCAGAATTTTATGAGATCCCCAACTTACAGGACATCTTCACCCCTGGAGGTTCCAGGTGATAGATATTGACGTCGTGTTTCTTATCGCGATTTTACCTGTCTATAGAGAGAAAATATGGCATCATCCATTTTACCGATACCAAGTTGGAGGGGTTCTACCAGCCTTACGGTGATGTGAGTGAATGCGTTCTGTTTGTCCCTTCACTACAATGCTTAAAATATCTCCCATAAATATCGGATTGATGTAAACCCCAATATTCATCAATGAGCTCTGACTGGTCTGCAGCAGTGCTTTGTTCAGGGGAAGCTTATGCCTGGGAAGCGTACTGCCCCACTTCTGCATAAACGAGTATCAGTATTGGTGTCTTTTCCCTAAACAAATCTCCTGTGATCATTACCTGCTCACTGCAGAAAGCCCCTATTTCAATGGAGGTTGAAGTGTCAGCTCCCTCTCTCACTTCCCCAGTTATAATTAGTTTGTCTCTTCCACAGCTATAATTAATCCCATATATTCAGTGTGAGGGTGATATTTCCCCTTTCCGGAGATGTCTTATGGATTTTAATTTTCCTCTATTTTATACCCCAATTTATGATGCAAAACAAGCCCTCATATGGCTAGTATACATTGGAAGAAATATACAAATGCAGCTATTGGAATACGAGGATGAACAAATTGCCAGATCTTTATGAGGTTAACCTGTTAGATCTGCAGAATTACTAGAAATCTTGGCATATAAGTGCATATGTAGTAAATGTTCCCATTATTCATTTTACGGAATAATTTCACCGTTATTTTGTTTCTGATGTTCCATATAACATTGTCCAACACCTAACCGTTACTCATGGTCGTGATGGCACCTGTTAATCATGGGCGTGATTGGTTGTCTTGTGAAGATTCATTTTGGATTTTGTCTTCTAACGATGTTGTCATGACTTATCTGATTGTAAAGGACACACTGGAGCCCGTTCACCTTAGGCCATGTGCACACGTTCAGTTTTGGTAAGTATTTTATATCAGCATTTGAAAGCCAAAACCAGGATTGGGTGATAAATGCTGAAGTGGTGATGTGTTTCTATTATACTTCTCTGATTGTTCCAATCGTGATTTTGGCTTACAAATACTGATGTAAAATACTGACAAAATACTGACCATGTGAATGTGGCCTTATACTAAACCTGATCTTTTCCCCAGATAGCTCGGGATGGAGAAGTACAGGAATCACATAACAGAAAATATATTAAATATTGCCCTGGACATCATCTTCCTGGTGACTGGAGAGGTGAGGGAATCTTGGAATTATAAGATCACAATGAGGTGGTAGTGAACCATATTAATCATTACATAATGTTTGTTTACTCATATAGACCTATGGTCCAGTGAAGAAGTCAAGAGACTGTGTAATAGCGAGTAATGGCCACTATGTATCAGGAGAATGTCATAGGGCGCAGGGCTCCGTCACAGAGCCTTTATCTCAGGTACATGAGAAAAGTACTGATGAGAAGATCCTGGACCTCACCAACAACATCATTGAGCTGCTGACTGCAGAAGTGTGCGCTGCCAAGGATGATCATTGTATGTGTCAGGTGAGGAGGTATTAGGATGTCTCTGTATCTCTCCATGCAGATATTAGAATTGTTAGAAAAAATGTGTGCCACCAGGTTGACTCAGCAGACCATCATAGCGCTCAGGTTAAAGCCATTTTTAAAGGTCATGTAGACATAGCGTTCTCCAGATATAACATATGCCAGAGATGATTCAACTTCATGGAATCCACTTTTTTAGTTGTGTATTTAATTCTGCATTATTGGGTTTATATCTATGGAAGTAAATGAGTATAAAATAATTTTACATCTATAACTAAGCCCTCAAGTAAGGGTCACATAAGCATGTAAAACATTACTACTAGCACAGCTTGCAATAACACCTGAACAATCTGTTTTTTGGTTTAGAAAAAGTGTCATGTCTGGCTACGCATGAGACTGACTCATTGCCTTCTTCATGATGGGGCAAGGGTCTTGCCTGCACAGAGACTGCAGGAGAAGGGGGTAATAGCGAACCACTACTGCCAGCGATAGATAAGTGTCGCTCTGCTTTCTCAGTTTGTAAATGCTGGACCTGTGATCGGGGCTCCTAGGGCCCCAGTAGTGATTGTGCAGTCTGTGACCATGCCCGGCTCTAACACAGAAGCGGCTGTCAGCCCGTGCCAGGGCGCGGTTATAGTCCCTGTTCACTATGCACTGAGCAGTGACTGTAGCTATGCCCACCCACCCCTATGACTGAAAGACCGAGGCTGCTGGGAGGTGTAAAGTTCATTTCCTCCCGGCAGTGGGGCTCTCGGTGCTATGGCTGCCCAGCTTCATTATGCTATTAAACCTGCAGATTAACCCCATAACTTTTACATAACCGGTTCCCTTTTTATATGCTCTGCTTCCGAAGGAAAAGTACAGCATGTAACAGAAAAAAAGGGCAGTTAATGCATATAGTGAAAAGGTCACTAAGACGAATGATAAATCTGTAGCAGAACCGCACCTCCTGTTTTTCCCTCCATGACACAATACGTAAAACAAAGGGGACAGACATGACAAGTAAACTGCATTACATCTCTCCCGCCCCAAGTAGAAAGTCAACAAGTATTATTAACTTACCACTTATCCCTGTCCATCAGCTACAACAATTCCAGATGGAAAATAGTTAAAGGGGTATTCCCATCTCCAAGATCCTTTCCCAATATGTAGTAGATGTAATAATAACAATATTAGCAAATACCTCCAATTAGTAATGTAGTGTATTTTTTCTGATTCGCTATCTCTCTTTCCTCATGTGCAGGCATCGCAGGACCTTGGGTATCCATGGTTACGTCCACTGATAAAGTCACAGTTAGCTAGTTGCTAGTGGTCGTAACCATGGATACCTAAGGTCCTGCGATGCCTGCACATGAGGAAAGAGAGATAGTGAATCAAAAATACTATACTACATTTCTAATTGGAGGTATTTACTAATATTATAATTATTACACCTACTACATATTGGGATAGGATATTGGAGTTGGGAATACCCCTTTAACTCCCTGGGAGCTTTTCCTGATGTACTCATCCATAGCGCCCACAATTTCTTGAATCTTGCAATGGCACCTCGTTTAGCATACACTTCCCTTCTCCAGAGTTAATAGCCAGTGTATCATATCAGTACATTCTTATAGGGTCGGACCCTTCTCATCTCTCCAGTGTTGTGCTAATAACTTCCTTTCTTTCCTGACTCGTCAGTCTGATGGTCCTCCACATAATTCAGAATACACTCTAGGGGTGAGAGGGAAACATTTACAGAATATATACAATTAATTCTGTCTGTTACTTCCTTATGAAACCTTTTCATATCGACACAATCCCACAACATGTGGAGCAGATCTGCAGATTGTGATTTACATTTATGGTAAAGGGAGTCACCCCTCAGTTCTATATCATAGATAAATTGGGGCGTTCTATAGACCCGATGAAGTAAGTAAAGTGACAATCTATGGGCCTCGCTCAGTTAAAGGCGGAGAATTTTTGTACCGCTAAACCTCCATCATCTTCTCCCCTCTGCAGAGTCTTCTGTTTAATAAGGGCTGGATTCCTTTTCCATATAAGTTGTCATGTAAGTATAAAATAGAATGAATTTTGTGGAAGTACCGTAACGGGATCCACATTGGAGAATTGTGTAGCATATATAACTACTGAGGCAGCCATAACATTTTAATAAGGTACATCCCATCACCAGCAGAGTAAGCCTGGACCAGAACGGCATGTAAAATTAGTAATAACTGGCATATCAAATTGAATGTCTTCTACTCCATGACAGTGTCGGCTATCTTTAACCCTAGTTATTAGAACTCCTAAACCACCTGCAGGCCAGAGCTCTCATAGAGCAACACTGTTCCCCTATCCTCTGTAGGGAGTAGTGCGGATTTAGACAAGTACCGTATATGATCAAACCAGAGTAGTGTCTCAATCTTTCAATCATGGAGATCAATACTGGTAAAGTAGAAGAGTTTTCTTGAAATAGCAATGTGTCATCAGCATACAAAGCCACCCTTCCCTCCACATGCCTTGAAGAAATAGCTGTCTGAATTCTCCCTAATAATTGCTGCCAGTGTGGCTCTATAGCCAATGCAAAGAAGACTGGACAAGGGAGCACGGTGGCTCGGTGGTTAGCTCTGTTGATTTGCAGCACTGGGGTCCTGGATTCTTATCCCACCAAGGACAACATCAGCAAGGAGTTTGTATGTTCTCCCCGTGTTTACATGGGTTTCTTCCCACACTCCAAAGACATACCGATAGGGAATTTAAATTGTGAGCCCCCTTAGGGACAGCGATGGTAATGAATATAAAGTACTGCGGAATTTGATAGTACTATATAAGCAATGCGAAATAATAATAATCCCAGCGCCATGTGCTCTTGCCCAACGCAAACGACATCTCAGTACAGCAATTTAATCCAAGAGATGAACATGGTTTCCAATTAGAACCTCTCCAATGACAACAGAAGCCTGTTATGCTTTTAAAGATTGGGATCTAAGTGGTAATGTTTGTGGATCACTTATCAAGTTTCCAATCTTTGCTATTGTTTTATTCTTACTGCTTCCCTGAATATTCTACTTTTTTTTTCTTTCTTTTTTTTAAATCCATCATCTGGTTCCAGAGATTCGGGCATTTTTATTCGGCACTGTTTTATTTGGTCTTTACTAAAGGGGCGTGGCTCATAATAATAATGCAGAGGAGCCAAAGACATGCCTCCAGAGAATGCTGTGAGCCACGCTCCCTGATAAAAGACCGGAAAAATTACCGCTAAATAAAAAGACCCATCCTTGGAACTGTAGGACAGATTTAAAAAAAGAAGGATAAAAAAAACAAAATACTCAGAGGAGCAGCAGGAATAATATAAGAGCAACAATTGGCCACTTTTGGTCTGGGGATAGGTCTTCATTAAATCCATAGTGACTGTCTCTCCCAATAACGCAGTGAGATACAGACAAACCACCATTGAAAGGTTAAAACTGCAGTTCAGTGACTTCATTCTCGCCATTGAATTACTATTGATAACCCCCCTCCCCCCACAAGCGTACTGTGGTGTGAAGATAGGCTAAGTTCACACCATTGATCTGGCCTCTGATTAATGCGTTCAGATTGGTAGATCTTGCATGTGTGAAAGTTCTATGCCCAAATTTCACTGAGAACCATCTCAGAAGTGACATGTCTGAATTCTTCCTTTATGTTGCCATGTTCTAATTGTGAATCCTGGAAGAAAGCTAGGGTTTCCCAGTTTGGGGAAAATGAGGAATGGGATGTGTAATAAGGAGTTTACTGAACAGAAGTAGTGAGAAAACGTTAAGGTCAATGGTGGGGTGTACATAAAGATAGGGAAATCGACATCTGGGTGTAAGGTATGTTAAATAGCAAAGTGTTAGTGAAGGATTGCTCCACTAGGACCCATCTATTTCAGCTACACTTCTAGGTTAGATGTGCTGCATCCTGATACTTTAGAGGGCTGTGGAAAGGTTAATCATCCTTTGTCCTTACACCTAGAGAGGATGGAACGAACGATGCTGGGTGATGCTGGGAACAAGATGAATTTTGTCGAGGAACTATGCAAGAGAAGGAAATGTGTTTGGGTGATATGGATTTGGAGATATTTTGTTGGTAACTGCAATGTGATATTGACATGTGGACAGAGTCACAAAGGACGGCTGGCAGCACCAATTCTGTTAGATGACGTGGCACTGCTTACTGTATCCTACATGAAAGGATTAGCTACACAGCTAAGCAGTCTATATCACACAGGATAAGATTAGATACGTAGACTGTCTTACACTTGATAGGATTAGATACACTTCTCTGCAGATTATGTCACACATAATAGGATTAGATACACAGATCAGTGGACTGCATGGCAGCAGCGGTGGCCTTTTCCAGTAATAAGAACAGCTCCGTACCTGGTATTAGTAGCACCATGTCAGGCTGCCTGAGTTGTGCTCACCGCCAATGCCCCTAGCCATTACTCACCGCTGAACACTGTGTGGGCAGTGACGGGGGAAATTGTAGCTCAGAGCACAGCACTGGGCTACGATAAAATGATGCCTGGCTCCCCCCACAGCTGTGATCTGGACAGCCCAGGGGGCATTCACAGCTAACTCTGCCTCAGTATAGGAGATCTGGTCGGACGCTCACCGCAGTCTCCTACATCTTGGGGCTGTTTTGTATCAATTGATTTCAGGAAAGTTTTGTCTGTGAGAAGGGATTAGATAAGCCCCCTGGGGGGAGAATGATCGTCTGCCCCTGGCGTTAATGAAATGGGGGAGTAGATTGAGAGAGATGATGAGGCAGTTGAGGCATCTTTTACCATCTCTAGCACATGATGTTTGATAAAAAAAAAAAAAAGGATTTACAAGAAGAAAATTGTCAAGTCTCAGTTTTTGTGACTTAAAGTGTGCAAATCTTCTGTCAATGAATGAGACTGAAGAAGGCATCTTGGGCAAATGCAAATACTATGTGGTAACTGTTAAAGTATGCATCTTGGGGTTGGGAGCGACATTGAACTACAAGTATATAATCTGACAAGGTTTGGAAAGTTGCTAGATATGAGGAGAGATGAGAATCCTGACCTGAAATGGGAAGGTACAAATTGAGAGAGAATTGCTATCTAGAGTGTTACTATCTTCTCCTTAACTCTCCATCATAATGAGAATCAATGAGCTTCCATGGTAGGAATGCACTTTAGACAATACAGTCTCCCTTTGATTTGGAATCAGTAAAACAGCTGTGGTAGGAGAAATTGTACTTGCAGTTAGATATTATTGGTACACAGTCACTTCTGGAGGGGGTCTCTTAGAAATGCAATCAGAGTATGGAGGTAACAGCTCTTGAGCAAAATGGTACGCTTTTCAAGGGTACCCAGTCAATTTACATTGAAGGAGGTCAATCAGAGTGTTAAGTTTTTGCTATTGAGTTCTAAATGAAAACAGAAAGGGGTGAGAATTTAAAGAGAAGAAGGGGAAGACTTGAAAGGAAGGGATAGGATTAAAAGAATGAGAGGTGATGGAGACAGAAAATCTGTACCCCACGAGATCCAAGACCTGAAATCTGTGTGCAGTGGGGATGTGGTAGAACAGAGCAATTAGTCATAGCTCCCTGGCTTTGTTGAAGTCTATACCTAGCAGTTCAGAGACGGCATAATAAGCCTGTGAAAAAAAACAAAACAGTTTGTTCTGAAATGTTAGAAAACAAGATCCAGCACTGTGATTCCGACTATAAAAATGTAAAATTTTTAGTTAAAGCGCACCTGTCAGCAGGATTGTGCTCAGTAAACTACATACACTGTCAGGTGGGCGACGTTACACTGATTAAAATGATACTTTGGTTGATGAAATCAGTCCTGTGGTTCTTGTGTAATCTTTACTTTCAGTTTGGAGATAATGATATGCCCGTGTCTATGTATGCTCTTATAAGTGAAATAAGGAAAGATTGGTCTATGGAGTGCTACATTGATCACAAAGGGGACAATATTTAGGGCTGAAAAATTATTTAATTAGCCCTCTCCACAACGCATTTCGATAGCCAAACTATTTTCATCAGGTGGTACAGGGGTATAAACAAGAAAAAAAATTTATAGGGGAGATTTAACAATGATTGGTTACCAAACTAATTGGTTAATCATAGATTCCAAACACCCTTCATGTGCCAGTGTGTAAATACTTCTCGGGTCACCGATGCGTGGGCATGACAACCCTGGGTCTGCAAAAGACTCCAATGGTTGTCATGAGCTGATCGCTATGAGCGCCTCCTATGATCTACCCCAAAATGGTATAAAAAAAAACTTCAGCTCGGCGCGCAAAATTTTTTTTTTCACCACTTAAATAAAAAAGAACCTATACATGTTTGGTGTCTACAAACTCGTAATGACCTGGAGAATAATAGTGGGAGGTCAGTTTTAGCATTCCTTGACCGTGGTAAAAAAAAAAAAAAACATCTTTGGTATTGCACTTTTTTTGCAATTTCACCGTTAATTTCAAGTTACTTGGCACTGCAGCACTTTGGCTAGCATTGGGGTTTCATTTATATGCATTGCTGTAGGGAACTTATCATTGGCTTTATATATACATTTAGACTACTCTTAAGGCTATGTGCCCACGATGCAGAAATGAAGCAGAAAATTTCTGCAGCATTTCTGCATCTCCCTGGCAGAAAAAACGCATGCAGATTGTGCATGCGTTTTTCCTGCAGAATACATGCGGATCCACATGCGGATTCACATGCGTTTCTGCATGCAGATTGACAAGCGCTTTCCAGGCGATAGCATCACTTGGAAAGTGCTTGACAACTAGGTCACACTGTATAAATCCATGCAAACAGCATGGATTTATACAGTGTGAACCGTAAAAATGAAAACAAATAAAGCTATACTCACCCCCGAGGCCCCGGCGTGGCAGCAGCGCTCGTTCCTGTCTGGTTCCTGGATGCCGGCATATCGCGAGACAGAGCGGTGAAGGGCCTGCGGTCACATGACTGTGACGTCACCGCAGGTCCTCAAGCGATGCTGGCATGCAGAGAGAAGCCGCCGGACAGGTGAGTATAAACTTTATTTGTTATTTTATTCTTTTTTTACAGGTAGAATGGTACCCAGGTCTGGATGAGAGTCTCCTCTCCTCCAGAACTGGGTACCATCCGCACATAGAGACGCATAGAAGCCGCTTGTAAAAATGTACAGTCGCGGTTTCTATGCGTTTCAATGCAAGTCAATGGCGGGAGTTCCGCTGCGCTTCCGCAAAATTAAATGACATGCTGCGGATTTTTGTACGCAGCATAAACGCTGCGGAAAAATCCGCAGCATGTGCATAGAACATGCGGAATCCCCTTGGGGACCATGGGGTGCGGATTACCTAGCGTTTCACAAGCGTTTCCGCTGCGGAAATGCCGCAGCATAAACGCTTGAAAAACACTACGTGGGCACTCAGCCTTATAAGTGGAACACGTCCCACTTTGATACCCCTAGGCGTTTAGACACCCTATGTGAAAACAATATACTTTATTATATAGCAGTGCCAAAACTGTCACACATTTGTGTCATCATATCATTCACCTCTTACCATTGTAATATCAATTAATTTTGTTT
The DNA here is from genome assembly GCF_046119375.1 of Phyllobates terribilis. Lineage (NCBI taxonomy): Eukaryota > Metazoa > Chordata > Amphibia > Anura > Dendrobatidae > Phyllobates > Phyllobates terribilis. The sequence goes on along the minus strand of NW_027362765.1, from coordinate 318,625,003 downwards.
TTTAACTGACTTAATAAATGTTATTATGTTTTATACTCATTACTTCTGTTCTGACTGCTTTTCGGGTTACAACTCCCTATTTCTCCGTATTATTTCTCATTCCTAGTTTGGGAGGACCCTTTTTGTTAATATGGTCTATACTTATTTAAACAGTTCCATTCCATTCTTGTGCATGCATAGTTTGTATCGTGCGGCCCACATATTGGAGGTTACACGTACATTCTAGTAGGTAAATTACATGTGTTGATTGACAATTCACATCATGTTTAATAGAAAAAATTTCACTTGTAGTTTGTGGTGAAAAAATTTTTTGACCACCATTTTGAATAGTTTTGCAACACAAGCATTTTGGCGTATTACAAGAATGGCAGCCCAAACTGGAGCCATCGTGTAATTTCTGTATTTTTGACTTCAAAGATGTATTACTTGGTGCAATTAAACTTTGGAGATTTTTATTCTTTCTATAAATGATTCTTGGCTATTGGGTATACATTGCCCTAAAATTGGATCCCCCTTCAAAATAAACCAAAATTTATTTAGAATGTTTTGAACGGTAACTCTGGATTGACTAAACGTGGTAACCATACTCCATTTAGCCAGTTCAGAAACCGCCTTGTTTTTGCCAGTGGATGATTCTATCCTATCAATACAGATGTCCTGAGTCAGGACTCTTGTCCTGGAGAAAGCATCATTTAGCAGTCTTTTCGGGTAACCTTTTTCTATAAACAGTTTCCTCAATATTTTTGATTCTACTAGAAATTCAGAATCTCTAGTACAGTTTTTTCGGACCCTCCAATATTGGCCATAGGGGACATTGGTGATCCATTTTGGAAGATGTCCATTATCAAACCTCACATAACTATTTACATCCACCGGTTTGAAAAAACTTGATGTAAACAATCTCCCCATGGTGTCAGACTGTACCATTAAGTCCAAAAATTGGAGGGAAGTTTCAGAAATGGTTGCTGTAAAAGATAGGCCCCACGAATTGAAATTGAGCTCATCAACAAATTTAAGTGCACTCTAACTTGTACCCCTCCACAGGAAGAATAGATCATCTATATAACGACGGTAAAAAACCACATGGTTCGCCACCATAGGGGACTGTGCGATGAAGATAGATTCAAATTAGCGTAACTAGGGGTGAATCTCATCCCCATCGCACAGCCCCTCAACTGGCGGTGGACCAACCCCTCAAATGTGAACACGTTATTATTCAATATAAACATGATAGATGTCTTAAGGAAATTCTTTTGTTCTGTTGGGATATTATTATCAGTCATCAAGTACTACTTTCAACCCCAAATCATGGGATATGCTATTGTACAAGGCACTGACATCAACGCTCAGGATAAGACAGTTATTCATGGGGGGGGACTTGTTAAAAGCTTAATCAATTGAGAGGAATCTCTCAAATAAGAACCAAGTTTGAGGACATACTTTTGAAGGAAAAGGTCAACATAGTGAGAAAGATTACTGGTAATAGAGCCAATTCCCGAGATTATTGGCCGCCCGGGGGGGGGGGGGGGTTAATAGAACTTTTGTGTATCTTTGGGAAGAAATCAAAGAAAAGGACCCTGAATTGTGCTATATCCAGGAACTTCTCTTTTTTTATTTAGAAGGCCACTAGCATGTGCAGTTTTCACGAGTTCTTTGTATCTCAGAAAAATAGAAACATGAAAATAGATCATGAGGCAACATTTCCTAATATTCCTGGTCATTCAGGATCCTTATTCCGTCCCCAAGATACCAACCTCTATTCATCAGTACTGTACCACCCCTTTGTCCGCATTGTTGATAATAATATTCTGATTGTCCCTAAAGGAAGTGACAACTCATCTCTCTCCGGGGCTCAAATTGTCCTTGATTTTCAGATGCTCAAAAGACCGGATGTCTTTTAGGATAAGTTGTTGGAATGTTTCAATATGTGAGCCTTTATGGTGTAACGGATAACATTTACTGGAATGTCCGAATACATCTACATGTATGGGTTCAATATCTGGATCCCCTGTAGGGGGAGGATTTTGTGGGGATGGAACAATGGACTTTTTTCTCCTCTCTTTCAATAGAAAATGTAGTTGTATAGTTAATTTTCTAAAAAAATCATTAAGATCAAGATAAAGGGAGAAAACATTGGTTGGAGAATTGGGACAAAAAGATAGACCCCGTTTAAGTAATAGGACTTCATCCTTAGTTAAAATATGATCTGACAAGTAAAGATTCCTTAGTTACCTCTTTTATCATTATGATTTAGTTGGCCTTTGTCCTTTTCTGGAATGCATCGAATGGAGCTCCTGTCAAGTCTGTTGAGACCTCCCCTGCCTCCTCTGCAGCCCCATTTTCTCTCTTTCTCTTTGGGTGGCGTCCTGGAGCCACCCGAAAAAACTGTGTGATCTTGGAATCCTTTAGGTTAGGATTCTGATTAGTAGTAACATTTCTCTCACTCAATGGAATGGAGAAATTAACTTTATTTATCGATTCTTGCACTGATGGAGTCAAATCTAGTGTTGACAACACATTTTTAGGGGAGGGTAGGGAAGCCGATAAATGAGTAATGTCGACAGTGACAAAATCATTATCAGAGAAATTAGGGCCCTTATTATAAATGACACATTCAGTAGGAGAATATTCTTTTGGTGGGTTCTGATTATTAGATAAGAATTGTTCACTATCTGAGCTTAGCAAAGCGAGTGTATTTGTGTTGGCTGCTGTAGGTACTATTGGGGGTTCAAAATGTTTAGTCTGCGAAAGTGTATTATTATGCACTGTTAACAAAGACAGATTTATAAGGTCAGTATAGTCCTCTTTTTGTGTGGATGTAACCATAGATGAGCGGCTCACTCCAAAATCTAGTGGAAATTGGACTATATCATTATCAATTGACTGAACTGCTATAACAATATCTGAAGACGTAGGGTTTTGATCGAAATTTGATTGTACCGGTTGTATGGTGTTTGGATTTGCTCTATTGTGTAAATCCTTACTAGTATTTTCTAACACGATTTCGATTTTTTGTCTTATAGGGACAGTTAATAGTGTTTTTTTTGTGCTGTTCATAGAAAATTTTCTGTTTAGTAGATTTAAGAAATTTGAGAGTCATATTTTTCTCTTTTTCTTGTAAGTCTGGTGTGGGAAACAGAAGATTTGAAATAATAGTAGGATTCGGGTTAGACTTATAGGTCACCCTAGCTGATTCCTGCCATGGAGGAGCAGGGATATCTATGGTTCCATCAACTACAGGTATTTCCTTCCCATCTCGTAATAATTTTGCTGCTTTTTTTTCTTATGATGTTCTCTTCATATTTAATAAGTTTGAGTTTAAGGTTTAAATCACATTCTCTAAATTCCAGTGAAGGAGCATATAGTACAGACCAAAAGTTTGGACACACCTTCTCATTTAAAGATTTTTCTGTATTTTCGTGACTTTGAAAATTGTACATTCACACTGAAGGCATCAAAACTATGAATTAACACATGTGGAATTATATACTTAACAAAAAAGTGTGAAACAACTGAAAATATGTCTTATATTCTAGGTTCTTCAAAGTAGCCATCTTTTGCTTTGATGACTGCTTTGCACACTCTTGGCATTCTCTTGATGAGCTTCAAGAGGTAGTCACCGGAAATGGTCTTCCAACCATCTTGAAGGAGTTCTCAGAGATGCTTAGCACTTGTTGGCCCTTTTGCCTTCACTCTGCGGTCCAGCTCACCCCAAACCATCTTGATTGGGTTCAGGTCTGGTGACTGTGGAGGCCAGGTCATCTGGCGTAACACCCCATCACTCTCCTTCTTGGTCAAATAGCCTGGAGGTGTGTTTGAGGTCATTGTCCTGTTGAAAAATAAATGATCCTCCAACTAAACGCAAACCGGATGGAATAGCATGCCTTCAAGATTCTGTGGTAGCCATGCTGGTTCAGTATGCCTTCTATTTTGAATAAATCCCCAACAGTGTCACCAGCAAAGCACCCTCACGCCTTCACACCTCCTCCTCCATGCTTCACGGTGGGAACCAGGCATGTAGTCCATCCGTTCACCTTTTCTGCGTCGCACAAAGACACGGTGGTTGGAACGAAAGATCTCAAATTTGGACTCCTCAGACCAAAGCACAGATGTCCACTGGTCTAATGTCCATTCCTTGTGTTCTTTAGCCCAAACAAGTCTCTTCTGCTTGTTGCCTGTCTTTAGCAGTGGTTTCCTAGCAGCTATTTTACTATGAAGGCCTGCTGCACAAAGTCTCCTCTTAACAGTTGTTGAAGAGATGTGTCTGCTGCTAGAACTCTGTGTGGCATTGACCTGGTCTCTAATCTGAGCTGCTGTTAGGCTGTGTGCCCACGATGCGTTTTTCAAGTGTTTATGCTGCGGAATTTCCGCAGCGTAAACGCTTGGGAAAATCTTGGTAAACCTTCCCCCATGGTCTCCAATGCAATTCCGCACTTTGAATGCCCATGCTGCGTATTTTCCACAGCGTTTCTGCTGCGCTCAAAAAGTCCATTAATTTTACGGAAAAGCTGCGTTTTCGCCGCCATTGACTTGCATTAGAACGCGCCAATTCCGCAAGACTGCATCTGTACTTACGTTATTGGCGCGTTCTATTGTGCGGATGGTACCCGGGTGTGGAGGACAGGAGACTCTCCTCCACACCCAGGTACCATTAAAAGCTGTAAAAAAAAGAATAAAATAAACAAAGATTATATTCACCTTCCGACGGCTCCCGGACTCCTTCCCTGTGCTGGCTGCCGACAGATCGCGCAGGACTGAAGGACCTGCGGTGACGTCACAGTCATGTGACGGCAGGTCTTTCAGTACAGCGTACCGCGATCTGCCGGCAGCCAGCACAGGAGCGCAGCAAGACAGCAGGGGCCATCAGAGGGTAAGTATAGGTTTATTTTTTGACATTCTCTCGGGTCACACTATATAAATCCATGTCGTTTGCATGGATTTATATAGTGTGACCTAGTTGTCAAGCACTTTCCAAGTGATGCTAAAATCGCTTGGAAAGCGCTTGACACCCGCATGCGGAAATGCAAGTGAAGAACGCTTCATTTCCGCATGTCCCTGGCATGAAAAACGCATGTACAATCCGCATGCGTTTTTTTCTACCAGGGAGATGCCGAAACGCTCAGGAAAAAATCCTGAGCATTTCTGCATCGTGGGCACATCGCAGGTTAAGGCTATTTCTGAGGCTGGTGACTCGAATAAACTTATCCTCAGAAGCAGAGGTGACTCTTGGTCTTCCTTTCCTGGGGCGGTCCTCATGTGAGCCAGTTTCTTTGTAGCGCTTGATGGTTTTTGCAACTGCACTTGGGTTACACTTTCAAAGTTTTCCCAATTTTTCGCACTGACTGACCTTCATTTCTTAAAGTAATGATGGCCACTTTTTTTTCTTTACTTAGCTGCTTTTTTCTTGCCATAATACAAATTCTAACAGTCTATTCAGTAGGATTATCAGCTGTGTATCCACCTGACTTCTACACAACACAACTGATGGTCCCAACCCCATTTATAAGGCAAGAAATCCCACTTATTAAACCTGACAGGGCACACCTGTGAAGTGAAAACCATTTCCGGTGACTACCTCTTGAAGCTCATCAAGAGAATGCCAAGAGTGTGCAAAGCAGTCATCAAAGCAAAAGGTGGCTACTTTGAAGAACCTAGAATATAAGACATACTTTCAGTTGTTTCACACTTTTTTGTTAAGTATATAATTCCACATGTGTTAATTCATAGTTTTGATGCCTTCAGTGTGAATGTACAATTTTCATAGTCATGAAAATACAGAAAAATCTTTAAATGAGAAGATGTGTCCAAACTTTTGGTCTGTACTGTATATGTCCAAATGCCTTCTAAGAAGTTTAAGTTCTTCTAGGGCTTTTGAAACCAAACAATTCCTTTTAACAATCAAAAGATTCATCATTCCAAAAGAGCAATTAAGGGAGTGATCATCCCATTCTCTGGGGAAGGAGGATTTTTGTGATAATGTGAGACCCTTGGGTACAAGCTTTTCAGCTATATAATGTCTCACGAACATAATATCAATGTGATTTATAATCTTACTCTTATTTTCACACTCTAAAAAGAGTTTAGACATCTGTTGCTTATCTACTACGTTTAAAGACTGAGCGCTAGTATCAGTATTCAATAATATACTATTGTTTGGAAGGCCCAAAACTTCTGATATAAGAAGCTCCCTGTGACACTCACGGTTTATATTAAAAAAATTCCATATTAATCTAAATTGTGAAAACCGCAATGTGGTTTTAAACTATAGATACTATGGCAGCACAATTGTAATATAGATGGTCAATTGTCCTTAGGGACCTTACACCCTATACAATCCTTATACAAATATTGACAGGAAATCGATGGATAACTGGATGGGTAAAGAGAAGGTTAGTGAAAATGTTAAAAATTAATAAAATAGATCCAAATAAGTAAAAAAAAAAAAAAAAAAAAAGGATATAATGTTAATTTGACAGTCCTCAGTTTTAGGAAACAAGGAGATTCCAAAGATTGGAGATGGTACGTCTCATATAATGATGTCCAAGCCTGGGTTAGAAGAAGTGTTCATCAGGGGACAAAAAATGTTGGTAATCAGTGGAGGTCACCGTTCAGTGGTTTTACCATGGATCACACAGCAGCTGCTCTGGGGAGTCAACCCACTCTGATCAGCGTCAAATATATAAGAAAAAAGAAGAGGGAGAGCGCGCTGTGTGAAGGACCAGATGGGTGAATTATAAAAATGTAGAAGGCCAAATGGCCACTCACCTAAAGGAGTTGTGCACCTATGCACAATTCCGGTAAGCGCTTTAAGGCTGGAGGACTGATGCTCTCACCGCGTGCTGCAGACCGCCGTCCGTAACTGCCGCTTCTGCATTCCTGGTCCGTTTCTATTTTTCTGAGATACAAAGAACTCGTGAATACTGCACATGCTAGTTGCCTTCTAAATAAAAAAAGAGAAGAAGTTCCTGGATATAGCACAATTCAGGGTCCCTTTCTTTTATTTCCTCCCCAAGATACACAAAAGTCCTATTCCCGGCCATCCAATAATCTCAGGAATTGGCTCTATCACCAGTAATCTTTCTCATTATGTTGACCTTTTCCTTCAAAAATATGTCCTCAAACTTGACTCTTATTTGAGAGATTCCTCTCAATTGATTAAGCCAGGGGTCGACAAAGTTGTTCAGAATCTAGGAGCCAGCCAAAAAATTTAGGAGCCAGAATTTTTTTTGTTGACAAACTGTACATATAGACCCCCTCACACACGGCGTCTCCCCGGGGAGCACGGCCTTTGTATGTACTTACACAGGTAGCGGGAGATGAGAACGGGCCCCCGGCCACAGCGATCCTTCCCCCCAGGGCCGGCTCCAGGTTTTTCTGGGCCCCGGGCGAAAGAGTCTCAGTGGGCCCTTTTAACACATACACGATTCATGATGCACAGATACGGCGGAGAAATAAATATATAAATATATATATATATATTTATTTATTACACATGGCCCAGCCTGCCCCCTCATCCTTCACATACGCAGACATATGCGTGCGCACACACGGTACGCAGACATATGCGTGCGCACACACGGTACGCAGACATATGCACGCACACACGGTACGCAATCATATGCGTGCGCACACACGGTACGCAGACATATGCGTGCGCACACACGGTACGCAGACATATGCGTGCGCACACACGGTACGCAGACATATGCGTGCGCACACACGGTACGCAGACATATGCGTGCGCACACACGGTACGCAGACATATGCGTGCGCACACACGGTACGCAGACATATGCGTGCGCACACACGGTACGCAGACATATGCGTGCGCACACACGGTACGCAGACATATGCGTGCGCACACACGGTACGCAGACATATGCGTGCGCACACACGGTACGCAGACATATGTACACATACAGACATACACATAGATAAAACAGACAAATATATATACACAGTCATATACACTGACATTCACATACATGCACTCACACAGACCCATTACTAATATTTTTAATATGGGGATTGGGGAAGCCTCACTCACCTGTCCCCGGTCCAGTGTCCTGTCCAGCAGCTCCTCGGGTATGGGGCAGTGCAGGGCCCCCGGCGTGTCACAGACTTCATGGCCCTGGAACATCAGAGGGGCCCACTTGCGGTCGGGTCCGGGCCCCTCCCGCCCATCTGTGCAGGACCTCCGCTCCGACGATGTTTGATTGCCGGCACTCCCCCAGACATGGCCGCGCGCTGTGCGGCTGTGTCTGCTAGTAATGACGCGGCAGGAGCGACACACAAGCACAATTAAAGGTGCAGTGCCATCGACCCTGCCGTGTCATTACTAGCAGACACAGCCGGACAGCGCGCGGCCATGTCTGGGGGAAGTGCTGGCAATCAAGCAGCGCCTGCGTCCCTGAACAGGTGCCGAGGAAGCGGCCAGGGCCCCGACAGTGAGTGGGCGGGCGGGTGTGTGGGCCCGGCCCCGACAGTGAGTGGGCGGGCGGGTGTGTGGGCCCGGCCCCGACAGTGAGTGGGCGGGCGGGTGTGTGGGCCCGGCCCCGACAGTGAGTGGGCGGGCGGGTGTGTGGGCTAGGCGCCAGACAACATTTTCTAGGCGCCACTGGCGACCAGGCGCCTGGGTTTGTCGAGCCCTGGATTAAGCTTTTAAGAAGTCTCTTCCCCCCCCCCCCCATGAATAACTGTCTTATCCTGACCCTTGATGTCAGTGCCCTGTACAATAACATATCCCATGATATGGGGTTGAAAGCAGTACTTGATGACTGATAATAATATCCCAACAGAACAGAACAAAAGAATTTCCTTAAGACATCTATCATGTTTATATTGAATAATAACGTGTTCACATTTGAGGGGTTGGTCCACCGCCAGTTGAGGGGCTGTGCGATGGGGACGAGATTCGCCCCTAGTTACGCTAATTTGTTCATGGGGGGCCTTTGAATCTGTCTTCATCGCACAGTCCCCTATGGCGGCGAACCATGTGTTTTTTTACCGTCGTTATATAGATGAGATGATCTATTCTTCCTGTGGAGGGGTACAAGTGAGAGTGCACTTAAATTTGTTGATGAGCTAAATTCCAATTCTTGGGGCCTATCCTTTACAGCAACCATCTCTGAAACTGCCCTCCAATTTTTGGACCTAATGTTACAGTTTGACACCATGGGAAGATTGTTTACATCAACTTTTTTCAAACCGGTGGATGTAAATAGTTATGTGAGGTTTGATAGTGGACATCTTCCAAAATGGATCACCAATGTCCCCTATGGCCAATATTGGAGGGTCCGAAAAAACTGTACTAGAGATTCTGAATTTCTAGTAGAATCAAAAATACTGAGGAAACGGTTTATACAAAAAGGTTACCCGAAAAGACTGCTAAATGATGCTTTCTCCAGGACAAGAGTCCTGACTCAAGACATTTGTATTGACAGGATAGAATCATCCACTGGTATAAATAAGGCGGTTTCTGAACTGGCTAAATGGAGTATGGTTACCACGTTTAGTCAATCCAGAGTTACTGTTCAAAACATTATAAATAAATTTTGGTTTATTTTGAAGGGGATCCAATTTTAGGGCAATGTATACCCAACAGACCAAGAATCATTTATAGAAAGAATAAAAATCTACGAAGTTTAATTGCCCCAAGTAATACATCTTTGAAGTCAAAAATACAGAAATCACACGATGGCTCCAGTTTGGGCTGCCATTCTTGTAATACGCCAAAATGCTTGTGTTGCAAAACTATTCAAAATGGTGCTCAAAAAATTTTTTCACCACAAACTACAGGTGAAATTTTTTCTATTAGACATGATGTGAATTGTCAATCAACACATGTAATTTACCTAATAGAATGTACATGTGGCCTCCAATATGTGGGCCGCACGATACAAACTATGCATGCACGCCTTAATAAACATAGACATACTATACAAATAGGTTATCAACTACGTAGTGTATCCAAACACTTTAGTATTGTCCACCAAAAAGATCCAAAATTTATGAGGCTCACTATCATTGATCATGTATCAGATACTGTTCCGGATCAGTTGGCTAGTCTAATTAATAAGGAGAGTTTCTGGATTTTCAAATTGGGCACATTATCCCCTACAGGTTTGAATTTGGCCCTTGAAAATGTGGTCAGCTCTTAGTGGCCATTTTTCGAGCTTGTGGGTGTTTTCACCCAACTTTTCCCTTTCCTCATCATCATCATCATTACATCGCTATTATGTCATATTTTATTATTGCTTTTTTAATATTGCATTTTGCTTATCTTTTATATATTTTAATATCTTTCAGTAATATGTATTGCTGTATTTTATTGAGAAGTACTTACACACTGGCGCATGAAGGGTGTTTGGAATCTATGATTAACCAGTTAGTTTGGTAACCAATCATTGTTAAACCTCCCCTATAAATGTTTTTTTCTTGTTTATACCCCTGTACCACCTGATGAAGATAGTTTGGCTATCGAAACGCATTGAGGAGAGGGCTAATTAAATAATTTTTCAGCCCTAAGGCTATGTGCCCACGATGCAGAAATGCTCAGGATTTTTTCCTGAGCGTATCTGCATCTCCCTGGCAGAAAAAAACGCATGCGGATTGTATATGTGTTTTTCCTGCCAGGGACAAGCGGAAGTGAAGCGTTCTTCACATGCATTTCCGCATGCGGGTTGTCAAGCGCTTTCCAAGCGATTTTAGCATCACTTGGAAAGTGCTTGAAAACTTGGTCACACTATATAAATCCATGTAACCGGCATGGATTTATATACTGTGACCGTAAAGAATGGTTAAAAATAAAAAATAATGTATACTTACCTTCTGATGGCTCCCGCAGTCTTGCTTTGCTCCATCCAGGCTGCCGGCAGATCGCGGTACACTGTACTAGGACCTGCCGTCACATGACTGTGACGTCAGCGCAGGTCCTACAGTCCATATTTATTTTTTAAAGTTTCTATGGTACCCAGGTCTGGATGAGAGTCTTCTCTCCTCCAGACCTGGGTACCATCCATTGAAACGTTTGGATTCCGCTTGTGCAGATGTAGTGATGCGGAATCCAAATGTTCCAATTCAAGTCAATGGCGGTGATTACGCTGCGTGTCCGCAAAATTAATGGACATGCTGCAGATTTTTGAGCGGAAAAATCCGCTGCATGGGCATTAACATTGTGGCTTATCATTGGGGACCATGGGGGGTGGATTACCAAGCGTTTCCAAAGCGTTTATGCTGCGGAAATTCCGCAGCATAAACGCTTGGAAAACGCATAGTGGGCACATAGCCTAAATATTGTCCCCTTTGTGATCAATTTAGCGCTCCATAGACTGCTCTTTCCTTATTTCACTTATAAGAGCATACATAGGCACGGGCATTTCATTATCTCCAAACTGAAAGTAAAGATTACCCAAGAACCACAGGACGGATTTCATCAACCAAAGTATCATTTTAATCAGTGTAATGTTGCCCACCTGACAGTGTATGTAGTTTACTGAGCACAATCCTGCTGACAGGTGCGCTTTAAGGAACATGAACATTAATAAATAAATATATATATTGGCTCGTTGCCGGCTGATTCACGGCCACAATTATAATGGTGTAAGAAGACCATTTCATACCAGATACCGTCCATTGGTCTGAAAAAAATCACTTAAAAATACACATATAGTGCTGCTCACCATTATTGGCACCCCCTATGTTCAAAAATAAATGGAAATGTACCAAAGTTATATCCTCAGGATTTTTAGTGGTCCAAAATAATACAACATAATAATACAATACAACGGACAGAATAGTTAAAGAAGAAAAACCCTCGTTAATTGAGGAGCTTAGGTCTCTTGTTAGACAAGAGGTTCAGGTCGTTAGACAGGAGGTCCAGGCATCCATTTCTGCCTTTGAAGACAGTGAATCGTTAGGCTCTGCCAGGAGGATGGAGACGGGAAGATATTATTTCTCCTCAGACAACTTAGAGGAGTTAATTGATTCCGTCAAGGGCACTATGGGGCTAGAGGAAGTTGAGGTTCCCTATTCTGTTCAAGATGAGATGTTTTTGGGGTCTTAAATTCAAAAAGCCGCCTGGATTCCCGGTTCATGAGGTCATTAGAGATCTCACTACCCCTTTGGAATTAAAACATAGATTTCTGCTGGAAGGTGAGGAGTTTGTGTGGGACATTCCTAAGGTACACATCCAGGTGGCAAGGGTTGTGAGAAAAACCTCACATCCCTTTGAGGACTCCTCCCAATTGAAGGACCCCTTGGACTGGAAATGGAAAGTAAAAAATCATGGGAAACTTCTTCTGCATACCTTAAAATCAACATCTCATCAACTTGTGTTGCCAGATCCCTTTTCAAATGGCTGGCTGAACTGGAAGATCATCTGTCACGAGGCACGTCTAGAAAATATATACTAGGCTATATTCCCCTCCTTCAGAAAGCCACGGGCTTCTTGGCGGATGCCTCGGCTGAGTCAGTCCGGATTGCAGCTAGAGCTGCAGTTCTATCCAATACCGCTCGTCACACGCTGTGGCTTAAAACGTGGAGTGGGGATGTTACCTCCAAGGTGAAACTCTGCTTCATTCCATTTCAGGGAAAATATGTGTTCGGGCCAGCCCTGGATGATATCCTGGAAAAGGCCTTGGATAGAAAGAAAACCCTTCCTCAGCAGAAACAAACTAGGAAGTGTTCCTTTCGACCTCCTCAGAATCCCCTTTCCTAGTATAAAGGGAACGGAAAATCTGGGCGCTGGGGCTATCCTAAAGGAGGCAAAGGACGCAACATCCTCGTGCCTCAACAACAGCACCAGCAGCAGGAAAAACAATGACTTGATCCGCGTCGGGGGGCGTCTCTCAGATTTATTTCCCCAGTGGCAGGCAATATCTTCCTGCCAGTGCATCCTCGATACCATCAAGGAGGGTCTGCTGTTGGAATTCGAGACACGTCCCCCTCAGTCCTGAGGGTTACTACCCTTCCTTCTCGGGGAGCTCAGGACCTGTTATCAGTCGGTCTACAGGACCTTCTAAATTCTAGGGTAATATCTCCAGTCCCCCCTGGCTGGGAGGGAATTGGTCATTACTCAAGGCTATTCCTTATGCGGAATACCGTATAACGGGTACCCCACTCATCATAATCAATCTGAAGTGCCTGAACTATCACATCAAATACAGAAGATTCAAGATGGAATCCATAAGATCAATTATCCCATTAATAGGGAAAATTTATGTGATGGCAACAATAGATTTGAGGGACCCATACTACCATGTACCGATCCATCCGTTACACAGGAAGTTTCTGCGCTTCGCAATCTCCTAGGACAATATAATAATTCACTACCAGTACAATGTACTGTCATTCGGCATTTCCTCAGCACCCAGATTATGGCCGAAGTCATCGCACTCATTCAAAAACAGGGTGTCTGTATATTTCTATATCTGGATGACATGTTAATCATCGCCCCTTCAGTGGAGACCCTCAATCTTCATGTATCCATGACCTTAGACACACTCCGCTCGCTAAGCTGCATTCTAAACCTGAAAAAAATCGGAACTTCTTCCTTCGTCAAGGAGAAAATTCCTGGGTGTCATGCTAGACTCCAACAAACAAACCTTCTTTCTTCCATTATAACGTCAAAAAGCTCTAAGAATCAAGGTCTCAAATTTCAGACACCAGGAGAATCCAACTTTGATAGTGGCAATGTCTTTGTTGGGGTCAATGACAGCATGTATCCAGTCGGTATCATGGGCCCAGGCCCACTCAAGACCCCTCCAGAATCATATCCTGACATTCTGGAACAGACAGAGAGACTCGTTAAACAAGCAAACCAGAACCCCCGGTCGGGTGAAAGCTTCTCTTGCTTGGTGGCTAAGCTCCCAGAATCTTCAGAAGGGGATCTCTTGGACCCAAGACCCTCTAATTACAGTTACTACCGACGCCAGCATACGAGGTCGGGGGGCCATGGTGGGCCAGACTCCGTTTCAAGGCAGATGGAGTCATGAGATAAGTGTCAGATCCTCCAACTTCAGGGAGTTGAAGGCAGTATAGGAAACACTCAGAGCCGCAGCCAATTTGATCCAAGGGTCTCACATCAGAGTGCTCTCTGACAATGTGACTACAGTCACCTTCCTTCATCATCAGGGAGGCACGAAGGTAGACAGTCTAAAACTAGACACGGATCAAATATTCTTTTGGGCAGAACAACATCTCCTATTGCTTTCAGCAATTCACCTGAAGGGCTCAAACAATACTCAGGCAAACTTTCTAAGCAGAAAGGACATCCACCTGGAGAATGGAGCCTGAATCATTAGGTGTTCCAGTCACTAGTAGCAAAGTGGGGTCTTCCCAAAGTGGACCTGTTTGCCAGTCGCCTAAACTCAATGGTTCCTCTCTTCTTTTTGCTGGACAGAAGGGAAATGCCATGGAATTGGACACATTAGCTCATCCAGAAAATCCGGTTAGAGAAAGTTACTGCAATTCTAGTGGTCCCTCTATGGCCCAAAAGGCCTTGATTTGGAGCCATCGCCGATCTTGCCTGGAAGTCTGTTAATGCTTCCACAACTCAACAACCGTCTCTCACAGGACCCCCTATTTCATCCAAATCCTCTGTGGCTGAACCTTGCAGCTTGGTTACTGAAGCTAAGATCCTAAAATTCAAAGGTCTCTTGGAAAAAGTGGTAAGGACTCTTCAACAGAGTAGGAAACCAGTAACCAATGCAATATACGGCAAAACATAGAAAAAAATTCTAGCCTGGTATGCTCCGGACACTCCTGATCCCTTGCACCCTAACATAGCTCGAATCCTTGATTTTCTTCAGAGTGGATTAGAGTTGGGTCTTAAACCTAGTACTCTTAAAGTCCAGATTTCAGCCCTAAGCGCGGTGTTCAGACTTCACCCGAGAATTAAGATTCATGTCCCAACCTGGGATCTAAATGTGGTACTCAAGGGTATAACTCTCTCTCCATTCGAACCTCTATCCTCTAGCACCATACAGTCTCTCTCTTACAAGATGGCCTTTTTAGTAGCCATCACCTCGGCTCGGAAAGTGGGAGAACTACAGGCTCTCTCCATCAGAGAACCTTACATGACTGTGTCAGAGGATAGAATTACACTATGACTGGACCCTTCATTTCTCCAGAAGGTGGTTTCTGATTTCCATCGTTCCCAGGAAGTCATCCTCCCCTCCTTCTGCCAGAACCCTTCTAATTCAAAGTCATTCTTCATTATCTTCAACAAACTGAATCATGGAGACTAGATCATAACCTCTTTATCCAGCACTCAGTGCACAACAGAGGAATGAAGGCAGCCAAATCCACTATAGCATTCTACCAGGTCTACATCAGCTTCCTGGGCCGAGAAAGCGGGCGCATCTTCAGAGAAGATTTGTAGGGCAGCTACATGGTCTTCCCTTCATACATTCTCGAAACATTATAGATTCGATCTGCCATCCAATAGGGATTTAGCCCTTGGTAGGAAAGTCCTCCAAGCTATTGTCCCCCCCCCACTATAATGAAATATCGTTGGTATTCCTCCAATGCTGTCGTGGAAGGTGTATTGAGAAAATAGAACTAGTCCTTACCAGTAATTCGTTTTCTAGCAGCCTTCCACGACAGCACAAATTTCCCTCCCTATGTGGTTCTTGGATTTCCATATAAACTGTCAGATAACCATTTTTCCAGGTGATCTTGGTAAACACTGGTGATTGATGGTGGGGAGGGGCTTTTAACCTCTGTGTTCCTGTCCCCCAATAGGGCGTGGACGACATCCTCCAATGCTGTCGTGGAAGGCTCCTAGGAAACAAATTACCGGTAAGGACTAATTCTATTTTTTGTTTCATCTGTCCACAGAACATTTTCCCAGAAGGACTGTGGTTTGTTAAGGTACTCTTTGGCAAGGATCAGTCGTTCCTTTTAATGTCTTTTCTTCAGCAATGGCTTCTTCCCTGACCTTCCCCCATAAAGCTCTGCTTGGTTTAGTGTGCGGCGTATGGTACTTGTTGAAACCATGACCCCAGACTGTTTCAGGTTGGCCTTCAGATCTTTGGATGTTTGACGTTGGATGTTTATTCCACCATTTGCATCAACCTTCGAAGACATCTCTTGTCAATTTTCCTCTTTCCCCCACATCCAGGGAGGTTATTGATGGTTCCCTGCTTGGCAAACTTCTTAATAACATTGCGCACTGTTGAAACTGGAATACCAAGGCCTTTGCTTTGGAGATACCCTTACAGTGGCATGTAAAAGTTTGGGCACCCCTGGTCAAAATTACTGTTATTGTAAACAGTTAAGCAAGCTGAAGATAGAATGATCTCTAAAAGGCCTAAAGTTAAAGATGACACATTTCCTGTGTATTGTAGGCAAAAAATATATGTATATTTCTATCTTTTACATTTTATAAATTACAAAAAGGAAAATGGGCCGAAGCAAAAGTTTGGGCACCCTGCATGGTTAGTACCTAGTAGCACTTCCCTTTTGCAAGTGTCACAGCTTATAAACGCTT
Organism: Phyllobates terribilis; assembly: GCF_046119375.1. NCBI lineage: Eukaryota > Metazoa > Chordata > Amphibia > Anura > Dendrobatidae > Phyllobates > Phyllobates terribilis. The sequence continues at coordinate 318,608,511 of NW_027362765.1, read as the reverse complement.
TTTGTAGCCAGCCAAGAGTCTTTCAATTTTTGTTTTGAGGGATTTTCATCCATTCTTCCTTGGAAAATTCTTCCAGTTCTGTGAGATTACTGGGTCGCCTTGCATGCACTCATATTTTGAGGTCGAGCCACATATTTTCAGTGCTGTTTAGATCAGAGGACTGTGAGGGCCATTGTAAAACCTTCAGCTTGCGCCTTTTGAGGTAGTCTATTGTGTGTTTAGGATCATTATCCATTTGTAGAAGCCATCCTCTTTTCAACTTCAGCTTTTTACAGATGGTGTTATGTTTGCATCAAGAATTTGTGGAAATTTAATTGAATCCATTCTTCCCTCTACCGTGAAATGTTCCCCGTGCCATTGGTTGCAACACAACCCAAAAGAATTATTGATCCACCCCCATGCTTAATGGTTGGATAGATGTACTTTCCTGAAATTCTGTGCCCTTTTTCTCCACATATACCTTTGATCATTGTGGCCAAAGAGTTCTATTTTAATCTCATTGGTCCACAAGACTTGTTTCCAAAATGCATCAGGCTTGTTTCGATGTTCTTTTGCATACTTCTGATCAGGGGTGGATTAAGAGTAGCAAGGGCCCCGGGCAGTTTAGAAGGCGCGGCCCCCCCCCCCACACACCTGATTTATCACGTGACATGTGACATGATCCCCTGTGATAGATCATGTGATAGTTCACGTGAAATTAATTTGGCACAATATTAATTATAATATTTTTTTTTAGGCTGTGTGCCCACTATGCGATTTTTAAGCGTTTCCACAGCGGCAATTCCGCTGCAGAAACGCTTAAAAATCGCTTGGTAGAAGGTCTGCCAAGTTCCTGAATGATAATCCGCATGTGCTGTGTACATGCTGCGGAAATTTCCGCTGCGGATTATCATTGCGGAAAAAAACGCAGCACTACCAATTATTTTGCGGAAGCGCGGCGTTTTCACCGCCATTGACTTGCATTAGAACGCATGGAATCCGCATCCCTGCATCTGTAAATGCGGAATCCGTGCGTTTCAATGTGCGGATGATACCCGGGTGTGGAGGACAGGAGACTCTCCTCCGGACCCGGGTACCATAGAACCTGTAAAAAAAGAATAAAATAAAAAATAAATATTATACTTACCTTCTGATGGCCCCCGGTGTCTTTATCCGATGCGTCCTGGCTTGCCGGCAGCTCGCGATGGTCTGAAAAGGACCTGCCGTGACGTCATTTAGTCATGTGACGGGTCACACGACCGCTGAGGTTGGCAGGCCATCAGGAGGTAAGTATATATTTTTTATTTTTTACCATTCTTTTACAGTCACACTATATAAATCCATGCTGGTTGCATGGATTTATATAGTGTAACCAAGTTGTCAAGCACTTTCCAAGTGATGCTAAAATCGCTTGGAAAGCGCTTGTCAACCCGCATGCGGAAATGCAAGTGAAGAACGCTTCACATCCGCATGTTCCTGGCAGGAAAACGCATGTACAATCAGCATGTAAAATCCGCATGCGTTTTTTCTGCCAGGGAGATGCAGAAACGATCAAAAAAAATCCGGAACATTTCTGTATCGTGGGCACATAGCCTTACATTAATTGTATGACTCAATATTGAGCACACGTAGCCATCTATACACAGCGGGAGGCTGCACGGTGCCATCTATACACAGCGGGAGGCCGCACGTAGCCATCTATACACAACGGGAGGCCGCACGTAGCCATCTATATACAGCGGGAGGCCCCACGGCGCCATCTATACACAGCAGGAGGCCGCACGGCGCCATCTATACACAGCGGGAGGCCGCCCGTCGCCCCCCCAGAGACAGCAGGAGACCGCACGGCGCCATCTATACTCAGCAGGAGGCCGCACGTAGCCATCTGTACACAGCAGGAGGCCGCACAGCGCCATCTATACACAGCGGAAGGCAGCACGGCGCCCCCCCAGAGACAGCAGGAGGCCGCACGGCGCCATCTATACACAGCAGGAGGCTGCACGGCGCCATCTATACACAGCAGGGGGCCGCTCGTCGCCATCTATACACAGCGGGAGGCCGCATGGCGCCCCCCCCAGAGACAGCAGGAGGCTGCACGGCACCAATTATACTCAGCAGGAGGCCGCACGCAGTCACGCATGCAGTCACGCACACACACAAACATATACAGACATATACATACACACATAAACACATTTGAAACACAAAAATACATATAAACAGACATCACACAATGATATCTGCCTACACACACACACACACACACACACACACACACACACACACACACACACACATATACACACACATACACACACTCACCATCCCCTGGCTCCATTCCTCCTGCCTGCTCTGACTTCTCCGTTGCAGCAGTGCAGGCCGGGCGCGCACTGCGTGACGTCACAGCTAGGAGACACGGCCGCGCACAGGGCCGTGTCTCCTAGCAGTGACGCGGCCGGGCGCACACTGCGTGACGTCACAGCTAGGAGAAACGGCCGCGCACAGGGCCGTGTCTCCTAGCAGTGACGCGCCCGGGCCAGCACAGGGAAGTTAACTGCTGCAGTGCTGGCCCGGCCGATGAAGAAGTAGCGGCGGCCGCTGCTGGGGGAGCGGTGCGGGGCCCCTCCTCCCGCCACTGCTACCGATATGTGCCGCGGGCCCCCTGCAGGCCCGGGGCCCTGGGCGGTAGCCCGGATTGCCCTCATTATAATCCGCCTATGCTTCTGATGCTAAATTTTATGGTGAGGAAGTAGGAGAGGTTTTCTTCTGATAAGGCCATATTTGTGCAGGTGTCTCTGAACAGTAAAACAATGTACCACAACTCCAGAGTCTGCTAAATCTTTCTGAAGGTCTTTTGCAGTCAAGCAGAGGTTATGATTTGCCTCTCTAGTAATCCTACGAGCTGCTCTCACTGACATTTTGCCTGGTCTTCAAGGCCTTATCTTGACTTCCACTGTTCATGTTAACTGCCATTTCTAAATTACATTTAGAACTGAGGAAAGGGCAACTTGAAAACGCTTTGCTATCTTCTTATAGCCTTCTCCTGCTTTGAGGGCCTCCACCATTTTCATTTTCAGAGTGCAAGCCAGCAGCTTAGAAGAACCTATGGCTTCTGTGGCTTCTGTTCTTTGGCACAAGGTTAGAGGAGGCTGGGTTTTTTGCATCACCTGTACTTTCCGAACGATGATATTGATAGTGATGAAGTCATAACCCTAAAAGGCTAATTAAGGTCTGGAACCTTAGTCAAAGTTATCTGAGCACATAAATCTGCTAGGGTGCCCAAACTTTTGCATTGGCCGATTTACCTTTTTGTAATTTATAAAATATAAAAAATGACAATATAAATATATTTTTGCCTAAAATACAAAGGAAATGTGTCATATTTAATTTTAGGCCTTTTAGAGATCACTTAATCTAAAACTTGCTTAACTGTTCACAATAACAGTAATTTTGACTAGGGGTGCCCAAACTTTTACATGCCACTGTATACCCTTTGGAAGTTTTGTGTTTGCTAATAATAGCAGTTCTGATGTCCTCAGACAGTTCATTTGTCTTTGCTATTGTGACAAAGGAACAGGGCCTACCATGTGGCTTTTAAAAACACTGGAGTCATCATTCATTGGCTAATTCATGTCACATGAGCACCGACAATAACAGGTAAATCTCTCTTGTGAGGCAAGTCAAAATGTGTTTCCATACTAAATTAATGTGAAGGATGCCAATACCAGTGACACAGCAAGCTTTAGGTTTTTCTATTTTTCCCTCCCATTGTTTTTTGTTTTAAATTATTGTTTATCATTTGCTCTTTTGTATTTAACGTTAGTGCTCTATACAAAAAAACTGTTTCACTTCATTTTTTTCAGGAGATATTCCACATTATGTACTTAAACTTCATGGGTGCCAATAACAACGAGCAGGACTGTAGATTAAAAACATTTAGCACATTCAATATTGGTGGAAAGGACTATTATAGGAATCAAAATATACTCAATGAGAAATAGATATATTTTGTTTGTAATGATATGCCAAATCATGGCTGTGATTTAAACCAATGGGGAAACGAGTATCACTGAAAGGATCCAAAAGGCTTCACCATTCATTTAGAAAACACAGTTAGGCTGAGTTCACACGATGCGTATTTAATGCGTTTCCGCAGCGTTTTTGCAGTTGCGTAAACGCCGCGGAAACACATTAAAAACGCATGGTAGAAGAGCAGCAATGTTCCCCAATTGAAATCCGCATGTGCTGTGCCCATGATGCGGATTTTTCCGCAGCGTAAACGCTGCGCTCAAAAATCCGCAGCATGTCATTTAATTTTGCGTAAACGCGGCGTTTTTGCCGCCATCGACTTGCATTAGAACGTGCCAATTCCGCAAGACTGCATCTGTACTTGCGTAATTGGTGCGTTCTAATGTGCGGATGTCTCCTCCACACCCAGGTACCATTAAAAAAGCTGTAAAACAAGAATAAAATAAAAAATATATATATACTTACCATCTGTCGGCCCGCGCACCGCTCCTGCTTGGTTCCCGGCACTTGCAGTGAGTTGAAGGACCTGCGCTGACGTCAGAGTCATGTGACGGGTCACGTGACGCTGACGTCGGCAGGTCTTTCAATTCAAAGTTGCCGGCAGCCGGGAGAACGGAGTGAGCAGGACAGCGCGGGCCATCGGAGGTAAGTATATACACTCTCTCGGGTCACACTATATAAATCCATGCTGTTTGCATGGATTTATATAGTGTGACCTAGTTGTCAAGCACTTTCCAGGTGATGCTAAAATCGCCTGGAAAGCGCTTGTCAATCCACATGCGGAAACGCATGTGAATCCGCATGTATTCCGCAGGAAAAACGCATGCACAATCTGCATGCGTTTTTTCTGCCAGGGAGATGCAGAAATGATGCAGAAATTTTCTGCTTTATTTCTGCATCGTGTGCACATAGCCTTACTGCTGAATTGTGAAGCCTTTTGGATTTTGGTATATCATTACTAACAAAATATATCTATCAATATGTTTATGTTGCTTCCAATAAAATCAAATGGAGTGCTTGATCTTCTTTTCTACTATATGATTATTCATTCTTCTGAAACCATGCACCAGAGAGGGGATGATTACTTGTGCAGGCAGTGAGCTGGCAAAGCATGAATTTGTTACAAAAGGTACAACTTATCTAGAGAGACTTGGGCATGGACGTAAGGGAAGGTGATGGAAAAGTCCTTATTATTGCTTTTGTTTTTCCATGATTGCTATTATTCACCTGGGTAATACAATTACGGGTGTACCCTCTCTACGCAGGGATCCTCTCTGATAAAATATTGTTGTAAGTGTTTTCAGTTGTTTGTCATTGAGATAATGGTGAGTAAAGGAGTGGAGATAAAATCTATATCTCTGAAAGAGTTCTAGGGGGCCTTCTGGTCATTTTTAAATGTTGGTCTAGGAGCTTATGGGCTTCTAGGAGTAGGGTTTTGATTGGGCTGGTGGAAAAGTAAGGGCACATCAATCCGATCTCGAACCTCTGTTAGAATGGTTTTAAAAAGTCAAACAATTCTACCAAAGGAATTTGCATGTTCTCACCGTGTTTGCATGGGTTTCCTCTGACACTCCAAATACATACTAGTAGGGAATTTAGATTGTGGGCCCCAATGGGGACAGTGTCTATCATGATGATGTCAGTAAGGTGCTGTGGACCAAAAATGAAATATAATTATCCTCCAGGGTGCAGCTGCGTTTTGCACAAATATATTCTCCCACTGGTAAATTGCGGACTATATGTCCAGGATGACTCCTGGTATTTCCAGCTGTAGGTTTTCTGAAAAGTTTACAAATAACAGAATTGGTAACATTATCTCCATACTTACTTATATCCAGAAAAGTAACTGAATAGTGCGTAAATCCGATATTGCAAGTATTCTCATTGATGTAATCAATACATTTGGGTATAGAACTCACATTGCCGCACCAGATAATCAATGTATTATCAATAAAACAACTGTACCAATATATGGAGGTTAAAAAAGGATTTGTTACCTTATAAATATATTTTTCTTCTCACCAATTGATGAAAATATTTGCGAGTGCTGGGCAAAATTTAGCACCCATGACACAGCCTTGACAATGTATATAAAATTCATCTAGAAAAGAAAAATAATTGTCTGTTAATGAAAACAACATAACCTTCAACATGTCTTCCATAAGCTCTTTAGAATAATTAGAATATTTTTGTAGTTGTTCAGAAACCGCTATAAGAGCCAAATCATGTGGAATTGCAGTATATAAAGAATTTACGTCACAAGTGACCCATGTAAGCTCATCATTCCATTTTATATCATTCATAATATTTAGTATATGCTTACTGTCTTTAACATAACTTGGTGATATTATTATCAATGGTTGTAATCTTTCATCCAACCATTTGCCCAGGTTCTCCAGCGAAGACCCAATACCTGAGACTATGGGTCTAAATGGTGGTGGAGAAATCATCTTGTGCGTTTTCGGAAGCGCATGTATTTATGGAATCCTAGGATATTTGGGATTATAGAATTCCATTTGTTCAGAATCCAAAATACCCACTTCAACACCTTCATTCAACAATTGCGTCACTTTGTCCTTAATTACAGGTGTAGGATCTTTGGTTAATTTACGATACACATTTGAGTCTCTCAACATATTCAGAATTTCTCTTTCATAAAGTCCTCTACCAAAATAACTATGGAACTATCTTTATCTGAATTTTTAATTACAATGTTGTTGTTATTCCGTAGTGTTTTCATTGCTTTTTGTTCACATAAATTTAAAAAGATAGTTGTTCCATAAATGTCAATTTGTCATATTCATTGTTAAATGTTTCTGATGTATCACAGGCTGTAAAAACAGTGTTCTCATCTTGTGAAAAATGTTTTTTTTTTATAGTTAAATGTCTCATAAATCAGTTAACATCCATAATAGTATTAATATTATATTAATAGTAGAATATTTTATATTCAGATAATAAAATAAAGGATATTTTGGATAGTAATGGTTGTAAATTTGTTTCCAAATGGGGAATCACCATTGGCAACAGAGTAGCTCCAAGTGATCATACTAACACGGGAGAAAATTCATCTGTTACTAATTGACTTTCCACAGACGGATCATATACAGTGGTGGCCAAAAGTATTGGCACCCCTGCAATTCTGTCTGATAATACTCAGTTTCTTCCTGAAAATGATTGCAATCACAAATTCTTTGGTATTATTATCTTCATTTAATTTGCTTGCAAGGAAAAAACACAAAAGAGAATGAAGCAAAAATCAAATCATTGATCATTTCACACAAAACTCCAAAAATGGGCCAGACAAAAGTATTGGCACCCTCAGCCTAATACTTGGTTGCACAACCTTTAGCCAAAATAACTGCGAACAACCGCTTCCGGTAACCATCAATGAGTTTCTTACAATGCTCTGCTGGAATTGTAGACCATTCTTCTTTGGCAAACTGCTCCAGGTCCCTGATATTTGAAGGGTGCCTTCTCCAAACTGCCATTTTGAGATCTCTCCACAGGTGTTCTATGGGATTCAGGTCTGGACTCATTGCTGGCCACCTTAGAAGTCTCCAGTACTTTCTCTCAAACCATTTTATAGTGCTTTTGGAAGTGTGTTTTGGATCATTGTCCTGCTGGAAGACCCATGACCTCTGAGGGAGACCCAGCTTTCTCACACTGGGCCCTACATTTTGCTGCAAAATTTGTTGGTAGTCTTCAGACTTCATAATGCCATGCACACGGTCAAGCAGTCCAGTGCCAGAGGCAGCAAAGCAACCCCAAAACATCAGGGAACCTCCGCCATGTTTGACTGTAGGAACCGTGTTCTTTTCTTTGAATGCCTCTTTTTTTTTCCTGTACACTCTATGTTGATGCTTTTTCCCAAAAAGCTCTACTTTTGTCTCATCTGACCAGAGAACATTCTTCCAAAACGTTTTAGGCTTTCTCAGGTAAGTTTTGGCAAACTCCAGCCTGGCTTTTTTATGTCTCGGGGTAAGAAGTGGGGTCTTCCTGGGTATCCTACCATACAGTCCCTTTTCATTCAGACGCCGACGGATAGTACGGGTTGACACTGTTGTACCCTCGGACTGCAGGGCAGCTTGAACTTGTTTGGATGTTAGTCGAGGTTCTTCATCCACCATCCGCACAATCTTGCGTTGAAATCTCTTGTCAATTTTTCTTTTCCGTCCACATCTAGGGAGGTTAGCCACAGTGCCATGGGCTTTAAACTTCTTGATGACACTGCGCACGGAAGACATAGGAACATTCAGGTCTTTGGAGATGGACTTGTAGCCTTGAGATTGCTCATACTTCCTCACAATTTGGTTTCTCAAGTCCTCAGACAGTTCTTTGGTCTTCTTTCTTTTCTCCATGCTCAATGTGGTACACACAAGGACACAGGACAGAGGTTGAGTCAACTTTAATCCACGTTAACTGGCTGCAAGTGTGATTTAGTTATTGCCAACACCTGTTAGGTGCCACAGGTAAGTTACAGGTGCTGTTAATTACACCAATTAGAGAGGCATCACATGATTTTTCAAACAGTGCCAATACTTTTGTCCACCCCCTCTTTTAGGTTTGGTGTGGAATTATATCCAATTTGGCTTTAGGACAATTATTTTTGTGTTTTTTCATTGAAGACAAATTAAATGAAGATAATAATACCAAAGAATTTGTGATTGCATTCATTTTCAGGAAGAAACAGTATTATCTGACAGAATTGCTGGGGTGCCAATAATTTTGGCCAGCACTGTAGGTGCAGATAAGAATATTCTTTAAAATATTTTATGAATTGCAATAGCACATATATAGAGTATGTTATTACTTGCGATATGTTGGATGCACCACTAGAACTTTAAAAAGACGTATATCGGAGCACATATATGATGTTCAGAACAGCACGACACGCAGTCTCTCTGGTGCATCACAACGTTTCCTATACTGCCACAATGGAGATGTTAGCACATTAATGCAATAGAAAGGCTATGTGCCCACGATGCAGAAATGCTCCGGATTTTTCCTGAGCGTTTCTCCATCTCCCCGGCAGAAAAAACGCATGCGGATTGTACATGCGGATTGTACATGCGGACTGTACATGCGTTTTTCCTGCCCGTGACATGCGTAAGTGAAGCGTTCTTCACATGCATTTCCGCATGCGGGTTGTCAAGTGCTTTCCAAGAGATTTTCGCATCACTTGGAAAGTACTTGACAAATTGGTCACATAATATAAATCCATGCAAACTGCATGGATTTATATAGTGTGACCGAAAGAATGGTAAAAAATAAATCTATACTTACCTTCTGATGGCCCCCGAAGTCTTTATCCGATGCGTCTCAGCTTGCCGGCGGCTCGTGGCACATGAGTAAATGACGTCAGCGCAGGTCCTTGAGTCCACCGCGATCTGCCGGCAAGCTGAGACAAGGACACCGGGGGCCATCAGAAGGTAAGTATAATGTTTATTTTTTATTTTATTCTTTTTTTTTATAGGTTCTATGGTACCCGAGTCCGGAGGAGAGTCTCCTCTCCTCCACACCCGCGTACCATCCGCACATTGAAACGCATGGATTCCGCATGTACAGATGCAGTGATGCGGATTCCAAGTGTTCTAATGCAAGTGAATGGAGGCGAAAACGCCGAGCTTCCGCAAAATAATTGGTAGTGCTGCAGATTTTTCTGCAATGATAATCCGCAGCGGAAATTTCCGCAGCATGTGCACAGCACATGCGGATTATCATTGGGGAACATGGCAGACGCTCTACCAAGCGTTTTTTAAGCGTTTCTGTAGCGGAATTGCCGCTGCGGAAACGCTTAAAAAACGCATCATGGGCACACAGCCAAAGAGTTTTTTCACCAAAGAGAGGAGAAGATAGATTACAACTTTTGAGATTCAAAGAAGCTTCATGGATTTTAAAATTGAATAGTTGTACCCCTTGAGGAATGAATATAAACACTTATTTGATGTATACTCCAGGGCTGTGGAGTCGGTAAGCCAAACCTCCGACTGCTCAATTTCCATGATTCTGACTCCGACTCCATCATGTGTAAGTGATAAATTTACTGTCGCACAGATTAATCTCCACTAAAAGTCCAGACCCTTAGATGAGGAATAGGACAGACATTTATAGGACATTTCATAACTTTCCCAAATTCTTATGAAAAAATTTCCTCACAAACTGCATTGAACAACTGTACCCAATTTATTATATATTTTAGGAGTTGGAGTCGGTCCATTTTATACCGACTCCGACTCCACCAAAATGGGTTCTGACTCCGACTCCACAGCCCTTGTATATACATTGACTTATCATACTTCTGAATATTTTTTAGGGGTGGAGCAACTTCATTTCACTTTGCTACATCATTTCCTCTTTGGTCACTATTTAAACAACATCTTTAAGCGTCAGAACTATGCCAAACTAAGATTAAGAACAATTTACATTCAAAATGCGTCAGTGAGCATGACCCTGACCATACGCTTTTTTTTAACAATCATGTTTTTTTAATAGTTTTTTTCAATAAAATGTTGTTTTTTATAAAGACATTTAACTTCTCCGGATTTCCAGTGCTGGATGCATCATTCTTCATTTTTTGCCTTTGTTCAACTTGCACCAACACAAGTCCTTTCTGGATCCGTGCACTCCTGGAGAAGCACTTCCTAGGAAGTTGATGAGCTGGAAAAAACTTTTTTCTTTTTTGCAATTTGTGATATTGCAATATATAGTATAAACGATCCGACAATTTGCAGTTTCAAGTCAAAATTAAGTAAAAAAAAAAAAAATTTTTTGAAACATATAAAAATTCAAATTGCCTCCTTTTTCCCCCCATTAAAAATAAAGAAATATATTTGGTATTGCCACGTATGTAAAAGACCAGTCTGTCAGAGTATAAAATTAATTAACTCAATCTAAGCAATGTAACAAGTTAAAAATTAAAATGCCAGAATTGCGTTTTTTCAGTCGTCGCAACTCTGAAAATAAATAAACTTGTAAAGTATTGACTAAGCAAATTTATTTACTTTTTTTTTTTGCAAATGTCCTAATTTTTTTCACTAATTAAATAAAAAAAATTGTGCAAGTTTGGTATCGCTGTAATCTTACTGACCTAGAGAATAATGTTGAAAAGTTATTTTTTACCATACAATGAATGTTAACCCCTTTACAGCCTGTGCCGTATTTGTACGCACATGGCTGTAACCCCCGGTTCAGTGAGGGCTCCGGCGCTGAGCCCGTACTGAACCGGGCACATGTCAGCTGATTCTTACAGCTGACATGTGCCCGCAACAGCCACGGGTTGAATCGCGATCAACCCGCGGCTGTTAACATGTTAAATGCCGCTGTCAATCTCTGACAGCAGCATTTAACTTGCGCAAACCGGATGCACGTCACGGATAGGTTGGCATGCCAACTTTGGGTCTGCAGCAGACTCCAGTGGTTGTCATGAGCTGGTCACTATGAGCGCCACCTAGTTGGTCAGCGCTCATAGCACAGGACCATTTCTGCTGCATAGAGGTGATCTGCTGATCATCTCTATGTAGCAGAGGCGATCAGACAAGTGCTGCTTCTAGTCTCCTATGGAGACTATAGAAGCAAGCAAAAAGTGAAAAAAAAAATGCTTTTTAAAAATATTAAAAAAATAAAAAAAAATAAAAGTTTAAATCGCCCCCCTTTTTCCCCATTAAAAATAAAATAATAAAAAAAAAAACACATACACATATTTGGTATCGCCACGTTCAGAATCACCCAATCTATCAATATAAAAAAAGAATTAATCCGATCGGTAAACTGTGTAATGAGAAAAAAATTATAAACGCCAGAATTACGTTTTTTGGTCGCCACAACATTGCAATAAAATGCAATAATGGGCGATCAAAATATCGGATCTACCACAAAATGGTATCAATAAAAACTTCAGCTCGGCGCGCAAAAAGTAAGCCACTAACCCGGCCCCAGATCCCGAAAAATGGAGACACTACGGGTCTTGGAAAATGGCGCCATTTTTTTTTCTTTTTTAGCAAATTTTGGAATTTTTTTTCACCACTTAAATAAAAAAGAACCTATACATGTTTGGTGTCTACGAACTCGTAATGACCTGGAGAATAATAATGGCAGGTCAGTTTTAGCATTCAGTGAACGTGGTAAAAAAAAAACATCTGTGGTATTGCACTGTTTTTACAATTTCACCCCACTTGGAATTTTTTTCCCGTTTTCCCGTACACGATATGGTAAAACTAGTAATGTCGTTGAAAAGTACAACTCGTCCCGCAAAAAAATAAGCTCTCACACGGCCATATTGACCAAAAAATAAAAACGCTATGGCTCTGGGAACAAGGGGAGCAAAAAACAAAAATGCAAAAACAGAAAATCCCAGAGATTTGCGAAAGGGTTAAAAACAACCCCCCCCCCCCCCCCCAAAAAAAAACAATTACACTCCAGTTACAAAATTTTGATATTTTTTTTGTAGACTTTTTTTTTTTCAATTGCACTTGAAATTTTTTCCCATTTTCCAGTACATTGAATGGTAGAATGGATACAAAACTACAACTAGTCTTGCACAAAAAACAAGCCCTCATATGCCTGTGTCAGCTGAAAAATTAATAAGTTATGGCTCTTGGAAGAAAGGGAGGAGAAAACTAAAGTGCATACCCCTTGGGTTTGCTACCCCAAGCCACTAACCAGCATGTCTTAATGGTGACAATGAAAGGATTTATATTGGTGAGTGCTACCTTTATCTTCCTCTTTAACTTCTTTAAATAAAGCTGCTTTGTTTTTGATACTTCCTGGTATTTGGCTTTGACAGAACTTTATTGATATACTTAAGTGCAGATTACATGTGTTTTGGATGCGTTTCTGCTGTGGAAACGCACCTGCGGAATTTCAGTATTTAGTATTCGGCGTGGGCCTTCGTCAGGGGGTGGCGTCAGATAGAGGGGAGGGAGTTTAAAAACGCAGCCAATAGGCGTGTACTGGAGCTTCAATGACACGCGCGTTGTCCAGGAGACGCTGGAATATATCCGGCACCCGCATCACGTGGGCGCCACATCAGATCAGGTGACCCGATGACGTGCGTGCTTGTCTAGACTCAGGCACCGGAGGGCATCCGGATCCCAGGCAACACGCACGTACCAATCCAGTCAGGCATAAGGGCGGAAGTGGCCAAATGTTCATCTTAGAAATGGGCATAAATATGGATGGGCTAATAGTGATATATTTTAAACCGGATGTGGTACATACACCCATCAAAAATTACACGTTAAAGCATCGATGGTATTAAAGGCTATATAGCAAGCATAATATATATATAGATAGATATAGAGATATAGATATATATCTATATATATCCTTATTAATCAATGAATTAGAGGCCCAAATACAAGAGCATAAATTTTGATATACCACATATAGGAAATATCCCTAATCTTATGAGGTCAAAGGACTACACTGGAAAATGGCCTTGCAAAAAAATGAGCATATAAAAAATCACTATCTACACAAGGTGAGTACAAGAGAGAGACAACATATACCTCCATATCCACATATCATACATCTGGTATATATTATAATTAATATCACAAGAGCCACATGTGGCCAAGGGCTGATAGTCTAGTACTCCAGATCTCATGGAGTGAATCTCCCACTTGCTTGTGTAGTAGTCACTTTATGACCAAGAACATCCATTCTGCCAAAAAAGACCACCAACTGCAATAAATGGTCCAAATGTCCATTGGGATAGGGTTAAATATATAAATATGACTCCTCAGTATAGTAGCAGATAAAGCCAGAGTGTCCAGGAGGTTCAGCAGATATAGGGTTCCATATTAATTGCCCAGCCATTTTGTATAGAGGCATAAATGTAAAAGTCTCCATGCATCAATTTGGAACTGTGAGTAGAACATGCAAAGTTAAAAACAATTAAAAATATACAAAGGGTAGCCCAATAGATGCAACAACAAAATTTAAACCTAAAATGGTTCACAAGAGTGGAACGAAACTGAGGTTTTCATTAAGATCCCGGGGACTTACAGTACCTAGGGTCCAAATCCACTTTGCTTCAAGTCTAGCAAGTCGATTACTGATATTATCCCCCCCCAATTCATGGGGCAATATCATGTCTATGCCACGAACTTGTAACTATGAGGCATCACAGTCATGGAATTTTTTAAAATGCCTTGGTAATGTTTTAAGCAATGACTCGTCTGTAATTTCCCTAGCTGCAAGAATACCATTAACATGTTGGCGTATGCGGACTTTCAGTTGGCGTGTGGTGAGACCAACGTAGATTAGTGAACAGGGGCATGTTGCATGATATATCACAGCTCTGGTGGTACACGGGATAGATTGAGTCATTTTGAACATCTTGGAAACTATCTGCATTACAGAAGGAATCTGTCCGCACCACATTTGGACATGCGACTCATCTCCCGCAAGGTTTACATCCCCAGGTTGGCCTTGAACTATCCAAAAAAGTAGTATGGTCACTCACATAGTGGCTCTTCATAAGAGTGTCACCCAAATTATGTGATCTTTTAAATGCAATATTGGGGAAATCCCCTAAATATTTGGGCAGTATAGGATCAGCCATTAATAAGAGGCAAAATTTGTTCAGACTTCTCCGTACTGTGTCTGTGTGCCCATGATATGATGTAATAAATCTTACTTGTTTCGATGATGAGGGGGTGATGTCAAGGGGTATGTCGGGCTCTGTTGTAAGCTTTCTTAATCGCACGATGACTATATCCCCTGTCGGCTAATCTTCGTTTCAAGTCAAGTGCTTGTTGTTCAAAATCCTCGGTACTGGAATATATCCTACGGATGCAAAGAAATTGACCAGTTGGTATTAACCTGATTATAGCAGGTGGATGTAAAGATGAGGCTTGGAGTAACGTATTGACAGCCGTAACCTTGCGAAAAGATTTGTTTGTAGATAATTATTGATGTCCATTTTCACTAGGACGTCCAGGAACTCTATAGAATCCCTGTCATAATGGTAAGTCAAATGTATTGTAAGAGGGCCGCCGGACATGTCCTTGAGGGGAGATATGTGTGGCTGAGGTTGGCAGCTTCAGTGATGTGAAATGGGAAAAGCATGCTCCAGCACACATAGTGCTGAGAGGGTTAATAGGGCTTATCAGGGCCTTTTTTTTCGAGCAGTCATAAGAGATGGGGGGGGGGGATTGGCTGCTCACGCGGTCCATTGATGCGTACCGATCCGACAGGAAGAGGTCCCTCTCCCACAACCCCAGGAACAAATTGGCATACGCAGGTGCGAATGAGGCCCCCATGGCCGTGCCCTGGAGCTGCAGGAAGAAGGACCCCTTGAAAACAAAAAAATTGTGAGACAAAGCAAATTGTAAGAGCTGAACCAGAAATTCATTAAACACCGAGGGACTAGATGATGCATCGAGAGAATTTGACCCCCTCTACACAATCAGTATGTCGGATATTGGTGTAGAGGGATTCTGTATCGCAGGTTACTAATACTGCATTTTCGGCAATATGCCGCCCATCAATTCTTTTTAGAAAGTCGCCAGTATCCTTAATATATGAAGGCAATAATTCAACAAGGGGCTGTCGTTGGGCATTAACAAATGTATCCACTTTTTCGAGGTTGTTCCCCTCCTACCTGAAATAACCAGCTTTAGAATTAAAACACAAAAAATAATAAATAATAAGGCGTAGTTACTGTTTCAGATCTTCCTCAGACACTCATGAGTCACGTGTGTTCTATGCTTGTTTTTCACGTATAGATTATTGTTATTACGTGTTCTATTGAGCTGTTCATATGTCTGTTTTTTGCGGACCAAGTGGTTTTCCGAGTCACGGATCAAAATTACCCCGAGAAGCCCGTGAAAATCACTTGCAGCACAGGGATGTCATCCGCTTGCTGTCTGTGATTGACATTGTAATGTATAGGAGAAGCTTTGTAATTTATCTTTTTAGCAGTGAAAATCACTGATGAAACACTGGTGGTAAAAAGTGACAGACCAAACACTGATGAAAGTCGGATTTCAAAACACTGATGAACAATGGTCCGTGATTTTATGTACGAGAAAAATCAAGGACATCTGAATGAAGCCTCAAGTTGTATTAGATAATGGCGCATGTATTAGATAAAAGTGTAGCAATGGCGACACTTTTATATACCTGAGTGAAGCACATTTATTCTGTGTTTTTACAGAGCATGCCCCTCTGCACAACCCCTTTAAGATTGGCATTTTATATACCTATTAATAAATTTGATGAATTTTGAACTGGCTAGTGGTCAGAAAATCAGACTAAAACATATAGCACACGCCCACTCCAGTTCACAGCTTTTTTAGGAGTAAACTACTTGATAAATTTGAACCTTGGACTCCACTGTAGTTGAATTTGTTTACCATGTGTCATTTCATGTAGGACACAAATCTGATGGATTTGCAAGCACTGGAAGAAGTGGATACAAAAAAGATGAACATAAATAGTGAGCTGACATGTGAGTCATTTTATTATATTTTGTTATTTTATTCTTCTATATCCTCCTCTTTATCATCTGTTCTTTTAATATTCATTTTCTCCTTTTTTTTTTTTTACTTTCTACTTCTTTTTGTCTTCCAATCAAATTCTCTTATTAATTCTTTTATTTATCTTTTTATTGTACATTTTCCTTTCCTTTCTTTTGTATTTTTCATTCTCCCCTGTTCTTTTCTTTTGCTTATCATCTTACTTTTGTTTTCCTCTACTGTACATTTTAGCTTTGTTCATCTCATTCTCGCGTTTCTCCTTTTTCATCCTTTTTATTCCCTTCCTCTTTTACCTCCTTCTGCCTTTAATGCTTCTCTTTTTCTCTTTGGTAACAACCTTCTTTTTTCTCCTTCTATTTCTCCTTGACATACATCTTCTTATTATCCTTGTTAGTCTCCTTGGTATCTTTCTCTTCATTTTTTTTTCTTTTCATTAGCATCTTTTATTCTCTTTATTACTACAAGTTTGAAGACCTATATTTGAAACACTTTTGGATGTGCTGTATGGGTTACATGGTTTTCATGAAAGTAGCATTTGACCCAAACTTCATGTGTTTATATATGTATTTAAAGAGAACCTGTCACCATTTTTTTAACTGTGTGAACCAATGCCACCACCTTTCTGAGGGCCTGTACGGCATTGCTTAAATGTAGCCATCATCCCCTAACTCCCCCTGTATACCACCAAAAATACCTTTTTATTTTCTCCCACCCTCTATGTAAAGGCTTTTGGTCCTATCCGATGGGCATCATTTCCTCGTCGTCTGTGCCACCTCTTTGCCCCCAAAAGCCGTGTTCTGGCTTTTATTGATGTGGATGATGCGTCCAGTGTCATCCACATAGCTGAAAGAGAGCTCGCGTCTGCGCATTAGCATCTTTTGCTCTGCCCTGCTGTGGGCAGAGCACAAAACATAAAGTGGTGTGAAAAAATGTTTGCCCCCTTTCTGATTCCTTACTCTTTTGCATGTTTGTCACACTTAAATGTTTCAGATCACAAAACAAATCTAAATATTAGACAAAGATAACACAAGTAAACAACAAATGCAGTTTTTAAATGAAGGTCTTTTATTATTAAGGGAAAAAGAAATCCAAACCTACAGGACCCTGTGTGAAAAAGTTATTGCCCCCCCCCCCCCCTTAAAACATAAGTTAACTGTGGTTTATCACATCTTTGGGAAGCTGATTTCAATGTCCCTAGCCACTTACAGGCCTGTTTACTGCCACACCTGTTCTCAATCAAGAAATTACTTAAATAGGACATGCTTGACAAAGTGAAGTAGACCAAAAGATCCTCAAAAGCTAGATTTCATGCTGCAATCCAAAGAAATTAAGGAAAAGATGAGAAACAGAGTAATTTAAATCTATCAGTCTGGAAAAGGTTATAAAGCCATTTCTAAAGCTTTGGGACTCCAGCGAACCACAGTGAGAGCCATTATCCACAAATGGCAAACACATGGAACAGTGGTGAACCTTCCCAGGAGTGGCCGGCCAACCAAAATTACCCCAAGAGCGCAGTGATGACTCATCCAAGAGGTCACAAAAGACCCCACAACAACATCCAAAGAACTGCAGGCCTCACTTGCCTCAGTTAAGCTCAGTGTTCATGACTCCATCATAAGAAAGAGACTGGGCAAAAATGGCATGCATGGCAAAGTTCCAAGATGAAAACCACGGCTGGGCAAAAAGAACATAAAGGCTGGTCTCAGTTTTGCCAGAAAACATCTTGATGATTGCCAAGTAGTGTTGAGCGAGCATGTTTGACACTGCTCGGCACTCGCCCGAGTATCTCACTACTCGGGATGTTCGGCGAGCACTGAGCATTTCCGGGTTACTCGGTCGGGAGCTCGGGTCTCCGCCCTGCACGTTTGGCGCTCTTTACAGAGCCAATGAACATGCAGGGATTGCCAGCCAGTCACACTAATGCCGCAGCCATGTTGTTTGTGGGCATTTCAGTGATTGTTTGGCCACACAGCGTCACCTCGAGTATTTAAAACCGGGGCGCCGCCATCTTGGACACAGTCGCTCCGGATCAGACAGTGTAGGGTCAGTGCTGCAGAGCTAGGGAGAGATTTATACTGCAAAATAGTTAGTGTAGAGTCTCTAAAGCCTGCCAAATCAAACAAACAGTCCTTCTCAGGAATAATATCCATCCCAGATATCAGGCAGGCAGACAGGCTATATAGGAGACGCAGTGGTTATACCAACAAACACTGCATTACAGTCCTGTGTGCTGCTCCTGCTGGTCAAATTGCTAGACTTATCCCCAGGTCTCAGGGGCCAGGAAAAATCCTTTTTTTTCTTCTAAATCCTGTTTTTTTATTAACCTTTTGGTATTTCCCCTCCCCACCCCCCAAAAAAAAATTGAGTGTCTCGCTGACTGTTCAGACACCAATAGATCTGTTTAAAAGAGTCTGGTGTAGGGCCACAGAACTAGAACTGTGTTTTTCCTCTTCCACGGTTCAAATCTGGGTGTTATCAACCTGCTTGCCTTTTTTCCATAAAAAAAAACAGTTTGAGTGTGTCGCTGACTGTTCAGACACAAATATATCTATTTTAACATGTCTGGTATACACCAGGAAATTATAACTGTGGTTTTGCAGTTCCACGGTTCAAATCTCTGTATTATCCACTTTTTGGTCTTTTTTGCACAAAAAAAACATTTTCAGTGTCTCGCTGACTGTTCAGACACCAATATATCTGTTTAAAAGAGTCGGGTGTAGGCCAGAGGACTAGAACTGTGGTTTTCCTCTTCCACGGTTCAAATCTCCTTTTTACTACCCTTTTGCCATTGATAGTGCGAGTGTAAGCTATTTTACTTCATTTACAATGGGCAAGGCGCATGGCAAGGGACGTGGAACTGGACGTTCTGGTGATGGTGCGTGCAGAGGATGGGGCCGTGGCCAAGGTGAAAATGTGCCACAACCAACAGCCACATCTTCTCTTTCCCAGTTCTTGACTGAATTACTAGGGAAGCACACAACAGCACCACTATTGCGAACTGATCAGTGTGAACAGGTTATTAATTGGATAGCAGATAATACTTCCAGTCACCTGGGCACCACCACCTCCGGTCTGTCTTCCACACGGTCAAGTGTTAGTAGCCGTGAGTCTCGACTGCATACTCCTCCTCACCCTGATGCTCCTTCCTCCCACCATGCCGAGTGTCGTCAGACAGCAACTGATCCCACACTTGGACACTCTGAAGAGCTGTTCACTGGTCCATTTCCATATTTGTGCCCCTCGCCTGCTCCGCTTGAAGTGATGGAAGAGGAGATCCCATGTAGCGATGGCCAAATATTTGAACAGCCACGGCCACAGGAAGGCGACGCTGGCAATTTGTCACAAGAGATGGACGATGACGAGACACAATTGCCACGAAGTGAGGAGGAGGACCGTGGTGCAGAAGTGGAAGAGTAGGAGGTGGTTGATGATCTAGTAACTGACCCAACGTGACAGGAGGACACGCAGAGCGAGGCCAGCAGCACACAGGGGGAGGGAGGCAGAGTACCCCAACAGGCAGGAAGAAGCAGTGTGGTGGCCGCAGACAGAAGGCGGGCAACTGTTCCCCATAACACCAACACGAGGGACGTTGCCAGTACAACCGGTAGGTCTTCCAGAGTCTGGAATTTTTTTAAAGACTCTGCTGATAACCCCAAAAAGGCCATCTGTACCACCTGCCAGGCCAGCATCAGCAGGGTGACAAAACTACCAGCCTGACCACCACCAGCATGATCAGGCACATGGCAGCAAAGCACCCGACTTTGTGGGGCGAACCCCAGGGTCCACGACCAGTGTCAGCGGGTGTCACCACTGCTTCTTCCGCTGTTGTGCGTGTAAGAGAACCCCCTGTTGTGCGTGCCAGGCTATCCCCTGTCCATACTGAATGCAAAGATGCCCCCTCCTCTCAGTCTTCACTTGTTATGGCAGTTTCTCAAGAAACAGCATCAACGTCCACGTCCCACCGCAGTGTTCAATTGTCCATATCCCAGAGCTTTGAACAAAAACGCAAATTCGCAGCCAACGCCCCACAGGCCTTTTAGGTTGGTGGAGACGGAATCCTTCCACAACCTTTATGGCGTTGGCCGTGCCTCGGTACTCGGTCCCCAGCCGACACTATTTTGCCCGGTGTGCCATCCCCGCACTACACAAGCACGTGTCCCAAAACATCTGCCGTGCCCTCAACAACGCAGTTACTGGGAGAGTCCACCTGACAATGGACATGTGGACAAGTGCTTGTGGCCAGGGACGGTACATCTCCCTGTCGGCACACTGGGTAAACATAGTGGAAGCCCGGGACCCAGTCGGACCTTGGGACGGAACACATCCTCCCCACACCGAGGATTGTGGGCCCTATGTCAGTCAGAGTTGCCCCCACAGTGTACAGCTCCTGCGCATCATCCTCCTCCTCCTCCTCATGTTCAGCCTCCATCTCCGATATCACCACATCAGTTACAAGCTGGAAGCACTGCAGTACTGCCTCAGCCAAGCGGCAACAGGCTGTGCTGAAACTCATAAGCTTAGGTGATAAACCTCACACTGCTTGTGAGTTGTGGACAGCTGTGAAAGAGCAGGCAGATCTGTGGCTGAGACCGCTGAACCTACATCCAGGCATGGTCGTGTGTGACAATGGCCGTAACCTGGTGGCAGCTCTGAGGCGAGGCGAGATCACACACGTTCCATGCCTGGCTCATGTACTTAACCTCGTGGTTCAGCGGTTTCTTAAATCGTACCCCGAGTTAACAGATCAGCTCGTCAAAGTACTCCACCTGTCTACTCATTTTCGGAAGTCTGCTACAGCGTGCGCCGCCCTTGCTGTGTTGCAGCAGCGTTTGCAGCTTCCGGCACACCGACTGGTGTGTGATGTCCCCACACGTTGGAACTCTACCCTCCACATGTTGCAAAGGATTTCTGAGCAGAAGAAAGCAGTTGTGGAGTACCAGCTGCAACAAGGCCGTTGATATTCAGGTCAGACTCCACACATAAGACCTCAGGAGTGGACCTGGATGTGTGACATATGTACCATCCTGACAAACTTTGAGGAGTCCACCAAGATGGTGAGTGGCGATGACGCCATCATTAGCATCAGCATCCCACTTGTCTGTCTTTTGCAACGCTCTCTGCAGAGAATTAAAGAGGAGGTATTGCAGCCAGAGTATGATGAGATGGATCAAGAAGCTGTAGCGGGCGATTACACACAGCCCAGCCTCATCTTATCCCAACGTGTATTGGGGGACAATGAGGGAGAGGAAGAGGAGGAGGAAGAACAGGAGCTGGTATCATGCGCTGTAGACGGTAGTACCTGTACAACTGTCATACCATCGGTTCAGCGTGGGTGGCCTGAGGACAGGGGGGTGGAGGAGGAGGAGGAGAGCATGGTCAGTCGTCATCTTGGTGAGGACACGGAAGTCTTGCCCGTTACCAGACTGGCACGCATGGCTGACTTTGTTGCGCTGCCTTAACCATGACCCTCGCGTTGTCAAAATGTTGGGTGACAGTCATTACTGGTTGGTGACACTTTTAGACCCCCGCTACAAGGAGAACTTTCACTCTCTTATTCCTGAGGTGGAGAGGTCTACAAAAATGGGGCAGTACCAGAAGGCCCTTGCTGCAGAACTGTTAAAAAAATTCCCATCTGAACACGCTAGCGGCAGAGGTCACAGTTCGTTGCCCAACCAAGGCGTTCAGGCGAGAGAGACGCAACTCCAATCCAGCAGAGGCAGGGGAACACTGTCAACGTTCTGGGACAGTTTTCTGAGACCCGTCCTGCTTTCCGGCCCTGAGGCACAGGGTACTCTCACAAGGAGTGGAAAGTTTAAGATGGTGAGGGAGTACCTTGCCGACCGTACCAGCATCCTCCGTAAATTCCTCTGTGCCTTTTAATTATTGGGTATCCAAGCTGGACACTTGGAATGAACTCGCTCTGTACGCCTTGGAGGTCCTAGCCTACCCTGCTGCTAGCTTTTTATCGGAGCGTGTTTTTAGTGCCGCTGGGGGAATTATAACTGATAAGCGCACTCCCCTGTCAACTGACAATGCTGACAAGCTGACCCTTATCAAAATGAACAAGGGCTCGATTGGGCCAGACTTCACATCACCACCAAATGACAGCAGAGTAACATAAAGTCAAATCCACTGTGTTGTTTCGGGAGGTGTATTCCTATGCACCGCTTCACACCCACACATGGGTATACGCTTCCTCATTTCGGCTGTTTTTTGCTCTTCTACTTATCCTCAGCCTCCACCACCACTATACCACCAGGGTGACCGTGGTCCGTGTTGCCAGCATTGCAAGTTCCTCTGTCCTAATTTTTGGCAGCTTTTGCTTGGAAGGCATAGGCAAAGACTATTTGAGACCCACTCCCCAATAATGGAAATAATGTTTTTAATATGCTGTACTTCATGGCTCTTGTAAGGGGCATTAAATCGTCTTTTTATTCCACTGTGACCTCCACCACTCTTCCAAGGGGCATTAAAACTGTCTTGTTAAGCTACTGTGACCTCCACGTCTCTTCCAAGGGGCATTAAAACCGTCTTGTTAAGCTACTGTGACCTCCACGTCTCTTCCAAGGGGCATTAAAACCGTCTTGTTAAGCTACTGCGACCTCCACCACTCTTCCAAGGGGCATTGATATTGTCTTTTTATTCCACTGTAACCGCCACCACTCTTCCAAGGGGCATTAAAACCATCTTGTTAAGCTACTGTGACCTCCACATCTCTTCCAAGGGGCATTAAAACCGTCTTGTTAAGCTACTGTGACCTCCACGTCTCTTCCAAGGGGCATTAAAACCGTCGTGTTAAGCTACTGCGACCTCCACCACTCTTCCAAGGGCCATTAAAACCATCTTGTTAAGCTACTGCGACCTCCACCACTCTTCCAAGGGGCATTGATATTGTCTTTTTATTCCACTGTAACCGCCACCACTCTTCCAAGGGGCATTAAAACCATCTTGTTAAGCTACTGTGACCTCCACCACTCTTCCAGGGGGCATTAAAACCGTCTTGTTAAGCTACTGTGACCTCCACGTCTCTTCCAAGGGGCATTAAAACCGTCTTGTTAAGCTACTGTGACCTCCACGTCTCTTCCAAGGGGCATTAAAACCGTCTTGTTAAGCTATTGCGACCTCCACCACTCTTCCAAGGGGCATTGATATTGTCTTTTTATTCCACTGTAACCGCCACCACTCTTCCAAGGGGCATTAAAACCATCTTGTTAAGCTACTGTGACCTCCACATCTCTTCCAAGGGGCTTTAAAACCGTCTTGTTAAGCTACTGTGACCTCCACGTCTCTTCCAAGGGGCATTAAAACCGTCGTGTTAAGCTACTGCGACCTCCACCACTCTTCCAAGGGCCATTAAAACCATCTTGTTAAGCTACTGCGACCTCCACCACTCTTCCAGGGGGCATTAAAACCGTCTTGTTAAGCTACTGTGACCTCCATGTCTCTTCCAAGGGGCATTAAAACCGTCTTGTTAAGCTACTGCGACCTCCACCACTTTTCCAAGGGGCATTGATATTGTCTTTTTATTCCACTGTGGCCTCCACCACTCTTCCAAGGGGCATTAAAATCATCTTGTTAAGCTACTGTGACCTCCACATCTCTTCCAAGGGGCATTAAAACAGTCTTGTTAAACCACTCTGACTTCCACGTCTCTTCCAAGGGGCTTTAAAAGCGTCTTGTTAAACCACTCTGAACTCCACAGCTCTTCCAAGGGGCATTGAAATGTTGTTTTTAATTAACTCTAACCTCTACGACTCTTCCAACGGGCATTGCATTTCCTCCTAATTTTAGTCACCTTTTGCTTTTCAATGCATAGGCTAACACTAAGGGAGACCCACTCCCCAATAATGGGTAGAAGGTTTTTAGTACACTGTAATCCACGTCTGTTTCAAGGGGCATTGCAGTTCATCATAATTTTTGGAAAGCCTTCCATTCACTGCTTAGGCCAACAGTGTACAGGAGACCCAGTTGCTATTAATGGAAAAAACGGTTTAGTTAAGGCCCTCTGACCTCCATGTCACTTCCAAGGGGCATTGGAGTGCCTCAAAATTTTTGGTAGGCATTGCACTCACTGTATGCCTTATAACTGTGTAGCCGAACCCCCCCTTTGGTACAGAAACATATCCTACAAGACGTGTGATTGACTGGCCTGATATTGATGTGAATGACCCCTGTTCCTCCTGCTCTTTCTCCTTTGCCACCACCTCATCCATCATTCATCACCTGAAGCTTTGTTTTAACGGTCATAGAACTGGGATAGTAGCAGGAAAACACCCAGCAATCCTCGGAGGAGGTAGAATATGCGCCAAAACGCTGACCACCTCAGGCCTAGCCGCTACTACATACATGCGCTTGCATTCCAAGGAACAGAAAGCTAAGGAGATGGATGGCCTCATGATCATGAATAATTTACTCGTTGTGTAGGAGGCCAACCACTGCTGCTGTCTACCTTCTGAACTTTGTGTTGAAGCCTGATTGATCCAGGACCCGCAATCCTCTATGTCTGGAGGACGTGTTGCATCCCAGTGTCCAACTGTGTCCCGCTTCCAAAATATTAAACCAGTGTGAAGGCGTCAGTGAGATGGACCATCCCTGGCCACATTCACTTGTTTGTGGTTAGGCTGTCCTTCAAATAGGGGCGGCTGGGGACCGTTTATGGACACCCGGCCGCCCCCTGGCGGCTGGGGACCGTGTGTGGGAACCCGGCCGCGGGGCGGCTGGGGACCGAGTGTAGACACCCAGCCGCCCCCTAGCGGCTGGGGACCAAGCGTGGACACCCGGCTGCCGGGCGGCTGGGGACTGAGTATGGATACCAGTCCACCGACGCAGCCATGACGTGGTGGCCAGATTCCGCCTCCACATGCCTAAAAGGCCCAATTTCAAGTGCAAGCAAGCAGTATGGTATTGCAGCCTGGGGGTGGGTGAGTGGCAGGCTGCATACTTGCGCTTGCATTGCAAGGAATGGGGGAGGTACAATTGAACACTGCCCTGGGACAAGGACTTGCACGGGGATAGTTGAAAGTCTGCATCTTCTGATGCGGCAAGGATCACTTCTGATGGGCACACTTTTAGGCAGTGACCTGGGTGTCAGAGATGCTTCCAGGGGTCTTCCCCATGCTGTTCCCATGTCTTTTCAGCACTGTATGCATGTGTCACACATCACATGGGCAGATAAGATTGTAAAATGTTAAAATTACATTTCCTGGTGAATGCATTTGTCACGGTTGAAAGCAATACAAAAGTGCAAAAATGCATAAAAAATGCTACTTGTGAACGTAGCCCAAGGTGTGGAGGAGTATTTTTGTTTTTGGATACTTATTTTACCTTATACACAAGTCTTGTCTTGAAAGGATGTTCCTTAACATATTTCACAGGAAAACCGTTTCAGTTTCGTTTTTGAGTGTTTTATTGTGAGCCGTTAAAGTGGCTTAATACCTCTGACCACGTTGTTGACAGTAGTGACCTGGGGGTCAGAAATGCTTCCTGGGGCGATCCCCATGCTGTCCCCATGTTATTTGAGCACTGTCACTATCATTTTGGGCACTTTTTAGGCTTTCTACAGACTGCCGGGGGTGCCGCCGCAAAAATGCTCGGGTCTCCCATAGACTAACATTGGGCTCGTTGCTCAGGTCGAGCACCCGAGTATCACGGTGAGCTCGGCCCAAGCTTCGAGCACCCGAGCATTTTAGCGCTCGCTCAACACTATTGCCAAGACTTTTGGGAGAATACTCTGTGGACTGACAAGACCAAAGTTGAACTTTTTGGAAGGTGTATGTCCCATTACATCGGGCTTAGAAGTAACACAGCATTTCAGAAAAAGAACATCATACCAACAGTAAAATATGGTGGTGGTCTGGGACTGTTTTGCTGCTTCAGGACCTGGAAGACTTGCTGTGGTAAATGGAACCATGAATTCTGCTGCCTACCAAAAAAATCCTGAAGGAGAATGTCCAGCCATTTGTTCATGACCTAAAGCTGAAGCGCACTTGCAGCAGGACAATGATCCAAAAAACACCAACAAGTTCACCTCTGAATGCCTGAAGAAAAACAAAATTAAGACTTTGGAGTGGCCTAGTCAAAGTCCTGGCCTTAATCCGATTGACATGCATTTGTGTGGCATGACCTTAAAAAGGTGGTTCATGTTCAGAAACTCTCCAATGTGGCTGAATTACAACAATTTTGCAAAGATGAGTGGGCCAAAATTCCTCCAGAGCGTTGTAAAAGACTCATTGCCAGTTATTGCAAATGCTTGATTGCAGTTGTTGCTGCTAAGGGTGACCTAACCAGTTATTAGGTTTAGGGGACAATCACTTTTTCACACAGGGCCCTGTAGGTTTGGATTTCTTTTTCATTTAATAATAAAGACCTTCATTTAAAAACTGCATTTTGTGTTTACTTGTGTTATCTTTGTATAATATTTAAATTTGTTTTGTGATCTGAAACATTTAAGTTTGACAAACATGGAAAAGAATAAGAAATCAGGAAGGGGGAAAACACTTTTTCACACCACTGTATCTACGCATGCTCCTGGGAAACCTCATTTCTGCTCTTTTTTTACTGGAACCAGTTTGCTAGAATGACTTTTCCTGAGCGCATGCACAAGTATGTTTTGTGCTCTGCCCACAATAGGGTAGAGCTAAATATGTCTGTGCGAGGTGACGATGCTAATGCACAGTTGCAAGACCTTTCAGCTATGTGGATGACGCGTCCAGCTGTCAAAGCCGGAAGACTGCTTTTTTGGGGCATAGAGGCAGCAATGACGCCGATCAGACCAGACCAAAAGCATTTATATACAGCGTGGGGAAAAATAAAAACTTTTTTTTGTGATATACAGGGGGAGTTAATGGATGATGGACACATTTGTGTAATGCAGTACAAGCACTCAGAAAGGTGGTGGCATTAGTTCACACTAAAAAAAACTGGTGAGAGGTTTCCTTTAACCCCTTCGTAACCCTGGGATTTTCCGTTTTTGCAGTTTTTTGCTCCCCTTGTTCCCAGAGCCATAGCGTTTTTATTTTTTGGTCATTATGGCCATGTGAGTGCTTATTTTTTGCGGGACGAGTTGTACTTTTGAACGACATTACTGGTTTTACCATATTGTGTACGGGAAAACGGAAAAAAAATCCAAGTGCGGTGAATTGCAAAAAAAGTGCAATACCACAGATGTTGTGTTTTTTTGTTTGTTTTTTACCACATTCACTGAATGCTAAAACTGACCTGCCATTATTATTCTCCAGGTCAGTATGAGTTCGTAGACACCAAACATGTACAGGTTCTTTTTTATGTAAGTGGTGAAAAAAAAATCCAAAGTTTGCTATAAAGAAAGAAAAAAAAAATGGCGCCATTTTCCAAGACCCGTAGCGTCTCCATTTTTCGGGATCTGGGGCCGGGTAAGAGCTTATTTTTTGCACGCCGAGCTGAAGTTTTTATTGATACCATATTGGGGTAGATCCGATGTTTTGATCGCCCGTTATTGCATTTTATTGCAATGTTGCGGCGACCAAAAACGTAATTCTGGCGTTTAGAATTTTTTTCTCGTTACTCCATTTACCAATCGAATTAATTATTTTTTTATATTGATAGATTGGGCGATTCTGAACGCGGCGATACCAAATATGTGTATGTGTTTTTTTTTATTATTTTATTTTGAATGGGGCGAAAGGGGGGTGATTTAAACTTTTATATATTTTTTAATTTTTTTAATATTTTTAAAAACCTTTTTTTTTTTTCACTTTTGGCTTGCTTCTATAGTCTCCATAGGAGACTAGAAGCAGCACTTGTCTGATCACCTCTGCTACATACAGATGATCAGCAGATCACCTGTATGTAGCAGAAATGGTCCAGTGCTATGAGCGCCGACCACTAGGTGGCGCTCATAGCGACCAGCTCATGACAACCACTGGAGTCTGCTGCAGACCCAGGGTTATCATGACCACCCATCGGTGACCAGCGATCACATGACGGGGTCACCGATGGGCGGGGTAAGTGACGCGCTTCCGGCGCGGCAATGTTAAATGCCGCTGTCAGAGATTGACAGCGGCATTTAACATGTTAACAGCCGCGGGTGGATCACGATTCCACCTGCGGCTGTTGCTGGCACATGTCAGCTGTAAGAATCAGCTGACATGTGCCCGGATCAGTGTGGGCTCAGCGCCGGAGCCCCCGCTGAAAAGGGGGCGACAGCCTGGTGCATACTAATACGCCACAGGCTGTAAAGGGGTTAAAGGGAATTTGTCACTACATTTGACCTATCTAAACTATTAACATGGGCATACAGGTTATAGACTGCTGAGAAAAGTCCTACCTATATGCCTCATATCCGATGCATTTTCGGGGATAAATTGTCTTTTATCTGTTTGTATAAATGACCTCTTCCAGGGTCTGGGGATGACGTAGCCTGGCAGATAACCGCTTTCTCACTTCATTTCCGTATATTGCACCACCCATCAGCATCACTCCGTCCCTGTGGTGTTTTCCGCTTGAGAGGAAATCTTGCGTGTACACATTACTGTTCTCTTCTTTCCTCCGCAGTCTTTCGCCCTTCTATAGGCGCAGGCATCAAGTACCTTTTGCTCAGGTGCCATTCCCAGTGTTCTCCGGTGCATGTCTAATCACACTGGAAACACTTCATGCCAGTTGCACATAGAAGGAGGAAAGAAGAGAACAGTAACGTGCACGCTCAAGATTTCACAGGGACAGAGTGACACTGCTGAGTTATCTTCCGGGCAATGTCTTGCCACTAGCCTGGAAGAAGTCATTTACATAAACGGATAAAAGATGATTTATCCACAACAAGGCATCTAATATTAGACATACATGTAGGACTTT
This sequence comes from Phyllobates terribilis, assembly GCF_046119375.1. Lineage (NCBI taxonomy): Eukaryota > Metazoa > Chordata > Amphibia > Anura > Dendrobatidae > Phyllobates > Phyllobates terribilis. Next base: position 318,579,190 of record NW_027362765.1, on the reverse strand, counting down.
TTCCAGGGCTGTGGAGTCAGAATCTGAGTCGTGGAGTCGGTATAAAATGAACAGACTCTGACTCCTAAAATATATAATAAATTGGGTACAGTAATTCAGTGCACTTTGTGGGGAATATTTTTTCATAAGAATTTGGTAAAGTTATGAAATGTCCTATAAATGTCTGTCCTATTCCTGATCTAAGGGTCTAGACTTTTAGCTGAGATGAATCTGTGCTACAGTAAATTTATCACTTAAACATGAGCCATGTATGAGGGAGATGGAGTTGGCGTTGGAGTCATTGTCATGGAAATTGAGGAGTTGGAGTTTTGACTTACCAACTCCACAGCCCTGCTTTTTTCAGCAGTCTATAAGTTATATGCACATATTAAGTTTAGACAGGTCAAATGTGGTGCCAGATTCCCTTTAAGCCACCAAACTTGTATAATACATTAATAAATCTACCCTACTGTGGTGTCAAGTATGTACTGTATTCAGTTTTCAAAACAATTGTTTTGATTTTATTTTCATTAGTTTAAGTGTTTGTTCAGCTTTAATTTGCATTACATAGGCCTGAGCAATCAATATATAATTCATTAAACCAGCATCGTGAATTTGAGATGAGCCCTGCCTTTTTCATGTCAGGAAAAAGAGGTGTGGAGCGCTCATCCACAAATAGTGTGCATTTATAGTGCACATTCACATTCATAAGTATCCAAAGATGAGCCAAGTATTAGTGTGTATGGGGTAGTCCCGAGAAGATAGCTGTTGGATAGAATTTATTTGCATGTCCAACTCCATCAGCCACGACAGTGGTCTGTGGTCACTGTAGGGGAGTAAGAGTGCCACCCCTTACATATCGGCATACACAACTTTTCTTTTGATTAGCCAGCATGGTACAATGTCCTTGTTGCGCTGTGACACACATGTGACCTCGCGCCTGGCCAGCTAAACAAAAAGAGAGCAGTGAATGCTGTAAGGGAAGAGGCTGTACTCCTGCTCTCTTGCAGTGGCCACAGACCACTGTCATTGCTGATGAAATGGGACATGTGAATCGATTCGCATCAACTCTTACTTTTGGCCATACAATCTCATTCAGCAGACGGCTATAGAAGGTGTTTGGGCACATTGAAGGCCCCCACGCATACAAGATAGCCAGTGTCAGCTGACCATTTAATGCGAAACGTCCCCCTATAGGTTTGTAAGGTAACATAAGGATAGGTTTTAGGCCTCCCTCAGATGCATGTGTTTTCTTTTTTTTATTTTAAACACTTTTTTTTAATTCAAACTGTTTATTTGCTTTTTTTTATACCTATTGAGAAACTAAAGGAAATATACCTGATTAAAATCTCCACATCTAAAAATGTAAAAATTTGTAGATTTAATAACTTTCTATTGACTTACAGCATAAGATTTTAATTTAGGCCATATCATCCAGATTTAGATTTATGCTTTAAGTGACATAAAGTTGTATCCTGTCCCTTATGTCATAGAAATCTCCTTTTAAAACCAAGCAAATTAATATAGGAAGGTGCGTCACTTTTGGTCTTCATCAAGGTAGGGACTTAAACCATATACACACGTAGTCAAAATTGTTGGTACCCCTTGTTTAATGAAAGAAAAACCCACAATGGTCACAGAAATAACTTGAATCTGACAAAAGTAGTAATAAATTATAATGTATGAAAATAAACAAATGAAAGTCAGACATTGCTTTTCAACCCTGCTTCCACAGAATTAAAAAAAAAATTAAACTCATGAACTAGGCCTGGACAGAAATGATGGTACTCTTAACTTAATATTTTGTTGAACAACCTTTTGAGGCAATCAAACGATTCCTGTAACTGTCAATGAGACTTCTGCACCTCTCGACAGGTATTTTGGCCCACTCCTCATGAGCAAACTGCTCCAGTTGTCTCGTATTTGAAGGTTGCCTTTTCCAGATGGCATGTTTCAGCTCTTTCCAAAGATGCTCAATAGGATTTAGGTCAGGGTTCATAGAAGGCCACTTCAGAATAGTCCAATGTTTTCCTCTTAGCCATTCTTGGGTGTTTTTAGCTGTGTGTTTTGGGTCATTATCCTGTTGCAAGACCCATGACCTGCGACGGAGACCAAGCTTTCTGACACTGGGCAGCACATTTCTCTCTAGAATCCCTTGATAGTCTTGAGATTTCATTGTACCCTGCACAGATTCAAGACACCCTGTGCCAAGCAGAGCAGCAAAGCAGCCCCAGAAAATAACAGAGCCTCCTCCATGTTTCACAGTAGGGACAGTGTTCTTTTCTTGATATGCTTCATTTTTCTGTCTGTGAACATAGATCTGATGTGCCTTGCCAAAAACTTCAATTTTTGTCTCCTCTGTCCATAGGACATTCTCCCAGAAGCTTTGTGGCTTGTCAACATGTAGTTTGGCAAATTCCAGTCTGGCTTTTTTCTGATTTTTTTCCAACAATGGAGTTCTCCTTGGTCGTCTCCCATGAAGTCCACTTTGGATCAAACGATGACGGATGGTGTGATCTGACACTGATGTTCCTTGAGCTTGAAGTTCACTTTAAATCTCTTTAGAAGTTATCCTGGGCTCTTTTGTTACCATTCGTATTATCCATCTCTTTGATTTGTCATTAGTGATGAGGGAGTATGTTCTGATAACCCTTTCGCCGAGTATGCTCAGCCGAGCACAGAGTGGTTACAGCTGCTCGGTGAAATGTTCGAATCACTCCCGTGTGCATGATTTGCGACTGTTTGACAGTTTTAATACATGTGAGGAATGTGTAAGAAATAGACATTCCTTACATGTATTAAACCTGTCAAACAGTCGCAAATCATGCACACGGGAGTGATTGGAACATTTCACCGAGCAGCTGTAACTACTCGGTGCTCGGCCGAGCATACTCGGCGAAAGGGTTAACAGAACATACTCGCTCATCACTATTTGTCATCAATTTTCCTCCTGTGGCCACGTCCAGGGAGGTTGGCTACAGTCCCATGGATCTTAAATTTCTGAATAATATGTGCAACTGTAGTCACAGGAACATCAAGCTGCTTGGAGATGGTCTTATAACCTTTACCTTTAACATGCTTGTCTATAATTTTCTTTCTAATCTCCTGAGACAACTCTTTCCTTGCTTCCTCTGGTCCATGTTGAGTGTGGTACACACCATGTCACCAAACAGCACAGTGAGTATCTGTAGCCCTATATACAGGCCCACTGACTGATTACAAGATTGTAGACACCTGTGATGCTAATTAGTGGACACAACTTGATTAAATATGTCCCTTTTGTCACATTATTTTCAGGGGTACCATCATTTCTGTCCAGGCCTATTTCATGAGTTTAATTTTTTTTTTAATTCTGTGGAAGCAGGGTTGAAAAGTAATGTCTGACTTTCATTTGTTCATTTTCATAGATTTTTAATTTATTATTACTTTTGTCAGATTAAAGTTATTTCTGTGACTATTGTGGGGTTTTCTTTCATGAAACGAGGGGTACCAACAATTTTGCCCATGTGTGTAGAATCTTGTACATTAATTTTCAACTGTTACAATTTTCTAAACAGAGAGTTCATATTTATCAGTTGATTAATGTAAACCTTCCATATTCTTTGGTTCTTTATTTTTCCAGACCAACATTGGGAAGAGGGCAATAGCTGTTTTGAGACACCTGGACCTGAAGCTGATGGAAATATGCAGTGTCAACCCAAAAACAGCCTTTCTTCAGAAGAACCAACTGAAAATGACAATGAAAGTGTCTCTTCAGGCATTTTGAGAAATGACGAAACTATTAGTAGCATCTCACATTCTGAAACTGATAAATTAATTTCTGAAAAAAGAAGGAAGCACATTTGTTCTTATTGTGGCAAGGCTTTTTTGCGCATAGCACATCTGGTTGTACACCAGAGAACACACTCAGGTGAAAAGCCTTACTCATGTTCATCCTGTGAAAAATGCTTCATCAGTAAATCACGTCTCGACAGACATTGGAAAATTCACACGGGAGAGAGGCGATACTTTTGTCCAGAGTGTGGAAAAAGCTTTTTTAACAATTCCCATTTCCAAATTCACCAAAGAATCCACAAAGGTGAAAAACCGTTTATTTGTTCAGACTGTGGGAAATCTTTTACAGAGCGCTCCAACTACACTCGCCATCTGAAGATCCATACTGGGGAAAAACCATTTTCTTGTCCAATGTGTGGGCAAAGTTTTGTGCAACTAATTCACCTCTTGGTGCATCAAAAAAAACATGAAGTTGAAAACCAGTATTCATGCCCAAAATGTAAGGAATTGTTTCTTTCAGAAGAAGACTTCCTGACCCATCAAAAAGTCTACAATCATAAACTGTATTCTTGTCCGGAATGCAGAAAGTGTTTTCTCAATGTCGTTAGCTGCATCAGACATCAAAGACTTCATACGGGTGAGAAGTTATATACTTGTCCTGTTTGCAAAAAGCGCTTTATAAATAAATCCCACCTGGAAACACATAAGAGAACCCACACAGGGGAGAAACCTTTTGCCTGCTCTGAATGTGAGAAGCATTTCAGTGATAAATCAGGTCTAAATAAGCATCTCGCAGCTCACCGGGGAGAAACGCCCTTTAAATGCAATGAATGTCATAAAGGTTTTAAACAGAAAATTAGTCTTTTTCTCCATCAACAGCTACATAAAGGCAATAAAGTCTTCTCTTGCTCTAGATGTAGAAAATATTTTTCCAGTGAGTTTGACCTAATGACCCATCAGAAGATTCATGAGGGTGAAAATCCAATATCTTGCCCAGAGTGTCATAAAGTGTTTGCTAGTAAAGTAAGCTTGGTGGCGCATCAGAAAAGACACTTTGGGGAAAAGCCATTTTCATGCTTAGAATGTCGTAAAGCTTTTAATGATAAGTCTAGTTTGGTGGCACATCGGAGAGTTCACACAGGAGAGAAACCATTTGCCTGTGCTGACTGTGGCAAAGTGTTTTCCGTTAAATCAAATATGGTTCGACATCAAAAAACCCAAACTGGAGAGGTTCCCTTTATTTGTGGTGACTGTGGAGAAAGCTTTAGATCAAAATCGTGTTTTGACTACCATCGGAGAATTCATACAGGGGTAAAATATTTTCCATGTTCCAAATGTGAAGAAAAATTCACTGACAGGTCAAGCTGGCGTAAGCATCGTCAGATTCACAAAGAAGAGAAGATTTACACTGAACTTAACAAGCAACTAAAACTGTATGAATGCACTTTATGCAAAAAGACTTTTAATAAAAAGTCCAACTTAGTAAGACATATGAAAATTCATGAGAAGAAGTAATATTTAAAGAGTTTGAAATGAGAATGTAAATATTCGACAAGAAGTACTATTTGTGGTTTTCATAGAACGCTTACCTATCATATTTTATGGAGCTGTTCACATATTTGTGTTCCACACAAAATCAGAGGCATGTCCAATTTTGATCCAAGTCACAGATCAAATTCTCCAAAGCAAGTCTATGGGTCTGTGAAAAAATCAAACCGCACTCGGATGTTATTCGTGTGCTGTCCATTTTTCAACTTGAGAAACCTCCATTTTTTTTTTCCATACGAGAAAAACTGATGAAACTCTGATGGTAAAACAAGCACATTTTCCAAAAACTCTGATAAAAACCAGACCAAAAACATTGATGAAATTAGGACCGTTTACAGAGTCTGTGCCCTAAATAATATTCAACGTCTAAACTATTTTGATTACTGACTTTTCAAAAATATACTTGATGTTTGGGTATCTAAAACCTCATTCCTGGCTTTCAAATCCATATAAATAGTAACTCCACTTTTTTCATAAATCAGTAGTACAAGTGATTCAAATCAAAAGGGAAGATAATGAACTTTGTGAAATCTTATCAGAGAAATGCATTTTTCCACTTATTAATTTTTATCTACTGCACTGATTATTCACTTAAAAACTGCTTAAATCTGTCAACTAATTTGTCTGCAGTGCCTAGAAAAGCATATGGAGAGGGGAGATGGGGAGAGAGAAATAGATAGAGAAAACAGAAAATGCTGTGGCTTCTAATGCAGAGGGAAAAACTGCTAAAATTTCTGGATACTGGTCATATAATGTATAGTGTTATTCTTCTTGTACATGCTTGATGGGATTGACAAGGCTACGGTTTCAAGTGGGGTACCACAAGGCTCTGTCCTAGCTCCAGTGGTGTTCAACATTTTTTATAAATGATCTAGTAAGGGAACTGAAGATAAACTAATCAAATTTGTAGATGACACAAAGCTAGGAGGGATAGCTAAACACTACAGAAGACAGAAAAAGGATTCAGAAGGATCTAGATAAGCTTGAACAATGGGCAGCGACTAATAGAATGGTATTTAACAGGGAGAAATGCAAGATTCTACATCTGGGCACGAAAAAATAAAAAATTACATCTACAGAATGGGAGGAATAGAACTAATCAACAGCACGTGCGAAAAAGATTTGGGTTTACTAATAGATCACAGACTGCACATGAGTCAACAGTGTGCAGCAAGAAAAAAGGCAAACACAGTTCTGGGATGTATTAAGAGAAGCATAGCGTCTAGATCACGTGAAGTAATTATCCCCCTCTACTGCATGGTCAGACCTCATCTGAAATACATAGAAAAACTGGAGCAAGTTCAGAGAAGAGCCACCAGGATCGTGAGCGGACTGCAAACTGTGTCCTACAAGGAACTGTTAAAGGATCTGTGACTGTTTAGTTTGCAAAAAAGACGGCTAAGAGGAGACTTAATAGCTGTCTACAAATATCTGAAGGGATGTCAGTGTAGAGGGATCATTCATATTCTTATGTGCTCATGGAAACACGAGAAGAAATGGAATGAAACTGAAAGGGAGAAGATACAGATTAGATATTAGAAAACACTTTTTGACTGGTAGGGTGATTAATGAGTGGAACAGGCGGCCACGAGAGGTGGTGAGTTCTCCTTCAATGGAAGTCTTCACACAGAGGCTGGACAGGCATCTGTCTGAGATGGTTTAGTGAATCCTACATTGAGCAGGGGGTTGGACACTGACCCTGGAGGTCCCTTCCAACTGTTACATTATATGATTCTATGATGGCTAAGGCTAGGTTGACATTAATAAAATGCTCTCTGCTGAACTCTATGTCAGGGATTCTTTCAAAATCCCCAAAAAAACGTATTCTGATGGGAGCCCGACAGAGCCATTCACTTGCATGAAGCCAAATGGGTCACTTTGAACACTGTCTGGCCTAAATCCTGGCAGTATTTGTCTTTTTCAGACATGCACAAAAATGTGGTTTTCCACGTTTGTACCACATACTCCAAATCATTATTGTGATTCTTTCTTCTTAGGCTGGGTTCCCATGATGAGTTTTTGTTGATTTTTTTTACGCTGTATATTTTCGGAAAAATGCAAGTAGCGCGTTTTACTTAATGGGTGCAGCAAATCTGTAACATCAAAAAGTCACTGAAAGTTCATTGTGTGAACGTAGCCTTAAGAGCTTATTGTCGAATTTAAGACAAAGTGCCAGATATTGATGGTTACCCCAGTTGATATCCTAAGTTGTGTGATAATATATGCTAGCACACTGATGGCTTGCTTAGTTTCTTTTTGGGGAGATATAAGCAGTGTTAAGACCAACTATAGTATGAAAAATAGAAGAATCAACAAAAAAGTGTTGTGTTATTCTCCACAAAACAGATTAGTTAATTTTTTAGCTCATCCATAGACACCAAGGCATCGATTTATTAAGGCTGGCTTTTTGTACACCTGTCTCAATTCAGGGAGATGTGCTAAATTAATTCAGAGGCGTGCGCCATGAAAGGTGGGCATCTCTTAATGAATTTTGTACACCTTTCAACTGCCATGATCCACTGCCAGAAATGTACACCAAACTGGTTGACATATATTTCTGTCATAATTTACTCCACTTTTGTGGCATAAATTATGATGTCAGCTGCAATTGGCCATGAACAGTCCAGCCTGAGCTCCGCAAAATTTTCAAAAGATTGGTGGAGCTGGCAGGGACTAGCAGAAAACTCCAAAAGCCACAATGAATCCGGACCAAATTGTTTAGGTCTTGGTATGTTCTCACTGGTTGCTGTTTGATTATGGACTTTATCTATTTTTATAAGTATGTTCATCAATATTCTGTTATATAAAGTACAGCCTGTACAGTCTTTCACTTTTTTTGTGGTTTTGGCTATTAAGAGAAATCTGCTTTCCAGTATTACAGGATTGGGATGTTTCAGACTTTTGTGGCCAGCATACTTTTCAGTGTATGAGGTGTGTGGTAGCTTGTAAGGGTGGTGGCCAGTATACCTTTCACTCTTAGGATGGTGTCACTTTTGAGTTTAGTCCTCACCTGGCAGCAGGATGTGTATCCCTTTGTCACGGCACGTTTTAGACAAAGTGTGTTGCTAGGCAAAAATTAAAAATGGGTTCCCTAATGCTAACATAATGCACCATATACCAGAAACATTTTAGGGTGCATTCACACCAGCTGATTTCAGTCCGTTGAGCGTTTAAATGATCATGCTGTTCCCATACTGTATCATTTTGTTGGCAGCGCATGTCCTGTTTACATCGGAACGATGTGCTGTCAAAAACAATGATTTTTGTTCCAGCATAAACTTTAAAATTGCCAGATGAATGCGTGTTTTGTTAATTCATTGGGAGCTTGTCAATATGTTTACACCTATAAAAGCTGATCTTCACTGCTGGAAATTTTAAATGTGGATGCGAAACAAATTTTCTGTTAAATACACACACAGCACATGCTACCCACTGACACACTGCATGATATACACAGTGTGACACGCAATGTAAGATATACACAGACTGCACCATGCTACTACACACACAATGCTATACACAAACTGTATGTTACACAAACACTCCAAGCTACTCTCAAACTGTAGATTACATAAACACACTCCATACTACACACAAATTGTATGTTACACACACATGCACTCCAAGCTACACGCAAACTGTATATAACGTGCACACACCAGGGTGGCTAACCTTCGAGAGATTCTTAGATGGTTTGTTAATATAGGACAATAAGAAAAATGTTGTGTCCATGATTTTTTTTTAAATTGGATGAACAGCATATTATTACTGTAATTATCCTTTTACAGTTCAGTGATTGTGGATAGTCTACATATCAGAATTATGGTCAGCGGACACGTATTACTTATGATTTATTAGGATTTTCTAATGTGTCTGTTAAAAAAAGCTAGCTGTCCATGATTCTTTTTGAAAAGGTGTCCAGAAAACCAATATAAACTCACAGTATCTTCAAAAAAGACCAGGAACACACACACAAACACACACACACTCTGTAGAAGACCTACCAGCTTCTCTCATCCTCTTCAGTTCTTATGTGACCATGAAGTCTCCAACCGTCCTAGACTTCTGACCTCAGAAACTGCACTGATAGTGCAGGACTTGCATTATCAGTGCAGTTTCTGGTTTGTAAATGCAGGTAGCCACAAACTAACTGATTTACTGACCCCAAAGCTGTGTAAGGGCTAACTGGGGTCCTCTGTAGGAAGGGAGCCATGGGCAATTGCTCCCCCATTCCCATGTCTGCCTTGTCCTTTATAACCATGACACTATTTGAGGATAGATATATACTATTAGCTAAGTGATAGAATCTACTGCTCCACAAAACAGTGATAACAAATATTTAATATATGATATTTTTTAGACAAGAAGACAAACTTTTTCAGTTATAAGTCTTGCTAAGAAGTCACTGAAATTTCCTTAACCCCTCTCATTGAATCTGGGTAATCTCATTGAACCCATTGTTTTTGTTTGTTTTTTTTCATTTCCATTTTATCATCCATGGGTAAAAGAGGTGTTTATATTAATTTGTATTAACATTTTTTTAGTTTTTTTGTTTTTTTTTATGTATTGCCCTTTCAGCGGGAGTATGGGGGTGCAGTCGAGTGGTGTGCCTATCTAAAGGGTCAAACTGCGCCAACTTAAATGATCTTTGACTGTGATAAATGCAGAACTGTGTCAGCTCAGTAACGCCGCAGGGAACCACCATGAATGGAGCAGGTTCAGCATATTTCATGTATTTACAATGGTGGAATGTCCTGTGAAAATTCACAGCTTGGATGGACAGGCTGCCAATTTTAATCCCTTAAGGACGCAGCCAATTTTTTGTGCTTTAGTTTTTTTTTCCCTCCTTTCTCTTTTTCACTCCTCCTTCCAAGAGGCATAACTTTATTTTTCCGTCGACATAGCCATATGAGGCTTGATTTTTTTTTGTGGGATAAGTTGTATTTTTGAGTGACATTCTTTTTACCATATAATGTACTAAAAAAATCCTAAGGGGGATAATGATGATAAAAACGCAATGACACTGTTGCTTTATGGATTTTGTTTTACAATGTTCGTTATGTGATCAAAATTACCTGCCATCTGGATTATTATGATACCAAACTTATATATTTTTTTATTATTATTTTAGCTATTTAAAAAAAAGTCTGAACTTTGCAAAAAAATATATACAGTACAGACCAAAAGTTTGGACACACCTTCTCGTTTAAAGATTTTTTTGTATTTTCATGACTATGAAAATTGTACATTCACACTGAAGGCATCAAAACTATGAATTAACACATGTGGAATTATATACTTACCAAAAAAGTGTGAAACAACTGAAAATATGTCTTATATTCTAGGTTCTTCAAAGTAGCCACCTTTTGCTTTGATGACTGCTTTGCACACTCTTGGCATTCTCTTGATGAGCTTCAAGAGGTAGTCACCGGAAATGGTTTTCACTTCACAGGTGTGCTCTGTCAGGTTCAATAAGTGGGATTTCTTGCCTTATAAATGGGGTTGGGACCATCAGTTGTGTTGTGCAGAAGTCTGGTGGATACACAGCTGATAGTCCTACTGAATAGACTGTTAGAATTTGTATTATGGCAAGAAAAAAGCAGCTAAGTAAAGAAAAACGAGTGGCCATAATTACTTTAAGAAATGAAGGTCAGTCAGTGCGAAAAATTGGACAAACTTTGAAAGTGTCCCCAAGTGCAGTTGCAAAAACCATCAAGCGCTACAAAGAAACTGGCTCACATGAGGACCGCCCCAGGAAAGGAAGACCAAGAGTCACCTCTGCTTCTGCGGATAAGTTTATCTGAGTCACCAGCCTCAGAAATCGCAGGTTAACAGCAGCTCAGATTAGAGACCAGATCAATGCCACACAGAGTTCTAGCAGCAGACACATCTCTTCAACAACTGTTAAGAGGAAACTTTGTGCAGCCGGCTTTCATGGTAAAATAGCTGCTAGGAAACCACTGCTAAGGACAGGCAACAAGCAGAAGAGACTTGTTTGGGCTAAAGAACACAAGGAATGGACATTAGACCAGTGGAAATCTGTGCTTTGGTCTGATGAGTCCAAATTTGAGATCTTTGGTTCCAACCACCGTGTCTTTGTGCAACGCAGAAAAGGTGAACGGATGGACTCTACATGCCTGGTTCCCACCGTGAAGCATGGAGGAGGAGGTGTGATAGTGTGGGGGTGCTTTGCTGGTGACACTGTTGGGGATTTATTCAAAATTGAAGGCATACTGAACCAGCATGGCTACCACAGCATCTTTCAGCAGCATGCTATTCCATCCGGTTTGCTTTAGTTGGACTAACATTTATTTTTCAACAGGACAATGACCCCAAACACACTTCCAGGCTGTGTAAGGGCTATTTGACCAAGTAGGAGAGTGATGGGGTGCTACACCAGATGACCTGGCCTTCACAGTCACCAGACCTGAACCCAATTGAGATGGTTTGGGGTGAGCTGGACTGCAGAGTGAAGGCAAAAGGGCCAACAAGTGCTAAGCATCTCTGGGAACTCCTTCAAGATTGTTGGAAGACCATTTCCGATGACTACCTCTTGAAGCTCATCAAGAGAATGCCAAGAGTGTGAAAAGCAGTCATCAAAGCAAAAGGTGGCTACTTTGAAGAACCTAGAATATAAGACATATTTCCAGTTGTTTCACACTTTTTTGTTAAGTATATAATTCCACATGTGTTAATTCATAGTTTTGATGCCTTCAGTGTGAATGTACAATTTTCATAGTCATGAAAATATAGAAAAATCTTTAAATGAGAAGGTGTGTCCAAACTTTTGGTCTGTGCTGTATATGGGACTCATTCAAGGACTGGGTTATCAAAAAGGGTTTCACTCCATTATTAGGAGTATATAAAGTACTCAGCACTTCAGTAGAATATATGTTCAAATTTTATTAGGAGGCAATCCAAAAGATCCAATAGTAATGTTTCTGTCCTAAAACATGGACCTTTGTCACACACGGATTGCTGTAGAGTACAGAGAAAAATGTGTTGAGAACTTAACATCTCGCGACTACAGCCGTTTTTCTGTAGCTCTAGCCTTACTTCTCTGTACTCTACTGCAATCCGTCTCTGTGTATATCTATACTGTCTGTATAATTATACTCTGGTGCTGTATTTATTTATTTTTAATCTGATCTCCAAAAACTCTTTAGACTGCAGTTCTTCGCACTGTGTCTTGGACTGGTCTGTATCACCTCGAACTGGTGATATTTCTGCTTGGCAAGTACAATGACGGGGAGAGGAAATCTGGATGACATTACCTACAGACAAAGTAGCTTTAGCAATTAGAGCGCAAATGAACGCATGTAGGATAAAGTCATATGAAAAACAGGATTTTTGTTTTCATGTATTTTCTTGTCATATCAATGTGTAATCTTTAGGCTTTGTGCCCACGATGCAGGATTGAAGCAGAAAATTTTCGCAGCGTTTCTGCATGTTCTTGGCAGTAAAAACGCTTGCGGATTTTACACGCGTTTTTTAAGCGTTGTTGCAGCGTTTTTACATGCGGATTTGTCTTGCGTTTTTCAAATGCATTGGGACCTCAAATCTGCATGCGGAAACGCACAAATAATGGACATGCTGCGGATTTCTCCGAAAGGAAAATCCGCTGCGTAAAATTCCGCAGCATGTGCACAGCACATGCGGATTATCATTGGGGACCATGGGGTGCGGATTACCAAGCGTTTTTCAAGCGTTTACGCTGTGGAAATTCCGCATCAAAAACGCTTGAAAAACGCATAGTGGGCACGCAGCCTTATTGTTTTAAATATTGTACAAACAATTTATTTTTCAGTAATTCAGGCCTTTCAGTGATTGAACTGTAAAACTGGAGCACTGATTTAAATAGAATTTTTTTGGCTATGGTGTAGGTGTATAGTATAGTTCATTCACATCACTTTTATCCTTATATATAGTTCAGATCAACAAAATAGAATTCAGCTGTTTCAGACAAAAGGTTGGATTCTCGATTGCCATAAATGTCTCGCTAATTTATTGATTATTGGATGGAAATGCAATTTAGGCATCATAAAAAATATATATATATTATGAAATTCAAAATTCAGTTTTTATGCTTAGCAACTAAATAAGCTGAAACGTATGTTACAGCAACTAGCAAGGAGCACAACTCTTTTAGCCAGGTTTATTGATCTTACATGTCTTTTGAGAATTGCCATGTATTTATACATATGTCTATTTTTCTGTCGTTTTCTTTAAGTTTTTAGTAAGTACTTTGTAGCTATCTATTGTATAATGTAAAAAATGACAATCTATAGAGATTGGTTGCACTTTGAGAAAAATGTTTCATCTCCTGCAGCTCCTGATCTATTCATATTTTGACACTGTTGATCCAATAAAAGTGAATAAGATCTTTTCAAATGTTGGTGTTCTTGGCTCTTATTTGTTCCACCCATTCTATTTTACCCTAGTATCATACTATTAATTCCACATAGACTTCCGATCTGTAGTGCACATGATTGACTGGAAGATACTGCCAGTAAGCAGGAACATTTCACTGGTAAAACAGCTGTACGAATAGCACATAACATTGGGGGCTAGCAGGGCTAATATGTAGGTGCTGACTATCATATAGTACCCCTGCAGTACTGTTCTGCTCCCCAACCTGTGAGGATCAGCTGCTCATTTTTGCAGTAGCTATTTCTGACAAAGGGCTCATTCAGACATCAGTGATTTTTCATCAGTATTTGAATGCCAAAACCAGGAGCATATGTCCATTCATAAACCTAAGATTACATATTTTCTTGGGCTGTGTTTTAATGTTATTATCTAGAAGTGGTGTGCATCATATGTTTATTGTGACAAGTGTGTTAATTTATGTCACAGATTATGTCTATAATGCTCTTATATAGACGTGAATTCTTTAGAGCCCGTCTATTGTTGTCTATGTGGCTGTTGGAACGCATATCCATTTAAATAGAATTACGGGTATCCGCCAATGAGGCCATTGACTTTGACAAAGCCGACGGAGTCACTTTGTGCTCTGACCTCATTTTCACCACAATGTGACTTCATTAAAGCCAATGGCTCCTTCAGCAGAAACGCATGAATCACGTTTAAGAGATATGCATTCCAACAGCCATATTTTTCATTGCTTCAGACGAAAGCCCCAACAGAGCCACTGACATGTGGCTAAAACATAATGCGAATCCGGCCTTGAGGATATGCGTTCCAACAGCCACGTAGAGCATAGATGGCAATAGACAGACTCTAACTAATTTATATCTATAGAACTGCGGGTGGATTTTTTGCGACCTGCAGTTGGTCGCAAAGTAACTCCATTCACTTGTATTACCCTGCAATGTATTAGCGACACATAGTGATTTACCTGTGTTGCGGCCAAAGTCACCTTGTAGCCTTAAAGGGATTGTCCACATTCAGAAAATAATATATAAATATGTATATATACATACACACACAAACCATCTTGGTCTCCTGGTGCCTGACACTGTCTACACCGCTGACGTCCTGTCGACAGTGCTGTAGCCAATTGCTGAGCTTGTGGGCTCTGCCCATGTAGATGCAGCGCTCTGCTCGGAGGTTTTTATTTTTTTTTACAACAATCTGCGCCCATGGACCAGTATTTTCTGAAAGGGGACAACCCTTTTTAAGAGTTGTTCACGACATTCAAAAAGATCAGTAAGGCTACATTCACATGTCCAGTAATCATCAGTTAGAACAGATCCAGCAGCAATCCAGTTAACAAAAAACTATTTTGTCCAGCTAAAAAAACTGATTTCAACTGAATGTTTCAAGTCTATGGAAAACTGATCCGTTAAATAGCTTTCAGTTTTTATTTCATATGGCAAAGATCCGTTTTTTGCTTACTGGATCAGTTTTCCATAGAATTCAATGTTAAAAAAATTGATCCAGTTGAAATTTTTATTTTTTTTTAGAACTTGACAAAAAATTGTCTGCACAATTTTTTTGTTAATTGATTGTTGCTGGATCTGTTCTAACTAAGCCTAACATTTTCAGGCTTCTCATGCAATCCATTACAGGAATTGGCAGGAAAACAAAGGGCAAAAACACGTGTTTTTGCTTTGCGTTTTTGACTGATTTCAGTGACGTCAATAGTGAGAAACGCTGGCTAAAACGCACAAGGAATTGACATGCTGCAGATTATTTTCTGCACCAAATCAGCACTTCACAAATAAGCAACGTGTGCATGACACTTGAGGTTTCTCATTTACGTATTTTTTAGACTATAAAATGCACCGGACCATAAGACGCACCCAAAATTTTGGGGTGGAATATAGAAAATATATCTTTTTATAAGATTGGGGTCCAGTCTTAATAGGTACAGTATCTTATCTGGGGGGCGGTGGAGCGAGGGTCACAGGAGGCAGGGTCCTTCAGGAATCCGATGCTCCAGCTGCGGGGAGTTGCAGGATTTTTGTTTCCTCCCTCAGGAACCTGGCGGCTGCAGCAGAAGAGATGGCTAGCGACCGATGCCTGGCTGGGGGCCGGGGTCTGGCTGAGGCCTGGGGCCAGTGTTTGGCGATAGGGGCCTGCCTGCTTGAGGGCCGGGACCGGGGTCTGGCTGCGTGCCGCCGAGGCATGCCTGGGGACCGTTGGCGGCGGCAGCAGCAGCAAAGGAGGAGGAAGTGAGATGCTGCAGGTGTCGGGCTGGGGTTGGACTGGCTGCGGGACGGGGCGGTGAGCGGCGCAGGTTTCCAATGTGCCCGGCCATCTTCCTGAAGCTGTGGTCTACAGGAAAATGTCCACCTGAGCTACAAGTCAGCGCATGCGCCGGCTGGGGCGGCCATTTTCCTGTGGATCACAGCTTCAGGAAGTGGCGGTGGACACCGGAAACCTGCCCCGGCTCGCAGCCAGACACTGCCTGCATCCAGTCCAACCCGCAGTGGCCCCCAGCCAGACACCCGCAGCCACCAGCCAGACACCCGCAACATCTCACTTCCTCCTCCTTTGCTACCGCCACTGCCACCTTGAAGAAGGGAGATCCGCTCGACCACCACAGCAGGTGCGCAACGTTTGGACCATAAGACGCACCCCCCCATTTTCCTCCCAAATTTGGGGGGAAAAAGTGCGTCTTATGGTCCAAAAAATATGGTAATTTGCTGGCATCAGGATTGCTTCAGGATTTGCTCCCAAATCTGCATGGCAAAAACACATCAAATCTGCAACGTGTGCACAAGCCTTAATACGTTTCTCTACAATGCTGAACTTGGTTTCTTATTCATGAAATTTTCTTTTTTTCTTTTTGCAAGTTAATAACATTCAGAAATTATCAAAATAATAACACACATTGCAGCGTGGTGCCCTGAGGTGAATACACCAAAAATCAGCTACAAAAAATGAAAAAATATGCACAAAAATGGACATCAAATTCGGTAGCAAAGGGTGCTATAAAAAGGATTTAAATGACTTTGGGCCACTGATATCACACTGCAGATACACACAGACTGATGCTTCCTATCAAATTCAGGTCACTCCAGCCTGGCCCAAATGGGTTTTGCCCATCAGAGCTGGCATCAAAATGGATAGCCAGACAATTTTCACAGATTTAAAAAAGTGGTGGTTTTAAAGGGTTAAATAACTTTGGGCCACTGATCTAACCCTACCCACACGCAGACAGCGATGCCTTATATAAATATAAGTTCCTGGCAACAAAGTGGGATGCAGCCATTGCTTATTGATATGAATAGCTTGTGTTGTTATACTGTTATAAGGTTATTCCCCAAATATTAAGGTTTTCCTCATCTACAGTATTTTTTGGACTATAAGATATAGGGAAAATATATATTCTTGTACCGTGTTAGCCAGTAGACAGAATGCGACACATTCATTCCTGCTCTGAAAGTGTTAAAGGTCACCATCAGTTTGTATTCTGAGATTCTTCTTTCTCTTTGAGATTTTAAGTTACCTTTTCCAGCTGGGGGTCTTTATGTAGGGGAGACAGGGCAAAAACTTAGAACAAGGATGAATCATCATCGCCACACAATAAAAGAAAAAAGAATAGATCTGCCTGTAGCCAAGCAATTTTGTTCCCCTGATGACAGCATAAAAGACATGAAATTACTGGTATTAAAAGGTAACTTCAAATCTCAAAGAGAAAGAAGAATCTCCGAATACAAACTGATGGTGACCTTTAACACTTTCAGAGCAGGAATGAATGTGTCGCATGGATTTATGTTATTCTCCATCAACTAAGGAATGTGCTCCTCAGACTCTCAGACCTGTGAGGCCATCACGACACTGGACACAGGACAATAAAACCTTCACACTCCTTATCTATTAACTGCTAAATATTTATAGCCAGAACTGTTATAATAACTCTGCTTTTCATCACCTGTCTTACCTATTGCATTTTTTGTGTGTCTTATTGTGTATAAATATGTGATTCTTCAGATTTTGTGGTATACTAGCCTGATGAAGAGACCTGCGTAGTCTCGAAAGCTTGCAATTTGTTACCATCTTTTCAGTTAGCCATTAAAAGGTATCAACCACTGAGGACTCTCAAATCTAAATATTGGACTATAAGACACACTTTTTTCCTCCAAAAATTTGGAGGAAAGTGGGGGATGCGTCTTATAGTCTGAATGTGGTATGTATGTGTATATAATATATATATGTATGTGTGTGTATATAATATATATATTTATTATACACTGCTCAAAAAAATAAAGGGAACACTTAAACAACAGAATATAACTCCAAGTAAATCAAACTTCTGTGAAATCAAACTGTCCACTTAGGAAGCAACACTGATTGACAATCAATTTCACATGCTGTTTTGCAAATGGAATAGACAATAGATGGAAATTATTGGCAATTATCAAGACACCCTCAATAAAGGAGTGGTTCTGCAGGTGGGGACCACAGACCACATCTCAGTACCAATGCTTTCTGGCTGATGTTTTGGTCACTTTTGAATGTTGGTTGTGCTTTCACACTCGTGGTAGCATCAAACGGACTCTACAACCCACAGAAGTTACGCAGGTAGTGCAGCTCATCCAGGATGGCACATAAATGCGAGCTGTGGCAAGAAGGTTTGCTGTGTCTGTCAGCATAGTGTCCAGAGGCTGGAGGCGCTACCAGGAGCCAGGCCAGTACACCAGGAGACATGGAGGGGGCCAGAGGAGGGCAACAACCCAGCAGCAGGACCGCTACCTTCACCTTTGTGCAAGGAAGAACAGGAGTAGCACTGCCAGAGCCCTGCAAAATGTCCTCCAGCAGGCCACAAATGTGCATGTGTCTGCACAAACGGTTAGAAACCAACTCCATGAGGGTGGTATGAGGGCCCGACGTCCACAGATGGGGGTTGTGCTCACAGCCCAAGACCGTGCAGGATGCTTGGCATTTGCCACAGAACACCAGGATTGGCAAAGTCGCCACTGGTGCCCTGTGCTCTTCACAGATGAAAGCAGGTTCACACTGAGCACATGTGACAGATGTGACAGAGTCTGGAGACGCCGTGGAGAGCGATCTGCTGCCTGCAACATCCTTCACCATGACCGGTTTGGCAGTGGGTCAGTAATAGTGTGGGGTGACCTTTCTTTGGAGGGCCGCACAGCCCTCCATGTGCTCGCCAGAGGTAGCCTGACTGCCATTAGGTACAGAGATGAGATCCTCAGACCCCTTGTGAGACCATATGCTGGTGCGGTTGGCCCTGGGTTCCTCCTAATGCAGGACAATGCCAGACCTCATGTGGCTGGAGTGTGTCAGCAGTTCCTGCAAGATGAAGGAGTTGAAGCTATGGACTGGCCCGCCCGTTCCCCAGACCTGAATCCGATTGAGCACATCTGGTACATCATGTCTCGCTCCATCCACCAACGTCACATTGCACCACAGACTGTCCAGGAGTTGGCGGATGCTTTAGTCCAGGTCTGGGAGGAGATCCCACAGGAGACCATCCGCAACCTCATCAGGAGCATGCCAGGCGTTGTAGGGAGGTCATACAGGCACGTGGAGGCCACACACAATACTGAGCCTCATTTTGACTTGTTTTAAGGACATTTCATCATGGTTGGATCAGCCTGTAGTGTGTTTTTCCACTTTAATTTTCAGGGAGACTTCAAATCCAGGCATCCATTGGTTAAAAAATTTAATTTCCATTGATGATTTTTGTGTGATTTTGTTGTCAGCACATTCAACTTTGTACTGAACAAAGTATTCAATGAGAATATTTCATTCATTCAGATCTAGGATGTGTTATTTGAGTGTTCCCTTTATGTTTTTGAGCAGTGTGTATATATATATATCTATACATACATACATAGACACACACTGTGGGGGGAGCGGCGGAGGAGCGGACACAGGAGGCAGGAGATAGCTGCTGCAGTCTGGTGATCATGTGTGCCCGCTATTAAAGAGCATGAATATTCACCCCTCTCCACGCCCATGGGAGAGAGGAGGTGAGTATAATTATTTTTTTGTGTGCAGCGTGATAGGGAATAGGGGGGGGCATGCATACCAGGAAGAGGGATGGAGGGGCCATGCATACCAGGAAGAGGGATGAGGGGGGCCATACGTACCAGAATGAGGGATGACGGGTGCCATGCATACCAGGAAGAGGGATGAAGGGGCCATGCATACCAGGAAGAGGGATGAAGGGGCCATGCATACCAGGAAGAAGGATGAGGAGTGCCATGTATACCAGGAAGAGGGATGAGGGGTGCCTTGCATACCAGGATAGGGATGAGGGGGGCCATGCATACCAGGATGGAGATCAGGGGGTGTCTTTCATACCAGGTTGGGGATCAGGGGTGCAATGCATACCAGGATGAGTATCGGGGGGGGGGGCATGCATACCAGGAAGAGGGATGCAGGGGCCATGCATACCAGGAAGAGGGATGAAGGGGACCATACATATCAGGATGAAGGATGAGGGGTGCCATGCATACCAGGATGGGGATGGGGACCAACATATAATAGGAAGAGCTGGGCCATATATACCAGAATGGGGGATATTAACAGAATTGGGGGACATTACCCATATAACAGTGTCAGCAGCAGACTCCCTACCCCTTAACAGTGCATCATGACCACATTTTTTGCTTCAATTTTTTCTATTTTCCTCCTCTAAAACCTAGGTACGTCTTATGGTCCGGTGCGTCTTATAGTCCGAAAAATACGGTATATTAGAGGGGCTAACGTCATTATCATTAGGGGTCCCATTATTGGTTACTGGTAATCACATCACGATCCCAAGTTTGAAGTGTTTGTAATTCTGTTTAAATCAAAGGGGTTTTTCAGCCATAGGGTACATGTCTGCAGTCTCTCTGTGTGACTGCAGACTCGGAAATCGTCACAGCGTGCTCTCTGGTGCTGGCCAGTCATGTGACCGCAAGTATGTTAGTTGCATACTTCTGGCCGCAATTTGACTAGACGTGTCTGGCCTCGCTCAATACACTTGCATTGAGGCTGCACATGTCTAGTCGGCACGTGAACGCATATATACAAATCACATACTTGCTTTCACACGTCTGCCACTCCCACTGAATCCTCACAGCGTGCAGTGCAGTCACATAAAGTGACTGCAGACTTGTTCCCTAAAACCAGACAACCCCTTTAATGACAAATTCTCTTTTCCATCTCAGGTGTAGGGGTATATGTAGCACTATTCTCTGAGAAGATTGCAAATATCACAGCAGGACCCTCACAGCCCCCTGACAAGTTCCTTGTGATGTCAGCAGTTGTGTGACATATTACCATTTTATGCTATTATTGCACTGAATTTCTGATAGTTATGCAAATAATACAATGACCACATGTGCAGAGAACTTTTATAACCAATTAATATTTCTTATTATCGAGTTTTGTCATTTTGCCTCACAAAGATAATATTTCTTGATTAAATTTCATGTTTAAAACAGTTCTCACTAATTCTGGTGTCATGTTTTACACGTCACCTGGGCTCAGGTGTTCAGATCGTGCACCATAAAACTTCCACTCACGATTATCATCCGTACAGTGGAAACTCACATGATTCCGGTGTTGTCGGTGACGCTGCAGGTTGTGCATGTCACTATAAATGGTGTTTTGTAAGGCCTTATTGACATGGCTACTTTACATCTATTATCTACCGATGTACAGTATGTTATCCTGTAACTGCATTTGCCTTTCGAATCTATACAGAGGCAGAAATATTTGTGTAGCGTCCTTACAGAAGCGCGTCCATTACATTATTTATGGGTAAACCGGTCTAATAAGTGTATGTAGTGTAGGTGAAGTCATATACTCAGCGATCGCCATCTTCCCTGGTTTCCAGTGCCGCTCCGGTCCTCTTCCGAGTTACATGATGGTGATACAGACTGTCTCACACTGCCCTCTATGGCTCCTGTTCATCGTTGCCTTTGTGACTGTTCTTGTCTAGTTTTGTATGTTTTGAGCTTTTTTTTTTTTTTATTTGTCCCCAATTCATGATTCAATTTGCGCCTTTTTAAAAAGTCGCAATTGACGAATCAGGCTAAAATATCTGGAACTGATAAACTCTGCCCACAAACCGGAAAAGAAACAAAAAACACTGGAGAGCACATGTGAAATAGACTGCGAAACAGGAGCAAATAGCATAAGGAATTGGGTGCATGCAAAAAAAGGTGCAAAAAACAAGACAAAACCGGCACAAAGGAAAACATGAATTGTGGCCATTGAGCAGAGTGTGAGACAGCACGTCTGTAGCCACAATGGTGTGAGATCAGTGGCCCAAAGTCATTTAACCCTTTAAAAACACTGGCTGCTGCCCACTTTGATGCCAGCTCTGATGCCCAGAACCTGATTGGGTCAGACTTGAGTAACTTGTGTCTGATGTGGGGCATTCCAGTCTGGCTAATGGTGATATCAGTGTAAGTCTATGGGGAGCACAACACATCTTCCATCCCGTGTGAGGAGCAGACAGCGCTGTCGTGTGACCCTAAGGTCGCCATCTGCCAGACCTCCCCGGCCAGGCACAGCAGACCCCGGCGCACGTGAGCAATGCCTGCTGGAACGCAAACAAGGCATTCTCTGGAACGCAACATCAGGAAGTATTCGTCTGCAACCCATTTCCGTTTCCGGTGAGAGGATTTGTGTGCTGGAGAAAGGGGTTTTACGGTAAGTGATGATTTTTTGGGGGAGTCCACCGTATTAGTGTTTTGGCTGCGGGTTCTAGTCATAGGAATGGTATGCTGCTCATTTATTGTGATGTGGATTTGATAATGAAGGGGAAAAAGCTGCTGGGAGCTTAGGGGGCTGTGCTAGTCACTGGTATTAGTGATGTCATGGCTTCATGGCTCCTCATACAAGTGTCTCATCAGCTTAATTATTTATGCTTCCATTGGTTAGTAGTGTTTGTATTTCTCTTATTAATGCCATTCATCTCTTTTTTTTTTTTGCATTTTTTTGATCCTTGCCATTCAAAAGCCCTAAGTTTTTATCTATTTATTTTCATTAACAGCTCCATATAGGGGGTTTGCTTTTTTCAGGTTGAATCGGGTTTTTGGGGTAGAATGTAAAAGAGCAGCAATTCTGCCATACTAATAATGATTTTGTTTGTACTGCATTAATAATGACATGTAAACTTCACTCTGCAGGTCAGGGTGATTATAGAAGTAAAATATATATAATACTTCCATAACATATATATGGTCTTTTTCCTTTTGTTCATATTCTAAAATTATGACCTGTGGCTCATGGGTAGAGCTGCAGCCTGCAAACTTGGAGATGTGAGTTTGTGTCCCGGGAAGACCCAATCACAGGAGGAGATCCAGTGAAAATTGTAGTTTAATTTAAGGGAGAAGATACAGATTAGAAAACACTTTTTGCCAGTGAGGGTGATCAATGAGTGGAACAGGCTGCCATAAGAAGTGATGAGTTCTCTGTCAATGGACGTCTTCAAATAGAGGCTGGACAGATATCTGTCTGAGATGATTTAGTGAATCCTGCATTGAGCAGGGGGTTGGACACAATGACCCTGAAGGTCTATTCCAACTCTACCATTCTATGATAAGATCCACAGCTTATCAATCGAGCTGTGTGAGGGCTCATTTTTTACAGGACAAACTGTAGTTTTAGACTGTGTGTCCACGATGCGATTTTTAAGCGTTTCCGCAGCGGCAAAAACGCTGCAGAAACGCTTAAAAAACGCATGGTAGAAGGGCAGCAATGTTCCCCAAAGATAATCCGTATGTGCTGTGCAAATTTCCAATGCAGATTATCATTGCGGAAAAAACGCAGCACAGCCAATTATTTTGCTGAAGCGCTGCGTTTTCGCCGCCATTGACTTGCATTGAAACGCTTGGATTCCGCATCATTGCAGCTGCAGATGCGGAATCCATGCGTTTCAATGTGTGGATGGTACCCGGGTGTGGAGGACAGGAGACTCTCCTCCAGACCCAGGTACCATAGAACCTGTGAAAAAAAGAATAAAATAAAAAATAAATATTATATTTACCTTCTGATGGCCCCCGGTCTTCTTGTCTTCGCTTGCTGGCATATCGCGGTGGACTCAAGGACCTGCGCTGACGTCATTTACTCATGTGACGGCAGGTCCTTCAGTGTACCTCAAGCTGCCGGCAAGCCAGGACGGAGCGAATAAAGACTCCCGGGGGCCATTAAAAGGTAAGTATAGATTTATTTTTTAACATTCTTTTGGTCACAGCCGGTTGCATGGATTTATATAGTGTGACCAAGTTGTCAAGCACTTTCCAAGTGATGCTAAAATCGCTTGGAAAGCGCTTGACAACCCGCATGCAGAAATACATGTGAAGAACGCTTCACTTCCGCTTGTCCCTGGCAGGAAAAATGCATGTACAATCCGCATGTGTTTTTTCTGCCAGCGAGATGCATAAACGCTCTGGAAAAATCCGGAGAATTTCTGCATCGTGGGCACATAGCCTTAATTGGTACGATTTGGCATACTTACCTCTTTTTGATCACTTTGTAAGGTGACTACAGAACATTAATTCTGGCACTTTTTTTCTGGCATTTGTAGTGCAGGATCTGTTTGTATTAAATTTTTATTGATTTAATAATGTTCTTTAGTAATTTTATTATTAGTTATTTAAGCTAGTAATATTTCTATTATTTTATTAGTATTCTTGTTTTTTTCACATGTTCGATTTATCTACGTTATTATTGTACGCTTTGCACTGAATTTGGCCTCAGATCACAAGAATCAGGCATACCAAATCCGTGCAGTAAATTCCTTACCATAATACATTCTAATTGGAGGGTTATTCCCATCTTCATAGATGGGTATTGTCAATTAGTGCTAAGCACTTATTGCAATTTTCAAATATTAACTCTCTACTTTAAAGCTTGTTGCATTGGAAACTAAGCATTGACGCCGTCTAGCTTTTAAACACTGCACTGAAGCTGTCTGGGATTAGGAGGTAATTAGGAGCGATCCTGACCAGTTTTGAAACAGCTCAATAGAAAAGAGCTTGTAAGTACTGCACATGTTCTGCTGTCTAGCAGGGGTGGCCAGTCTCCAAGGCAATTAGCTGTGAACAAAAGAAAAGTGTTAATATCTCAAGAAAGGTTGAAAATTTCAGTACTCAGTAAATTGCAAAATTGCTTGTATTTACAAGCACTGTCCAGCAATACCTATTTATCAAGATGGAAATAACCGTTTAACTTTTTCTATACCCTAAGGCAGTGGTCCCCAACCTTCCTGATCCTGAGAGCCACATCCAGGTCCTGCCCTTCCACCCCCCCACAGTAACAACACACAGAGCCCCTATTACTGATGTAACAACAGCCAAAGCTTTTCAACAGAAATCACACTGAGGCAATATATAAAGATCCAGAGGTTCATACAATACCTCCATTCATTATTCTAGCATCAATCACTCCCACCACACTGTCGCATCCAGCTACAAGCACCTCCTCAGACAGGTAGCTTCATCCTGACTCCAGCTTACCATACTTAAATTATCTCCAAACCTCATGGCCTAAATATGCACATTTAGATCTGCTTTTTTGTGCAGGGCTACTCACAAAATTCACCATCTGGAGACCTGCTCATTATAGTTGTTTGCTAGACATTGATGAGCTAATGCACCAAGCTAGCAGGCAGCCGCGAGCCACACATCATGGGCCCGCAAGCCATATGTGGCTGCTGAGCCACAGGCTGAGGACACCTGACCTAAGGGTATGTGTGCACAACGTCTTTTTAAGGCAAATTTCACCTGGAACCCAATGAAAAAGCACTAAATAAATGCCAAAGACAAAGAACCTATGCAATGCAATGTCAAAAGGACTTGCTGTGCATATGTTGCTTATTTTTCACTTCTTTTAACCGCTTCAGGCTTTGAAAGTTGTAAAGTGGCTAAAAGAAGGGACCAGTTAATTCTTTTGGCAACTTCCTCTTATAAGCCCCACTCCTTATGGAATTTAAAAAAAAAAATGTCGATGGTAAAGACGTCAGAAAAGAAACTTCAAGAAAAATGCTGCCATTATTATCATTTAGCGTCCTTTGGTTCCAAAAGTGTTCGGGTACGCCGGTATCCCGAAGACTCTGTTTGTACATACCCTTAAATATTTTTTCCAAGGTAGTAAGATGGATGATAACTTAGTGATTGCTGGGGTCCGACCACTGGAACCTAAGCAATCCTGAGAATGGATATCTGCAGAACCTCATATGAATAGAGCGGAGTGTGAGTATGCACCATTCTTTGATAAGCACTGCTGGAGAGTTCTTGGTTGTCTCTGGCTGTCCCATAGACCATAAATGTAGCAGAGGTGCTCATTGTCTGCTGCGTTTTATTCAGATGCAAAGGCTTGTTCTCACAATTTCTGGGGAGTCTGACCCCTGGATAGGAGAAAACTTGTCATCTTGGGGAAACCCTTTTAACTGCACCTTCCTTAAAGGGGTTGTCCGGTCAAAAGTGATAAGTTTGCAGTCACTCTGTGTGACTGCAGACTTATGAATCCCCCCAGCACACGCACTGTATGCTGCGAGGATTCGCTGGTTTCTGAGCCGGGACTGGCGGATTCGTATGCATTATACATACTCCCAACAAGAGCCCACTAGTGGGTGTGACCTGCTCCATACACTTATATTGAGCGAGGCAGTGCCCACTGGACGGCCGTGTCACTAAACGGGGCGCGGCCTCGCACAATACAAGTGTGTGGAGCAGGTCACACCCACTAGTGGGCTCTGGCCTGGAGTATGTGTAACGCATACTTACCCCCGCTGCACAATGCGTGTGCGTAAGTCTGAAGTCACACAGAGTATGCAGAAAGAAGAGATCCAGCTTCAAATTGAAATGCAAGTAAAATTTCTTCTTCCTTTATTATTTACCAACCATTTTTTTTATTCTCCTCTGCGCACCTCATCCCCAATTGCACATATGACTAGGTGCCATATAGTGTTGCCTTTATATACGGTATACATTTTTAATTATTAAATAAAGGTAGAAGAAATTTTACTTCTATGCATCTCTGTTTGAAGCTGAATCTGTTCTTTCTACATACTTACCTGACGTTCTGCAGCAAAGTGATCCTGTGCTTCATGGAATACACTCAGACTGGGTCTCAGTTAACAGTGGGGTACCACAGGGGTCAGTATTGGGCCCTCTTCTTTTTAACATTTATTAATGACCTTGTAGGGGGCATACAGAGTAGTATTTCAATATTTGCAGATGACACTAAACTCTGCAGGGTAATCAATACAGAGGAGGACAATTTTATATTACATGAGGATCTATGTAAACTAGAAGCTTGGGCTGATAAATGGCAAATGAGCTTTAATGGGGATAAATGTAAGGTAATGCACTTGGGCAGAGGAAATAAAATGTATAATTATATGCTTAATTGTAAAACACCGGGCAAAACTGTCACTGAAAAAGACCTGGGTGTATTGGTGGACAACAAGCTCACGTTTGGTGGCCAGTGTCAGGCAGCTGCTGCAAAGGCAAATAAAATAATGGGATGCATTAAAAGAGGCATAGATGCTCATGAGGAGAACATAATTTTACCTCTATACAAGTCACTAGTGCGACCACACTTAGAATACTGTGTACAGTTCTGGTCTCCGGTGTATAAGAAAGACATAGCTGAACTAGAGCGGGTGCAGAGAAGAGCGACCAAGGTTATTAGAGGACTGGGGGGTCTGCAATACCAAGACAGTTTATTACACTTGGGGTTATTTACTGTGGAAAAAGGAAGGCTTAGGGGTGATCTTATTACTATGTACAAGTATATGAGGGGACAGTACAAATACCTGTCTACTGATCTTTTTACTCTGAGGCCTGAGACGGGGACAAGGGGGCATCTTCTACGTCTGGAGGAAAGAAGGTTTAATCATAATCACAGACGCAGATTCTTTACTGTAAGAGCAGTGAGACTATGGAACTCTCTGCCGCATGATGTTGTAATGAGTGATTCACTACTAAAATTTAAGAAGGGCATGGATGCCTTTCTGGAAAAGTATAATATTACAGGTTATATATACTAGATTCCTTGATAGGGCGTTGATCCAGGGAACTAGTCTGATTGTCGTATGGAGTCAGGAAGGAATTTTTTCCCCAATGTGGAGCTTAGTGTTTGCCACATGTTTTTTTTTGCCTTCCTCTGGATCAACATGTTAGGCTGTGGGTTGAACTAGATGGACTTAGTCTTCCTTCAACCTTAAAAACTATGTTACTATGTTACTATTTTGCCAGAATTTATCTGGATTATTCTCATGGGTGAGCTGATTTCTTGTTTTTTTCCTCAGTCATCTAAAATGACTGCAGACTTATCATTTTGGACTGGACAACCCCTTTAAAAAAAATTTAATTACATTTATTATTGCACTATTATAACTATTAAATTCTAGTAGCAGAAATGTATTTATTTATTTTTTATTGTACAAAGCTTCCGTTAGTCCAATATTTGTTTCAATCACCTAGCTGCAAACTCTGCTTTATTTACTTGACTGTATTTTTGTGTATATTTTGAACATGTTAATAAAGTATTCGTTTTTATCCTCCATGGTGTTTGTGATATATTGAGAAAATGTTCTTTCATTCTTTCTTTTTTTAACTATGATTAAAGCCTTCTTCTGTCTAAAGATTAAACCTACCATCTAGTCTGAAATTGTCACACAACTGATAAAGGTCCAGTGTGTTTACCTGGTGCCCTGCATATCGCTCATTATGCCGTGGATTCCTACTTATTCCTTCCCCTGATATGCCTTGTTTGTGCTTGGATAATATGAGACACCCCTTTTGCTCTTGGATAAGAAAATAAGTCACCTAGTGCAAGATCATATTATTAGATGATTCTATAATGATTGATGTACTGGCAAATTGCAGTGAGTTTTCCCTGGTGGCCAGAATTCTATGGCACCATCTATAGTGTCTTGCAAAAGTATACCCCCCCCCTTCCTGGCTTTTTACATATTTTGTTACATTACAACCAGTGTTTAAATATTTTTGTAATCTGATTTGTGTGTGATGCATCAGAACTAAATAATCTGAGCTGGTTATGTGAGTAAAATATAGGCATAAATTAAATTTATGGGATCAGATAACTAAAAATTGGCATGTGCGTAAGTATTCATCCCGTTTGCGATGAAGCCCCTAAAAATTTCTGGTGCAAGCAATTATTTTCATAAGTCACATGCTTGGTGAATGGCAGTTCACCTGTGTGCGATTTAAGTGTCACATGGTCTGTCAGTATATACACATCTTTTCTGAAAAGCCACAGAGGCAGCAACAGCATAAAAGTGGTTGTCTGGTCCAAACCGATAAGTGTGCAGTCGGTCTGTGTGACTGCAGACTTATGAATCCCCCCAGCACAAGCACTGTGCGCTGTGGGGATTCGCTGGTTTCAGGCTCAGTAACAGAGGATGTATATGAGTTATACATACTCCCGGCCAGTGGACGTGGGCATGGCCTTGCTCCAGATACTTGTATTGAGCCAAGTTCATTGTATAGACAAGTGTATGGAGAGCAAGGCTGCGTCCACTGGCCAGAGGTATGTAGAACTCATACATACCCTTCATTCCCAGGTCTGAAACCTGCAAATCCCCGCAGTGCACATTGCGTGCGCTGGGGGCATTCATAAATCTGCAGTCACACAGAGTGATTGCAGACTTATCGGTTTGGACCGGACAACCCATTTAAGCAAGACGCACCACTAACCAAACAACACCATGAAGACAAAGGAGATCTATAAACAAGTCAGGGACAAAGTTGTTGAGAAGTACAAGTCAGGGTTGGTTATGAAAAAAAAACAAAAAAAAACATCCCAATCTCTGATGATCCCTGGAGCACCATCAAATCAATTATCATAAAATGGAAATAACATGGTACTACAACAAACCTGTTTAGAGAGGGCCACCCACCAAAACTCTCAACCCAGGCAAGGAGGGCATTAATCAGAGAGGCAGCATAGAGACCAAAGGTAGCCCTGAAGGAGCTGCAGAATTCCCAAGCAGAGACTGGAATATCTGTCCATACGACCACAATAAGCCCTAGAGGTGGCATATATAGAAAAGTGGGCAGAAAAAGCCTTTACTTAAATACAACAATTGTAGGGCTCCTTTTCAGCGTGCCAAAAGACGTGGGAGACTCCCCAAATGTATGGAGGAAGGTGTTTTGATCAAATGAAACCAAAATTTAACTTTTTGGCCACTAAGGTAGACTCTACATCTGGCGCCAAACCAACACAGCACATCACCCCAAGAACACCATCCCCACAGTGAAACATGGTGGCGGCAGTCTCATGCTGTGGGGATGTTTTTTTGGCAGCAGGGAAAGGGGAAAATGGTCTGAGTTGATGCACACCCTAAAAAAACAGTGAAATTCCAGATTGTGAGGTAGCAAAACACGAAAAATGCCAAGAGGGATGAATATTTTCGCAAGCAACTGTATAGTCATAGCTGATTGTCACCTAGTGGAGGCCAGTATTGTTCTTTCTCCATTATTTATTTCAGGTCCTTATTTGCCTTCTTAATAGTCAAACAGGGCCCCTTCCCTCCCATTTTACTTGAAGTCACAGCAATGCCACCATTTCTAGGTACAATAGTGTCACCCCCTTCATTAGTAGTCGAGGCACCCTCCTCATGTGCACCTCTGTGGCCAAGGCAGATCTTACTGTCTGGCCTTTTTACCCATGGAATGCACATCCTCTGCTGGCAAAAAGCTACACGCTATCTGCCTATTCCAGACTGCTGCATTTGCTTTCCTCCCCATGACTAGATCTCTTTAAAAGAAATGGTTGCAAGAAGAACCCCTATCTTTACCAACACAATTCTGTCTTTTACCATAGAATTGGTTAAGTTCTGATCATTTTATGGTGATAATGTTATTGGTTGTTTTCAGTAAAATAACTTTGTCATTCAGGGCTCTGGACAAATACTTCAGCAGCAGGCGAAAAGCTTGGCCTCCAGAATGGACAGAGAGAAGACTGAGCAAATATTAAGTCTGACCTTGGAGATCATCTACCTGCTGACCGGAGAGGTTAGAGATTATGGAGTCTTTGTCACAAGAACGTAATGTGTGTCTTCAGAGTAGGCTAAAAGGTGTTTCATATTGCCCTTCCCATACTTAATCATTTTTAGGATTATGGCCCGTTAATGACGTCTATTCATCATGTACCACCCAGCAGCCATGTGTCGGTCTCAGGAAAGTTGGGTAGAGCAAAAAGCCCTATCTCATTGTCTTCCTCTCCCCCAATATGTGAGAGAAACAATGATCAGATGATCTTAGAACTAACTCACAAGATCATACAGGTGCTGACTGGAGAGGTGAGCGCTGCTGGGGATACTGGGACGTTATATAGTAATGCTAAAGCATACTGTGTCTGGATGATGATGTATTATTGTGTGTCAGGTTCCTGTAAGGTGTCAGGACGTCACAGTCTATTTCTCCATGGAGGAGTGGGAGTATTTAGATGGACACAAAGATCTGTACAAGGACGTTATAACGGAGACTTATCAGCGCCTCAAATCACTGGGTAAAAGAGAGAAATTTTAAGGGTGATTGAGATACCCTCATTATCTGATCATCACATCTAAGCTATGTATTTAGACACTGCATTTATTTTAAACAGATGAGTCCAAGAGAAATAAACAAGCGAGATGTCCCATTCCTTCCAGTCCACAGGAACGTAAAGAAGTAAACGAAAGTATGATTCAAGATTGTATTATAGAGCCTAACCAAGCCTGCAACAAGGTATTTTTAAACTTCAATTACCTACATGTTGCATTACCCTAATTATTTCTCCCTATGCACAATATATGTATAGCAATCTCAAGGCACAGCCGAACTCGTGCTGTTACATCTACGATTGATGCAAGCTCAGACACTAGACACAAAATAGGGGCCAAGGCATTCTAAGGCTGTGTGCCCACGATGCGTTTTTTAAGCGTTTCCACAGCGGCAAAAACGCTGCAGAAACGCTAAAAAATGCATGGTAGAAGGCCTGCCATGTTCCCCAATGATAATCCGCTGTGCACATGCTGCGGAAATTTCCGCTGGGGATTATCATTGCGGAAAAATCCGCAGCACTACCAATTATTTTGCGGAAGTGCTGCGTTTTCGCCGCCATTGACTTGCATTAGAACGCATGGATTCCGCTTCACTAGATAAGCACATGCGGATATCATGCGTTCAATGTGCGGATAGTACCCGGGTGTGGAGGACAGGAGACTCTCTTCCGGACTCAGGTACCATAGAACCTGTGAAAAAAAGAATAAAATAAAAAATAAATGTTATATTTACCGTCTGATGGCCCCTGCTGCGCTCCTCCTCCCTTGCCGGCAGATCGCGGTGGACTGACGTCATAGTCATGTGACGGCAGGTCCTTCAGTGCAGTGTACCGCGATCTGCCGGTATCCAGGACGGAGCGAAGCAAGACTCCAGGGGCCATCAGAAGGTAAGTATATATTTTTTTTTTTTCTTTTTTACCATTCTTTATGGTCACACTATATAAATACGTACCATTTGCATGGATTTATATAGTGTGACCAAGTTGACAAGCACTTTCCAAGTGATGCTAAAATCGCTTGGAAAGCGCTTGTTAACCCTCATGCGGAAATGCAAGTGAAGAACGCTTCACATCCGCATGTACAATCCGCATGCGTTTTTTCTGCCAGGGAGATACAGAAACACTCAGCAAAAATCCGGAGCATTTCTGCATCGTGGGCACATAGCCTAAATCATTTAGATTCATTATGCTGCTTAATAGCCGGCACACAGCGTAGCAGCAGCTCGGCTAATGCTGCTGCCGGGCTATCGCATGTGCCCGCTTATTAAAGGGCATGAATATTCACCCCCTCCCCACGCCCATGGGTGTGGAGAGAGGTTGAATATTCATGCCCTTTAACAGCGGGCACATGCGATAGCCCGGCAGCAGCAGGAGCCGCAGCGCAGCTACATTGTGTGCTGCTATTAAGGAGCATGAATATTCAGTGCTTCCCATGCCCAATGCCTCCTGTGCCCCGCTCCTCCACCGCTACCGCTCCCCCCACATGCCACACCCCACATATATATACACCCCCCCCAACATTCAGACTATAAGACGCACCCCCCATTTTCCTCCAACATTTTGGAGGAAACAAGTGCGTCTTATAGTCCGAAAAATACGGTAGTTTCTCTCTCCCTAGCTATAATTAATCCCACTCCAAAAGGAGGTTGGAGTGTCAGCTCTTCTCCAGTTATGGGTTGTTTTGCCTCTTTTTCATATGCGCTGTGCGAGGTGGGGTATGTCATCTTTCTGTAGATGTCTTATGGAGTTTATTTTTCCGGTATGACACTATACATGACTTCAGATGTCTGTATCATAGCGCATCTTATACCAGTCGTATATTATCCTGTGTACTGGATGTAATATACTATATGCACAGACATCCGATATTATATACAGGATAATATGCAGCTGGTGTAATAGTTGATGTCTGTAGTCATAGAAGTAGATAACTACAGACCTGTTTCCAATCTTCCCTTTATCTCTAAACTTCTGGAACGCTTGGTCCACTCCCTTCTAATCCACTATCTCTCAGATAACTCTCTCCTTTACAATCTGGTTTCCGCTCTTTACATTCTACTGAAACTGCACTCACTGAATTCTCTAATGATCTACTAACAGCTAAATCTAATGGCCACTACTCCCTGCTGATTCTCCTGGATCTCTCTGCCGCATTTGACACTGTGGGTCACCAGCTCTTGCTCACTATGCTTCGCTCTATTGGCCTCAAGGACACTGTTCTCTTTTGGTTCTCCTTCTACCTCTCTGACTGCTCCTTCACTGTGTCCTTTGCTATGTCCTCCCTCTATCTAAAATTGAATTTGTCACAAACTGAACTACTCGTATTTCCTCCCTCCACTAACCTATCTATGCCTGAAATTGCCATCTCCGTTTATGGCTCCACCATTATTCCCCAGCAACATGCCCACTGTCTTGGGGTCATACTTGATTCAGATCTTTCCTTCACTCCTCACATCAAATCACTCACTCGCTCGTGTCATCTACACCTCAAAAACATCTCTAGAGTCAAAACTTTTCTTATCATTGACTCGGCAAAAACTCTTACTGTAGCTGTTATTTATTCTTGTCTGGACTATAGCAACTCTTTATTAATCAGTCTCCCTCTTTCTAAACTTTCCCCTCTCCAATGCATCCTGAACGCAGCAGCCAGAATTATATTCCTTGCCAACCACTACACCAGTTGCCCATCCAATACAGAGTTCAATATAAACTTATGACTCTCACCCACAAAGCTCTCCATGATTCAGCACCACTCTACATCTCCTCCATCGTCTCAGTCTACCACCCTACCCGTGCCCTCCGTTCTGCCAATGACTTAAAACTAAAATCCTCCATAATCCGAACTTTCCACTCCCGTCTTCAAGATTTCTTGCATGTTGCCCCAATTCTTTGGAATGCACTACCCAGGACAATTCGATTAATTCCCAATACCCACATTTTTAAGCGTGCCCTAAAATCCCATTTCTTTAGACTGGCCTTTCATTTCAACACACTAGTCTAACTGTCCCAGTTTGGCCCATATTAAAATTTTCTTCAAAATCATGTTCATACCATCCATGCACTGAATAGCCTCTGTCTGTACTGTACACATACTGGCTGGCGACTAGTTCATGTGGTGTTATGTGCTTACCTTATTTAGTATATTATGGCTGTATTATACAATATACTGTTGTGCTCAAAAGTTTACATACCCCGGCAGAATTTTTCCTTTCTTGGCCTTGTTTCACAGAATATGAATGATAACAAAAAGACTTTTTCTCCACTCATGGTTATTGATTACGTGAAGCCATTTATTGTCAAACTACTGTGTTTTCTCTTTTTAAATCTTAATGACAACCAACAACATCCAAATGACCCAGATGAAAAGTTCACATACCCCAGTTCTTAATACCATGTATTGCCCTCTTTAACATCAATGACAGCTTGAAGTCTTTTGTGGCAGTTGTGGATGAGGTTCTTTATTTTCTCAGATGGTAAAGTTGCCCATTCTTCTTGACAAAAAGCCTCCAGTTCCTGTAAATTACTGGGCTGTCTAGCATGAACTGCACGCTTGAGATCTCCTCAGAGTGGCTTGATGATATTGAGGTCAGGAGACTGAGATGGCCACTCCAGAACCTTCACTTTGTTCTGCTGTAGCCAATAACAGGTCGACTTGGCCTTGTGTTTTGGATTGTTGTCATGTTGGAACGTCCAAGTACGTCCTATGTGCAGCTTCCGGGCAAATTTGCCTCCAGTATTTGCTGATGACGTGCTGCATTCATCTTTCCTTCAACTTTTACCAAGTTTCCTGTGCCTTTGTAGCTCACATATCCCCAAGTGATGCTAAATTCGCTTGGAAAAGCGCTTGATAACCTGCATGCAAAAACGCTTGACAAACGACAAACGCTTCTACCTGGCGGGAAGAATGCATGTAAAATCCACATGCGTTTTTCCTGCCAGGGAGAAGCGTAAAAAATATGCAGCATTTCTGCATCGTGGGCACATAGCCTTAGAGGTCACTAGGATGTGTGCCAGTAATGTGTGTGTTAGAATCAGTCAAGGTCACACTCTCTGTAACATCATTAACTGCTGTCAAATCATGTACTATTCTGTAACTGTCAGGGAAACCTCTTTTTTTTTTCTTTTTGTATGGGATACATATTCCTTATATCCTTGGTCAGAGCCATTGATTTTTAAACAGGGAGGAGTGGCTCCTAGGCGGAAGGCAGAATCCTAGAGTCTTTAACCCCTTAATAACATCTGACGTACTAATACGCGTCTGTGCCCTGGGACTTAAGAGCCAGACCCGTATTAGTACGTCATCGCGATCGCGCGCGCACACAGGCTGTGCGGGCGCGATCGCCGCCGGGTGTCAGCTGATTGTCACAGCTGACACCCGGTACTATGTGCAGGGAGCGGTCCTGCACCGCTCCCAGCACATTAACCCCCGCGATGCTGCGATCGAAGTCGATCGCGGCACTGCGGGGGCAAGGGGAGGTGATCGGCGATACTCACCTCCTCTTCCGGCTTCCAGCGCAGTCTGCAAAGGCTTCCCGGGTGTTGCCATGACGACCCGATGTCGTCATGACAACATCCGGGTCACCAGAGAGCAGGAAGATTGCTTGGACATGCGCAGTGCATCTCCAAGCAATCTTCACACTGTGCACTTCTGACAGCCTTCATGGCATAGGGATGGTGCTCCATTCCTGTGCCATGCAGGCGATCAGAAAAAAAAAAGTGAAAGTCCCAGAGTGGGACAAAGTAATAAAGTGTATAAACTGTGTGAAAGTGGAAAAAAAAAAAAAAAAAGTGCAAAAATATTATAAAAAAATAAAAAAAATAATACACCAAAAATAAAAATATAATGTACACATCAATAAATATTATTATAAAAAAAATAAAAAAAAAACAATAAAAGTACACATATTTGGTATCGCCGCGTCCGGAACAACCTGACCTATAAAACTGTGACACTACTTAACCCCTTCAGTGAACACGGTAAAAAAAAAAAAAAAAAAAAACGAAGCAAAAAAAAATGCTTTATCACCATACCGCCAAACAAAAAGTGGAATAACACGCGATCAAAAAGACGCATATAAATAAAAATGATACCGCTGAAAACGTCATCTCGTCCCGCAAAAAACAAGCCTCCATACAACTCCAGCCGAAAAATAAAAAAGTTATAGCTCTCAGAATAAAGCGATACTAAAAAATATTTTTTTCTATAAAATAGCTTTTATTGTGTATAAGCGCCAAAACATAGAAAAATGATACAAATGTGGTACCGCTGTAAACGTACTGACCCGAAGAATAAAGCTACCTCATCAATTTTACCACACGCGGAACAGAATAAAAAAAAAAAAAAAAAAAAATTCCTGAATTGTTGGTTTTTGTTTATTCTGCCTCCCAAAAATCGGAATAGAAAGCGATCAAAAAATGTCACGTGCCTGAAAATGGCACCAATAACAACGTCAAGTCATCCCGCAAAAAACGAGCCGTCACATGACTGTCTGCCAAAATCTGGAAAAATTATAGCTCTCAAAATATGGCGATGCAAAAACTAGATTTTACAAAAAATGCGTCTTTTAGTGTGTGACAGCTGTCAGTCATAAAAACCCCATATGATTCTGGCATTGCTGTAATCACACCGACCCGAAGAATAAAGTCGTCTAATCACTTATACCGCACAAGGAACGGCGTCAAAAATAAACTCTTGGGTTAGGATTGGGCTAGGGTTAGGGCTGGGTTTGGGGCTAGGGTTGTGCTGGGGCTAGGGTTGTGCTAGGGTTAGGGCTGGGGTTGGGATTTTTTTCAAAAGTAAGAAAAAAAGATGACGATATGGCGACTAGTGTTGAGAGCAAGTGCTCGCTACTTGAGTTTGCATCGGGTGCTCTGGTATGCATTGAGTATCGTGGGTATTTAAGTGACATGCTCGAGTCTCTGCCCCATATGCTTCGCGGCCAAAAAACTTTACGGTGATTGCCTGCCATGCACGAGCGATCCCCGCATGTTTTTTTTTGGGTGTCTAATAACCGTGAAACATGCAGAGCAGGGACTCGAGCATGTCACTCGAGCACACGCTGTACATGGTGCATACCTGAGTACCCGATGCAAACTCAAGTAGCGAGCACTTGCGCTCAAGAATAATGACAACTTATTCAATATGATGACCTAATGTAAACAAATTCTGTGCCGTACCTCTGGGTTCAAAATGTTCACTATACACCTTAATAAAATCCTTGAGGGGTATAGTTTCCAAAATGGGGACACTTGTGGGGGAGCTCCACTGTTTAGGCACATCACGGGCTCTCCAAACGCGACATGGTGTCCGCTAACAAATTGAATGGAAAATCGGCTCAAATTGTTAGCGGACGCCATGTTGCGTTTGGAGAGCCCCTGTGTGCCCAAACATTGGAGCTCCCCCACAAGTGACCCCATTTTGGAAACTAGACCCCCCAAGGCACCTATCTAGATGGATAGTGAGCACTTGGAATCCCCAGGTGCTTCACAAATTGATTCGTAAAAATGAAAAAGTGAAAAAAAAACCACTTTTTCATTTTTATGAATCAATTTGTGAAGCACCTGGGGTTCCAAGTGCTCACTATGAATCTAGATAGGTGCCTTGGGGGGTCTAGTTTCCAAAATGGGGTCACTTGTGGGGGAGCTCCAATGTTTGGGCACGCAGGAACTCTCTAAATGCAACATGGTATCCGCTAACAAATTGAATGGAAAATCGGCTCAAATTGTTAGCGGACACCACATTGCGTTTGGAGAGCCCCTCTGTGCCCAAACTTTGGAGCTCCCCCACAAGTGACCCCATTTTGGAAACTAGACCCCCCAGGGCACCTATTTAGATGCATAGTGAGCACTTGGAATCCCCAGGTGCTTCACAAATTTATTCGTAAAAATGAAAAAGTGAAAAAAAAAGCACTTTTTCATTTTTATGAATCAATTTGTGAAGCACCTGGGGTTCCAAGTGCTCACTATGAATCTAGATAGGTGCCTTGGGGGGTCTAGTTTCCAAAATGGGGTCACTTGTGGGGGAGCTCCAATGTTTGGGCACGCAGGGACTCTCTAAATGCAACATGGTATCCGCTAACAAATTGAATGGAAAATCGGCTCAAATTGTTAGCGGACACCACATTGCGTTTGGAGAGCCCCTCTGTGCCCAAACTTTGGAGCTTCCCCACAAGTGACCCCATTTTGGAAACTAGACCCCCCAAGGCACCTTTCTAGATGCATAGTGAGCACTTGGAACCCCCAGGTGCTTCACAAATTGATTCGTAATAGTGAAAAAGTGAAAAAAAAGCACTTTTTCATTTTTATGAATCAATTTGTGAAGCATCTGGGGTTCCAAGTGCTCACTATGAATCTAGATAGGTGCCTTGGGGGGTCTAGTTTCCAAAATGGGGTCACTTGTGGGGGAGCTCCAATGTTTGGGCACACAGGGACTCTCCAAACGCAATGTGGTGTCCGCTAACAATTTGAGCCGATTTTCCATTCAATTTGTTAGCGGATACCATGTTGCATTTAGAGAGTCCCTGTGTGCCTAAACATTGGAGCTCCCCCACAAGTGACCCCATTTTGGAAACTAGACCCCCCAAGGCACCTATCTAGATGCATAGTGAGCACTTGGAACCCCTAGGTGCTTCACAAATTGATTCGTAAAAATGAAAAAGTGTTTTTTTTTTCACTTTTTCATTATTACGAATCAATTTGTGAAGCACCTGGGGGTTCCAAGTGCTCACTATGCATCTAGAAAGGTGCCTTGGGGGGTCTAGTTTCCAAAATGGGGTCACTTGTGGGGGAGCTCCAAAGTTTGGGCACAGAGGGGCTCTCCAAACGCAATGTGGTGTCCGCTAACAATTTGAGCCGATTTTCCATTCAATTTGTTAGCGGATACCATGTTGCATTTAGAGAGTCCCTGTGTGCCCAAACATTGGAGCTCCCCCACAAGTGACCCCATTTTGGAAACTAGACCCCCCAAGGCACCTATCTAGATGCATAGTGAGCACTTGGAACCCCTAGGTGCTTCACAAATTGATTCGTAAAAATGAAAAAGTGGTTTTTTTTTCACTTTTTCATTATTATGAATCAATTTGTGAAGCACCTGGGGGTTCCAAGTGCTCACTATGCATCTAGAAAGGTGCCTTGGGGGGTCTAGTTTCCAAAATGGGGTCACTTGTGGGGGAGCTCCAAAGTTTGGGCACAGAGGGGCTCTCCAAACGCAATGTGGTGTCCGCTAACAATTTGAGCCGATTTTCCATTCAATTTGTTAGCGGATACCATGTTGCATTTAGAGAGTCCCTGTGTGCCCAAACATTGGAGCTCCCCCACAAGTGACCCCATTTTGGAAACTAGACCCCCCAAGGCACCTATCTAGATGCATAGTGAGCAGTTGGAACCCCCAGGTGCTTCACAAATTGATTCGTAACAATGAAAAAGTGTTTTTTTTTTTTCACTTTTTCATTTTTACGAATCAATTTGTGAAGCACCTGGGGGTTGCAACTGCTCACTATGCATCTAGATAGGTGCCTTGGGGGGGTCTAGTTTCCAAAATGGGGTCACTTGTGGGGGAGCTCCAATGTTTGGGCACACAGGGGCTCTCTAAACGCAACATGGTGTCCGCTAATTATTCAAGCAAATTTTACAATCAAAAAGTCAAATGGCGCTCCTTCCCTTCCGAGCCCTACAGTGCGCCCAAACAGTGTTTTTTCCCCAAATATTGGGTATCTGCGTGCCCAGGGGAAATTGCACAACAAATTTTGCGGTCCATTTTTTCTTGTTACCCCTGTGAAAATAAAAAAAATTGGGTCTAAAGTAACATTTTTGTGAAAAAAGTTAAATGTTCATTTTTTTCTTCCACATTCCAAAAATTTCTGTGAAGCACCTGAAGGGTTAATAAAGTTCTTGAATGTGGTTTTGAGCACCTTGAGGGGTGCAGTTTTTAGAATGGTGTTACTTTTGGGTATTTTCTGTCATAAAGACCTCTCAAAGTAACTTCAAATGTGATGTGGTCCCTAAAAAAATGGTTTTGTAAATTTTGTTGGAAAAATGAGAAATCGCTGGTCAACTTTTAACCCTTATAGCTCCCTAACAAAAAAAATGTTGGTTCCAAAATTGTGCTGATGTAAAGTAGACATGTGGGAAATGTTATTTATTAACTCTTTTGTGTGACATATCGCTCTGATTTCAGGGCTTAAAAATTCAAATTTTGAAAATTTCAAAATTTTCGCCAAATTTCCGTTTTTTTCACAAATAAACGCAAGTGATATCGAAGAAATTTTTCCACAATCATGAAGTACAATATGTCACGAAAAAACAATCTCAGAATCAGGGGGATCCGTTGAAGCGTTCCAGAGTAATTACCTCATAAAGTGACAGTGGTCAGAATTGTAAAAATTAGCCCGGTCATTAACGTGCAAACCACCCGCGGGGCTTAAGGGGTTAAATGTTTAGCACAATGTCCATCTCTCCCACAATTCCAGCACTTCACTCTTCTCCACTGTTTCCCTTGTACTTTGCATACATGACTGGTCGGTTGGTCATTGCTTGTTTAACTCCTCAAGCAACTTGAAAGAGATATTTTGGGTGCATATGTCTCCATTCAGGTCTGGCTGGCTGTACTGCCTTACATAAGCCTTTGTTCATACCGTCAATGAATGCACTTATCAGTATTTTAACATCAAGAGTGTTCCTGGGTCTGTACCCCATGTCTGCCCACTTCAGCTGTAACCGCCTGAAGTATGTCTCTATACTTTCTCCTTTTTGCTGTGTCACGTCAGCCAGGAGCACAGACTGCTCTGATTGTTTCAGTGCAGCCCATTCTTTCAGTGCTTCGCAGTGCATCTCTCCAGACCGCACACACTGATCACTCATGGACCATAGTTGATCCTTTCTTCACGTCCATATGTCTTAATTATGGGTCCTAGTACGTCACCTGCCTTTGCAGTCACAAAACTCTCTTGGTCTGTCCAAGTGCACTTATTCGTCCTCTATATTGTCTGTATTTGTCTGTAAAATGGGAAAGGTCGATTTCTAGGGTCAGGCAACTGTTTTAGCATAACTAACTGGTCAGAGGAGCTCCAGGGATAATACTCCCCTTTCTTTCTTACTCTAGTCACCCTTCTCAGTCCTGATGTGGGTTGTTGTCTGGTGGTGGTGGTGACAGGATGTTGGGTGGAGGTGACATGGGGTTCTACACCTTCCTCCCTCTCAGGGTTACTGTCAGCTTTCTCCCCAAAAGTCAAAGCCCCCACTCCTGTGTCAACGTCTTCTGTCACTTCATGTGATTTTGTCTGAACAGAATTCAATGTAACTTGCTTAAGTTTGGGTGGTAGCGCATGTCACATAAGTATCTCTCCAGTCTGCATTTTGCTGACCACAATGTTTACAAGTCCATCCTTTTTGTCTGGGTCTCTGGTCACACAACGGTGGAGCTGTAGTAGTCATAGTCTTAGATTTTTGTCCGTTAAAACATTCAGAATACACTTTACATCCCACTGCAGTCTCTTTACAGTCATACTGAAGTGTTTCCTCAGCCACCTGACATAATTTATTCCTGTCTCTGAAACTGTGCCTCTTTTGTACATCCAAACATCCACACTCTGGCATGTCTGTCTTATTCAATGTTAGTCTCACACTCTTCCTGCTTCCTGTCCGTGTCTCTCTTTTTCTGTCTGTCCAGCTATTTTGGATCCCATTGGGGGCCTTGACTGCACCCAGAACAAGTTGCCCATGGCTTCAACTTATTCCACAAACAGCTACCTTTCTGCAAATGCCCTCTCTGTGTGCCTGGACCTTGTCTAAAGGCCACACTCTAGCAAGTCAGATTGAGCTGGCAAGGTGTAGCTGGAAGGCTCTGGTAGCTCTCTCACCCGGTAGAGCTACAGGGTGTAATGGGAAGGCTCCGAAAGCTCTCTCACCCGTTAGACCAGCTGACTGTAATAGGAAGGCCCAGATGCCTCTCACCTACCAGACTAGCTCCTTGGACCGTGGGAAGGCTCACGCAGCCTCTCACACACAAAACTGACTAAAGTAGAAAGGCCTAGCCTCTCACCTACTAGATCAGCCGTGCAGCTGGCTACCCACCTCTACTGATCCTTAACCAGCTGTACAGCAGCCACACAGCACACAACTGGAAGCAGCTACAACACACACTGATGACCAAATAATCACTTTGAAATCTTCCTAAAATAGGCACAGTATTTACTTTCAGCATTCAACTTCAACTTACAATCTTTGGCTGCGTGCCCATTATGCGTTTTTCAAGCGTTTTTGCTGCGGAATTTCCGCAGCGAAAACGCTTAAAAATACTTAGTAATACGTGCTCCATGGTCCCCAAAAATAATCCTCATGTGCTGTGCACATGCTGCGGAAATTTCCGTCGTGTATTGTCATTGCGGAAAAATCCGCAGCATGTCCATTAATTTTGCAGACGTGCAGCGTAATTGCCGCCATTGACTTTCATTGAATCGCTTAATATCCGCATGACTACATGTGCACACGCGGATATAAAGCGATTCAATGTGCGGATGGTACCCGGGTCTGGAGAAGAGGGGACTCTCCCCCAGACCTGGAAACCATAGTATCTGTAAAAAAAAAGAATTTAAAATAAAAAATATACATTATACTCACCTTCTGGTGTCCCCCGGTCTCCATAGCGATGCGTCCTGACTCCCCGGCGGCTCTTGATGGTGTAAAAGGACCTTCCATGACCTCATTTAGTCATGAGCAAGTTACGCATCGTACTGGAGACCGGGGGACATCAGAAGGTGAGTATAATGGTTTATTTATTTTTTTTTACCATTTTTATTCTTTTTTTTTAACTATTAACTTGGTCACACTATATATGCTGGTTGCATGGATTTATATAGTGTGACCAAGTTGTCAAGCACTTTCCAAGTGATGCTAAAATCGCTTGGAAAAGCGCTTGTCAACCCGCATGCGGAAATGCATGAAAAAACGGTTGACAAACGCTTCTACCTGGCGGGAAAAACGCATGTAAAATCCTCATGCGTTTTTCCTGCCAGGGAGCTGCACAAAAAATCTCTCAGCAGGCGGTACAGTACTGTCTCTTTAAAAACACAAACTCGCAGAGACAAACCGCAAACCGCAGCTGCATGTCTGGAGGAGATTCGCCCCCACTCTCTCATGCACAGGAGCCTAATGGCCCCTCCTGTCAGCACACAGCACACAAGGAGATGAGATAAGACCAAGGAATGCAGCAATATGATAGTTTCTTAACAAGCTTATTACTTTTGCTTTTGTTAAAAAGGAATAATTAATATACAGTCTTAAAACAAATCTTCATCCTCATAGTTAGGGTAATAAAACCAAGGTTGTTCACTTTAGAGACAGATCAATGACTCCCTAGGATAAATTGAACAGATTAATCATACATACGTACAGGTATACATAAACTATTCCAAATGTCATACCATTTTATGAGATAGGCTTATTATTTGTTCAACACAGTAAACTCCAAGAATTCCACAATTGTTATGCCCCTGCCACCCCTGGCCCTGCCAACCCCTCGATTCGATTGTTTTGTACTGATGGGTTGCTATGGTAGCTGGATGCCTTACCATGGCTTCCACATCTGACATTCACTAAATTCAGATACAAGCTGGACTTAGGCTACTTGTCAGTGTAGCACTGAAAAAGCAGGAATATTGCACTTCAATACTTAAGTCTTGCAGTGTATTATGCGAGTTACCAAAGGAGGGCCATCTTAAATATTTTTTTTCCAATAATTAGTCCCTAAAAGGAATTTTTGTTAAGAAAATAAACTATACAAAATGTGTATGCCATAGTCATAATTTATATCTTCCATTCGTTTCTGTATTCCCGAGTAATTTGAGTTTTCATTCAAATGCAAATGAGAAACCAAAGCCTCCTGAGATTGTTTCCCCGTCCAGCACCAACTTCTTTAGCTTGATTGATAGCTCACTGTCTGTGTATCATCAGGTTTCAGGCAAGGAATCCGGACAGTCAAGCTAAAGAGGCTGGTGTTGGGTGAGGAAACAACCTTGGAAGGCAGTGGCTTGTTAAGTGCTCTGTCATGGCCAGAGCACTTAATGCCATTTGCATATGAATTAACCCCTTCCCGACCCGTGTCACACCGTTTGTGACATGGAAAACAGTTCGTTCCCGACCCATGTCACAGCGTCTGTGACATGGAGGGAAAGAGCCCCTGCAGCGTCTGCTTACAGCATCAGCCATTGGCTGGGGGGAGTGTCACCTCTGTTGCCCCCCTCCCCCCAGATCTGATTGGGGGGCTAGCGTCACATGGATACTAGCCCCAATCAGATATGGAGGGATGGCTGAAACCTCCCAGCACCTTCCCAACCCTAGATCGTCTGCTGTGGACCCCCTGCTGTGGACCCCCTGCTGTGGACCCCCTGCTGTGGACCCCCTTCTGTGGACCCCCTGCTGTGGACCCCCTTCTGTGGACCCCCTTCTGTGGACCCCCTGCTGCGGACCCCCTGCTGTGGACCCTGTGGATCGCGTCTGCTGCCGCCACCGCTGATCAGCGGTAAGTATTGCCGCCACTCCCCCCGCCCCCCCCTCCACACCCCCCCCCCGT
Organism: Phyllobates terribilis; assembly: GCF_046119375.1. Lineage (NCBI taxonomy): Eukaryota > Metazoa > Chordata > Amphibia > Anura > Dendrobatidae > Phyllobates > Phyllobates terribilis. The sequence continues at coordinate 318,534,369 of NW_027362765.1, read as the reverse complement.
AACCCCCCCCCTCCCCCGCCCCCCTCTCCACCCCCCCTCCACTTTCATACCTGCACCCCGACCTCCGCTCTCTCTCCCACGTCTTCATCCACCGGCTGCTGCTCTCCTTCTGACAGCCGGTGGACTGTGATCACAGCAGCAGCAGGCTCAGTGTAAATGCCCTGCTCCTGTGATCAAACCCACCATCCCCCAGTCCCAGTGATATCACCCCCCACCTCCCAATAATCACCCCCTCCCCCAGTGTTCACCCCCCCCTGTTCCCAGTGTTCACCCCCCCCCGAAAACCCAGTAATCAGCCCCCTGCTCCTGCCAGCTCCTGCTCCCCTTTCTGCCCCAGTAATCACCCCCCGATGCTGCCGGCCTCCTACCCCCCCTTGCTGCTGCCGGCTCCTGCCCCAGTGATCACCCCCCTTGCTGCTGCTTCTGGCTCCTCCATCTCCTCAGCCCCCTCCTACGTCTGACCGCCCCCTACGTCTGACCGCCCCCTACGCCTGACCGCCCCCTACGCCTGACCGCCCCCTACGCCTGACCGCCCCTACGCCTGACCCCCCCTACGCCTGACCCCCCCCTACTCCTGACCGCCCCCTACGCCTGACCGCCCCCTACGCCTGACCGCCCCCTACGCCTGACCGCCCCCTACGCCTGACCGGCCCCTACGCCTGACCGCCCCCACACGTGACTGCAGAAGGTTACACCAAGCACACACACGTACACTCACACTATAATAAAGTTTTGATTTTTTTTTTTTTACACACGCACAAAGCACACAAAATGTCCCGCCCGTCCCGCTCATCCCAGTCTAGGGCGTACTCAGCTGAGGAGGCTATGTCAGGTTGTAGTGTATGAGATTGTGTGTGTGTGTGTGTGTGTGTGTGTGTGTGTGTGTGTGTGTGTGTGGTGTATGCACTACAATATACCACACCGCACACCAACCTGACATGCACTACACAATGGTGTCCGCTAACAAATTGGAACCCTTTGCGTTTGGAGAGTCCCTGTGTGCCCAAACATTGGAGCTCACCAACAAGTGACCCCATTTTGGAAACTAGACCCCCCAAGGCACCTATCTAGATGCATAGTGAGCACTTGGAACCCCCAGGTGCTTCACAAATTGATTCATAAAAATGAAAAAGTGGAAAAAAAAACACTTTTTTATTTTTACGGATTAATTTGTGAAGGACCTGGGGGTTTCAAGTGCTCACTATGCATCTAGGTAAGTGCCTTGGGGGGTCTAGTTTCCAAAATGGGGTCACTTGTGGGGGAGCTCCAATGTTTGGGCACACAGCGGCTCTCCAAACGCAACATGGTGTCTTCTAACAATTTGAGTCGACAATTTGTTAGCGGACACCATGTTGCTTTTGGAGAGCCGCTGTGTGCCCAAACATTGGAGCTCCCCCACAAGTGACCCCATTTTGGAAACTAGACCCCCCAAGGCACCTATCTAGATGCATAGTGAGCACTTGGAACCCCCAGGTGCTTCACAAATTGATTCATAAAAATGAAAAAGTGGAAAAAAAAACACTTTTTTGATTTTTACGGATTAATTTGTGAAGGATCTGGGGGTTCCAAGTGCTCACTATGCATCTAGATAGGTGCCTTGGGGGGTATAGTTTCCAAAATGGGGTCACTTGTAGGTGAGCTCCAATGTTTGGGCACACAGCGGCTCTCCAAACGGGACATGGTGTCCGCAAACAAATTGAATGGAAAATCGGCTCAAATTGTTAGCGGACACCATGTTGCGTTTGGAGAGCCCCTAATGTGCCTAAAAAGTGGAGCTCCCCCACAAGTGACCCCATTTTGGAAACTAGACCCCCCAAGGCACCTATCTAGATGCATAGTGAGCACTTGGAACCCCCAGGTGCTTCACAAAATGATCTGTGAAAACAAAAAAGTACTTTTTTTTCACAAAAATTTTCTTTTAGCCTAAATTTTTTAATTTTCACATGGGTAACAGGATAAAATGCATCCTAAAATGTGTTGGTCAATTTCTCCTGAGTACACTGATACCTCATATGTGGTCATAAACCACTGTTTGGGCGCATGGCAGGGCTCAGAAGAGAAGGAGCGCAATTTGACTTTTGGAGCTAATTTTCCATTCAAAAAGTAAAATGGCGCTCCTTCCCTTCTGAGCCCTGCCGTGTGCCCAAACAGTGGTTTATGACCACATATGAGGTATCAGTGTACTCAGGAGAAATTGACCAACAAATTTTAGGATGCATTTTATCCTGTTACCCATGTGAAAATTAAAAAATTTAGGCTAAAAGAAAATTTTTGTTAGAAAAATAAAAATGTTCATTTTTTTCTTCCATGTGGCTTTAGTTCCTGTGATGCACCTGAAGGGTTAATAATCTTCTTGAATGTAGTTTTGAGTAGCTTGAGGGGTGCAGTTTTTGGAATGGTGTCACTTTTGGGTGTTTTCTGTCATGTACACCCCTCAAAGGGACTTCAAATGTGATGTGGTCACTAAAAAAAATGGCTTTGCAAATTTTGCTGGAAAAAAGAAAATTTGCTGATGAACTTTGAACCCTTCTAACTTCCTACCAAAAATTTTTTTTTTTTCCAAAATTGTGCTGATGTAAAGTAGACATGTGGGAAATGTTATTTATTAACTATTTTGTGTCACATCACTCTCTAGTTTAGCAGAATAAAAATTCAAAATTTGAAAATTGCAAAATTTTCAAAATTTTTCCCATATTTTTGATTTTTTCACAAATAAACGCAAATATTATCGACCTAAATTTAATACTAACATGAAGCCCAATATGTCACGAAAAAACAGTCTCAGAATCGCTAGGATCCGTTGAAGTGTTCCAGAGTTTTTACTTCATAAAGGGACACTGGTCAGAATTGACAAAAATGCCAAGGTCTTTAGGGTCAAAATAGGCTGGGTCCTGAAGGGGTTAAAATGCTAATTATTCGGGAATGCTGCAATAAATGGGGAGGGTGCAGCTGTGCTGGGGGAGAAAATGGCTAGAAGGTTGGAGGAGTGTTTAAACTAGGGATTGGGGGGGAGGGTATTCATTTTATAGGTGGGGAAGATAGTGCAGATAGTGACCTGGGCACAAATAAAGAAATTGGTGGTGGGGTTAGAACAGTTAATATAGTAAGAAGGAATAGAGGTACAGAGAGATGCATAAAATGCATGTACACTAATGCCAGAAGCCTCACCAACAAAATGGAGGAATTAGAATTAATTTTGTTGGAAAATAATTGAGACATGGCGGGGATATCTGAGATATGGCTGGACGAGAGCCATGACTGGGCAGTTAATTTACAGGACTATAGTCTGATCAGAAATGACCGTACAAACAAGTGAGGGGGGGGTGTGTTTATATGTAAAATTATCCTTAAAACCCATCTTGCGGGAGGATATATGTGAATCTAATGGAAATGTAGAGTCCCTGTGGGTGGAGATAAGGGAAGGGGGAAAAAATTATAAATTACTGATAGGGGTTTGTTACAAGTCTCCAAAAATAATGAAAGTAGCAGAGAATATCCTCTTAAAGCAAATACAGTGGGTATGGAAAGTATTCAGACCCCTTTAAATTTTTCACTTTGTTTCATTGCAGCCATTTGGTAAATTCTAAAAAGTTCATTTTTTTCTCATTAATGTACACCCTGCACCCCATCTTGACTGAAAAAAACAGAACTGTAGAAAATGTTTGCACATTTATTAAAAAAGAAAAACTGAAATATCACATGGTCATAAGTATTCACACCCTTTGCTCAGACACTCTTATTTAAGTCACACGCTGTCCATTTCCTTGTGATCCTCCTTGAGATGGTTCTACTCCTTCATTGGAGTCCAGCTGTGTTTAATTAAGCTGATAGGACTTGATTTGGAAAGGCACACACCTGTCTATATAAGACCTCACTGCTCACAGGGCATGTCAGACCAAATGAGAATCATGAGCTCAAAGGAACTGCCCAAGGAGCTCAGAGACAGAATTGTGGCAAGGCACAGATCTGGCCAAAGTTATAAAATAGTTTCTGCAGTACTCAAGGTTCCTAAGAGCACAGTGGCCTCCATAATCCTTAAATGGAAGAAGTTTGGGACCACCAGAAGTCTTCCTAGACCTGGCCGTCCAGCCAAACTGAGCAATCGTGAGAGAAGAGCCTTGGTGGGAGAGGTAAAGAAGAACCCCAATATCACTGTGGCTGAGCTCCAGAGATGCAGTAGGGAGATGGGAGAAAGTTCCACAAAGTCAACTATCACTGTAGCCCTCCACCAGTCGGGCCTTTATGGCAGAGTTGCCTGACGGAAGCCTCTCCTCAGTGCAAGACATATAAAAGCCAGCATAAAGTTTGCTCAAAAACACATGAAGGACTCCCAGACTATGAGAAATAAGATTCTCTGGTCTGATGAGATGAAGATAGAACTTTTTGCTGATAATTCTAAGTGGTATGTGTGGTGAAAATCAGGCACTGCTCATCACCTGCCCAATACACTTCCAACAGTGAAACATGGTGGTGGCAGCATCATGTTATGGGGGTGTTTTTCAGCTGTAGGGACAGGACGACTGGTTGCACTTGAAGGAAACATGAATGCGGCCAAGTACAGAGATATCTTGGATGAAAACCTCTTCCAGAGTGCTCTGGACCTCAGACTTGGCCGAAGGTTCACCTTCCTACTAGACAATGACCCTAAGAACACAGCTAAAATAACAAAGGAGTGGCTTCAGAACAACTCTGTGACCATTCTTGACTGGCCCAGCCAGAGCCCTGACCTAAACCCAATTTTGCATCTCTGGAGAGACCTGAAAATGGCTGTCCACCAACGTTCACCATCCAACCTGACGGAACTGGAGAGGATCAGCAAGGAAGAATGGCAGAGGATCCCCAAATCCAGGTGTGAAAAACTTGTTGTATCATTCCCAAGAAGACTCATGGCTGTACTAGCTCAAAAGGGTGCTTCTACTCAACACTGAGCTAAGGGTCTGAATACTTATGACCATGTGATATTTCAGTTTTTCTTTTTTAATAAATTTGCAAAAATGTATACATTTCTGGTTTTTTTCAGTCAAGATGGGGTGCAGAGTGTACTTTAATGAGAAAAAAATGAACTTTTTAGAATTTACCAAATGGCTGCAATGAAACAAAGAGTGAAAAATTTAAAGGGGTCTGAATATTTTCCGTACCCACTGTAGATGAAGCAGCGACTCAAGGAGAAGTCATTGTTATGGGGGACTTCAACTACCCTGAAATACTTTGGGGGGCAGAAACCTGTAGTTCAAGCAAAGGTAATAGGTTTTTGACAACTATGAGAGACCATTACCTTTCACAACTGGTTCAGGACCCAACAAGAAAGGGGGCACTGCTAGACCTAATATTAACCAACAGGCCAGACCGCATATCAAATATACGAGTTGGGGGTCACTTGGGTAATAGTGATCACAAAATAATAAGTTTTCATGTAACCTTTAATAAGATGTGTAGTAGAGGGGTTACAAGGATTCTAAACTTCAGGAAGGCAAATTTCCAACGGTTTAGAGATGATCTTAGTGCAATAAACTGGAACGATATCCTGAGACATAAAGCTACACAAAGCAAATGGGAGACATTTATTAACATCCTGAATAGGACCTGTGAACAATATATACCCTATGGGAATAAACATGCAAGAAATAGGAGGAAACCACTATGGCTAAACAGAGCTGTAAGGGGCGCAATAAGTGACAAAAAGAAAGCATTTAGAGAACTAAAGCAAGTAGATAGTGATGAGGCATTAAATAAATACAGAAAATTAAATAAATTCTGTAAAAACCAAATCTAGGCAGCGAAGATTGAGGCAGAGAGAATCTGCCAGAAAAAGTAAAAATATTCCCAAAATATTCTTTAACTACATAAATAGTAAAAAACTAAAAAATGATAGTGTTGGCCCCCTTAAAAATAGTATGGGTGAAATGGTGGACGAGGATGAGGAAAAAGCCAATATGCTAAATGATTTTTTTTCAACTGTATTTACACAAGAAAATCGCATGACAGAAAACATGATTAGTGCTAACAAAAATTCTCCATTAAATGTCACTTGGTTAACCCAGCAGGAAGTATGGCGGCATCTAAAAATCACTAAAGTGGACAAATCCCCGGGCCCGGATGGGATACACCCCCGAGTACTGCAGGAATTAAGTAAAGTCATAGATAGACCATTATTTTTAATCTTTAAAGATTCCATAATAACAGGGTCTGTACCACAGGACTGGCGTATAGCAAATGTGGTGCCAATATTCAAAAAGGGGACAAAAACTGAACTTGGAAATTATAGGCCAGTAAGCTTAACCTCTACTGTGGGTAAAATCCTGGAGGGTTTCCTAAGAGATGCTATACTAGAGTATCTGAAGAAGAATAACCTCATGACTAGTGTTGAGCATTCCGATACTGAAATATCGGGTATCGGCCGATATTCGCGGTATCGGAATTCCGATACTTAATTCCGATACTTTTACAATATCGAATACCGGAATTGGAAGTTCCCATAATGCCTGCGCTCTGCAGTGTCTCTGAAGGATGACAAGCTGGATGGCAGCGCTCAGCTGAGATCCAGCCTGTCATCAGAATGCCATCCCAGCGTGGGAGAATTCTCCTGATTGTTTAAAAGCCGGCGGGCGGTAAAAAGCCGCCGGCTTTTAAACAATCACACAGCCCCATACTGCTTCCCCGCAGCCTCCCACCCCGATCCTCCGCTCCCCTCGCCACCTCCCATCCCGATCGTAAGTTAGGACCGGGCGGGGAGCGCAGCACCAAGGAGCGGGGAGCGAAGTACCCGGGCGGGGAAGCCGGCAGTGAAAAGACTTCACCGCCGGCTTTCCCGTTCTGTGCTGCGCTTTCCCGCCGGTTATTTCAAATGAACAGCTGAGGTATCAGGTGATGCTGATCAGCTGTTCATTTGAAGTAGCCGCGGTGCCCTCAGAGGGTTCATGTGAGTTCATGCTTGACTGCATGAACTCACATGAACTTTCCCACAGCCGCACAGGTCAGCCTCACCTCCCAGACCGATCATGATTGGTGTGTGTGGGTGTCTGTGCGGGTGTGTGTGCGGTGTCTGCGGGTGTGTGCGTGCAGGCAGACATAGGCCGATGTGACACTACTTCTCCCATCGGCCTATGTTTGTCCCCCGTCCACTCGTGCCAGCAGGATCAGCTCGATGGGAGCAGTAGTTCCCATCAGCCTGATCCTGCTATTTAAATTGCCCTACTGTGTCCCCAATAAATTTTAAATACATGTCATTGGTGGCCAGTGGTTGCCTACAATAAATTAGTTCATACATTACCTGTCCCCGCCGATCGCCACCTAAAATAAAGTAAAAAATAAAAAACTACACCTATACTCACCTAGACACCTAATTCCCCGAAGCCATCGATCTCCTGTAATAAAATATAAAATAATAAACCACAACCTTATCCTTACCCCTCTGTAGTAGTCCACGAGTGTCCCACGATGATCTCCAGTTTAGAGCAGCCACATAGAATGTGACCGCTCTGAACCGCTGCCGCCGCTAGAATGATGGGGCCGTAAAGCAGCCCAGTCATTGCATAAGCGGGTTCGCCAGAGTTCAGGCAGCGCTGCTCCGGTTAGCTGCTTTACGGCCCCGCTGTACCGTGAGAAATTCCCACGGTACAGCAGTGCCGTAAAGGAGGTCTCCGGAGCTGCGCTGCCTGAATGCACTCCGGTGACCTCAGTCAGTGGCTCCCGCTGCCGGGAGCGGACGTGTTCCCGGCAGCGTGAGCTTACAGCAGCCATGCACAGCTGTCACCTTCTCCAGATGTGACAGCTGTGCATGGGAGATCAGCGCAGGAACGTGGACAGGTAACTATTTTTTTTTAGTAAACTAAGAATTAAATAAAATTGTGTGTTTTATTTCAAATAAATTATTTTTTTCTGGGTGTAGTGTGTTTTTTCTTTTTAACACTTTGTAGGTTAGTAATGGGGGTGTCTTATAGACGCCCATCATTACTAACCTGGGCTTCATGGCAGCTGGCGCTGACATGAACCCCAGCCCTATTACCTCACTGCCACCGCACCAGGACAGCGTGGAAGAGCGAGGCTAAGTGCCAGAGTTGGCGCATCCTATGGATGCGCCATTTCTGGGACGGCTGACTGCTGGTGTTTCTAGCCTGGGAGGGGGCCAATATTCATGGCACCCTTCCTGGGCTATTAATATCAGCCCCCAGCTGTCTGCCTAGCCTTTGCTAGATATTAAAATAGGGGGGACCCCACGTCATTTTTTGGGGGGCGTCTCCCATTTTAATAGCTAGTAAAGGCTAGGTATTCAGCTGGGGGCTGATATTAGTAGTCTGGGAAGCTCCGTGGGTATTACCCACTTCCCAGACTTCAAACATCTGCCCCAGCCATCTGCTTAACCTCCGCTAGAGCCTAAAATTATGGGGGATCCCACGCCAATTTTTTTTTTAATAAATCCTTTATTTTAACACTAAATGACATTTGAGGAGTTAATAAAGATGCAGTCCCTAAATTATTATTTATTTTTTAATTAATTTTTCCCAAAAATTTTGACGTGGGCTTTGCCATATTTTTGTATGCCAGCCAGGTACACCATCCAGCTTCTATGAGCGCGCCATTTTCCGGGGTGGCTGCGGACTGCAATTTGCAGCGGGGGTGGCCCAGAAAGCTTGGGCCTCCCTGCGCTGCGGATTCCAGCCCCCAGCTGCCTAGTTGTACCTGGCTGGACACAAAAACAGGGCGAAGCCCCACGTCAATTTTCTTTAAATTATTTCATGAAATAATTAAGAAAAAAAGGGCTTCCCTATATTGTTGTGTCCGGCCAGGTACAAATAGGCAGCTGGTGGTTGGGGGCAGCCCGTTCCTGCCTGCTGTACCTGGCTGGACACAAATATAGTGCGAAGCCCCACGTCAATTTTTTTTAAATTATTTCACTAAATTCATGAAATAATTTTAAAAAAATTGACGTGGGGCTTCGCCCTATATTTGTGTCCAGCCAGGTACAGCAGGCAGGAACGGGCTGCCCTCAACCACCAGCTGCCTATTTGTACCTGGCCGGACACAACAATATAGGGAAGGCCTTTTTTTCTTAATTATTTCATGAATTTCATGAAATAATTAAAAAAAAAAATACGTGGGGCTTCGCCCTATTTTTGTGTCCAGCCAGGTACATCTAGGCAGCTGGGGGCTGGAATCCGCAGCGCAGGGAGACCCAAGCTTTCTGGGCCCCACCCGCTGCAAATTGCAGTCCGCAGCCACCCCGGAAAATGGCGCGTTAATAGAAGCGCCATCTTCTGGCGCTGTACCCAACTCATCCAGGGCCCTGGTGCGGTGGCTCACTGGGTAATAAAGGGGTTAAGGCCAGCTTGGCATTATCAGCTGGCCCTAACCCCGAAATTCATGGGGTCACGCCAATATTAGACATGACCACCATGAATTTCTAGTAAAGTATTTAAAAAAAACACAACACCCAGAAAAAAGTCCTTTAATTGAAATAAACACAATTCTTTATTGTTCTAAATTAAACTATACTTACCATCACGTCCATTCCAGCTGAAGCAAACGATCTCCTGCAATAAATGAAAAATAATAAAGCAACCTCATCCTTACCTTTCCATGGTTCCCACGACAGCTTCAGCTCTGCTACATCGAGATGACAGGCTGGACCGCAGCAGAACGCTTCCATCCAGCCTGTCATCCTGCAGACACTGAGAAGCGCAGGCATGCTTGCGCTCCTCAGTGTCTCTCTGTGACGGCAAAAAGATGAGCCGAGGTCATGTCCAATGAACTCGGCTCACCTCATGCACGTCACTGACAGCGTGGGAAAATTCTCCGGCACTCAGCGCTTCAGCGTGAGAATTTTCCCACGCTGTCAGTGACGTGAATGAGGTGAGGTCATGTCCAATGAACTCAGCTCACCTCATGCACGTCACTGACAGCGTGGGAGAATTATCACGCTGAAGCGCTGAGTGCAGGAGAATTCTCCCACGCTGTCAGTGATGTACATGAGGTGAGCTGAGTTCATTGGACAAGAACTCTGCTCATCTGGATGCCGTCACAGCGAGTCACTGAGGAGCGCAAGCATGCCTGCGCTTCTCAGTGTCTGCGGGATGACAGGCTGGATGGCAGCGTTCTGCTGCGGTCCAGCCTGTCATCTCGATGTAGCAGAGCTGAAGCTGTCCTGGGAACCATGGAAAGGTAAGGATGAGGTTGGTTTATTATTTTTCTTTTATTGCAGAAGACATTGGCTTCAGCTGGAATGGGCGTGATGGTAAGTAGAGTTTAATTTAGGACAATAAAGAATTGTGTGTTTATTTCAATTAAAGGAGTTTATTCTGGGTATTTGTGTTTTTTTTTTTTAACTTTGACTATGGGGTTAGTAATGGGGGTGTCTTACAGACGCCTCTCCATTACTAACCTGGGCTTGATGTCAGCTGGCATTATAAGCTGACATCAACCCCAACCCTAGTACCCCACTGCCACCGCTACAGGGCAGTGGGAAGAGCGAGGCTAAGTGCCAGAATTGGCGCATCCTATGGATGCGCCATTTCTGGGGCGGCTGACGGCTGGTGTTTCTAGCCTGGGAGGGGGCCAATATTCATGGCACCCTTCCTGGGCTATTAATATCAGCCCCCAGCTGTCTGCCTAGCCTTTGCTAGCTATTAAATTAGGGGGGACCCCACGTCCTTTTTTTGAGGGGGTCCCCCATTTTAATAGCTAGTAAAGGCTAGGTATTCAGCTGGGGGCTGATATTAGTAGCTTGGGAAGCTCCGTGGGTATTACCCCCTTCCCAGGCTTCAAACATCTGCCCCAGCCGTCTGCTTAACCTCCGCAAGAGACTAAAATTAAGGGGAACCCCACGCCAATTTTTTTTTAAATAAATCCTTTATTTTAACACTAAATGACAAGTACAGTAATCAACACTGTCACTGTACTTCATATATATGTGACTGACATGTTTCTATCTATCTAATCTATGTGTGATGCTCTATTCTGTCTGTTATAAATTGTTGGGTACAGATGCTGAATTGCCGGCCGGCTTTTTTAAAGAGACGGTGCATGAAAACACAATTATTTTTTTAAATAAATCCTTTAACACTAAATGACAAGTACAGTAACCAACACTGTCACTGTACTTCTTATATATGAGACTGACATGTTTCTATCTATCTAATCTATGTGTGAAGCTCTATTCTTTCTGTTGTAAATTGTCGGGTACCGGTGTATGCTGCTGATGAATTGCCGGCTTTTCGTGTAATACATTCTACATTATTCTTAGTTGTTTTACTTCATGTAGAATTAACCTACAAGGAAAGAAAGGGTTTATTTTCATTCCGATATTAGTGTCCCATTGACTTGCATTGGTTTCCGGTATCTGAATCGGCGGTATCCGATACTTTTTGGGTATCGGTCCGATCCAATCCGATACGATATTTCCTGATATCGGAAGGTATCGCTCAACACTACTCATGACCCAATATCATCATGGGTTTACGAGGGACCGTTCCTGTCAAACTAATCTGATCAGCTTTTATGAAGAGGTAAGTTCTGGACTGGACCAAGGAAATGCAGTGGATGTTGTGTATATGGACTTTTCAAAAGCTTTTGATACGGTTCCACACAAAAGGTTGATACATGAAATGAGAACAATGGGGATAGGAGAAAATATATGTAAGTGGGTTAAGAATTGCCTCAATGATAGGAAACAAAGGGTGGTTATTAATGGAAAACACTCAGACTGGGTCTCAGTTAACAGTGGGGTACCACAGGGGTCAGTATTGGACCCCCTTCTTTTTAACATATTTATTAATGACCTTGTAGGGGGCATACAGAGTAATATTTCAAAATTTGGAGATGACACTAAAGTCTGCAGGGTAATCAATACAGAGGAGGACAATTTTATATTACAGGAGGATCTATGTAAACTAGAAGCTTGGGCTGATAAATGGCAAATGAGCTTTAATGGGGATAAATGTAAGGTAATGCACTTGGGCAGAGGAAATAAAATGTATAATTATATGCTTAATTGTAAAACACTGGGCAAAACTGTCACTGAAAAAGACCTGGGTGTATTGGTGGACGACAAGCTCACGTTTAGTGGTCAGTGTCAGGCAGCTGCTGCAAAGGCAAATAAAATAATGGGATGCATTAAAAGAGGCATAGATGCTCATGAGGAGAACATAATTTTACCTCTATACAAGTCACTAGTGCGACCACACTTAGAATACTGTGTACAGTTCTGGTCTCCGGTGTATAAGAAAGACATAGCTGAACTAGAGAGGGTGCAGAGAAGAGGCACCAAGGTTATTTGAGAACTGGGGGGGTCTGCAATACCAAGACAGGTTATTACACTTGGGATTATTTACTGTGGAAAAAAGAAGGCTTAGGGGTGATCTTATTACTATGTACAAGTATATGAGGGGACAGTACAAAGACCTGTCTACTGATCTTTTTACTCTGAGGCCTGAGATGGGGACAAGGGCGCATCTTCTACGTCTGGAGGAAAGAAGGTTTAATCATAATCACAGATGCGGATTCTTTACTGTAAGAGCAGTGAGACTATGGAGCTCTCTGCCGCATGATGTTGTAATGAGTGATTCACTACTAAAATTTAAGAAGGGTCTGGATGCCTTTCTGGAAAAGTATAATATTACAGGTTATAAATACTAGATTCCTTGATAGGACGTTGATCCAGGGAACTAGTCTGATTGTCGTATGGAGTCGGGAAGGAATTTTTTCCCCAATGTGGAGCTTAGTGTTTGCCACATGGTTTTTTTTTGCCTTCCTCTGGATCAACATGTTAGGCTATGAGTTGAAGTAGATGGACTTAGTTTTTAAGGTTGAAGGAAGACTATGTTACTATGTTAAATAGAGGTTGATGTAATTACTTTGTAAAGACGTGCATACTGGTATATGCAGTTCGGGGGAGTTAAAATAACAAAATCATTTAAAGAGAATCTGTCTACAATCTGTAAGATTATTATGTCCAATGCATATGTTACAGTATGCAGCAGAACTCAGTGCTCTACAGCAACCAATGATAAAGTAGGTTTGCAGTTTAGGTCCACAGTCGATTATATTCTAGAGACTCTTAATCTGCTCCCAAGGCAGAGGATGAGGTATAAATGCCTACTTTATTCCAGAAATAGTGCCGAAACGATGTCCATGAGTTGTCTGGTATTTCAGGTTGGCTTTATTAAGATAAATGGGCTAAGCTGCAATACCACACACAATGGCCCCGATTCATGAAGAGCAGCGATTTTCTTGTCTGTCTTCATGAGGATGCATGCTGGAGTCAGAAGCTCCTGATTTTTTAAGAGGCGCCTCACTCTTAATGAATCTGTAGCGTGCGCCTTCGTGTGCACCTCGCTACAACTCTTACACTAATCGGGGTCTGGAGTAAGATTAGTGGCGTAGCAAACACCGCCACTCGTCATGAATTTGCTGTTTTTGGAAGAAATCAGCCATGTTATTTTAATTCTGGACATCCCTTTAACTTTTCAGAATTTACAAACAATGAGCTCAGAGGTAGAAAATAGTGTTTTGTTTTGTTTTTTTTCATTAAAAAATTGGTAGCATCATGAATACCTCCTATAGTTGTGCAAATTTACTACTTTCATCATGGCAGTCACATAATGGTGACAGGTTCCATTGTTACCCCTATCTTTATTACTGATTATGAATCAGATTGACATGAAGCCAGCACAACACAGAACAGTTGTTTTATGCATAGGTTATAAAGACATAAAAAGTAGAGGATTCTACCTAATAATTTTTATTTTAATTAATTATATAGGTTAAAGACGTAAACATGTGTCAAGTTGAAGTCCGCCCTCAAGTGAAAGGAAAAAGGACATATGCAACGAGTAAACATCAGTACAGTGAAACTATTATAGATCTCACCCCAGGTGAGTACGAGCCATTAAACACCGGGAGGAGTTGTTCACGTAATAGAATCCCATGCACCACACCTTTTGGCTCCGTGCTGTCTTGGAGCAACTCTCCAATATATTTCCAAATAATGGAAGGTGTAAATATCCAAGGCACCAGATGTCAAAATACATTGATTTCTTTATTGGTTACAGGATACAACAATTAAAAAGTGCAATGTTTCAGCCGCAGACTTTATTAAGCCATATAATAGAGAGGTAAAAAAAGAAACCTGTACAAACAGTGCTATCTATTGTGGGATCTCAGTGTGTAACTCCTTCTTACTCATCGCATCAAGCCTCCTCCATTTCCCTGGTATACAGTAAACATAAAATAACCATAATCAAGGGTTAAAATCCTAAAAACAGGATTCATAATGTTAGGGGGTAGCTTATTAAAAATTTCCCCTGCATTGATCAGTTGTATTACCCTGGAAGCGTTGTTTGCTCCTTAGGCAAACTCATTATCTGACCACAGGCAACTTGCCTACTGGACTAGAGAAATATAAAATGTCTGGAGATTCTGGATTAAAATTGGAGACAAGTACTTAAAGGGTTTTTTCAGGGCATTGATATTAATGGTCATATGTGTTGGACCCACACTGATCAGCAGTTTACAATGATACTTGATGTACAGCAGTGAACCAAAACAGTACAGCTTTGTTGACCGTGTAGTGGCCACTGTTGGATTTTGCAGCTAAGCACCCTTTAAAGTCAATGGGAGCCGAGCTTCATCACCTGAGAAAAGCCACCACATAATGTATAGAGCTTCTCCACTTCTTGCCACCAACAGCTGATTGTGGATGGTTGGACCCCCACTGATCTGATATGGAGCTCCTAAGCCTGCTTCTTACAACCGTACCTGACCTGTTACATGTATACAGTAACAGAAAAACATTTAGACACACCTGTTAATATAATGTTTTTTTTGTACTTATTGGAATGTGCACATTGTAGCTTCAGAGTGAAGGAAGACAGAAAACCTACAAAGGAACACCTATAGATACAAGGATTAAAGAAACATGCAACACAAACCATTGTATATGTTAAGCCTTAGATTCCTTAAATTACCCCTTTTTCCTTTTTTTTTTTAAACTTAATTTGTTTTATTAAACAATTTTATAAACAATTACACATTACATTTGGTAACAGAAAACATCCAGAGACATCACATCAACACAGATCTACATCTCTTACATCAATGAGAACACATTAAAATAAACTGGCGGATGAGTTATCACATGCATATGAATGATTTCTTGGCTCTGTGGATGTCGCATCTTTTGGATTTATATAAAAAAGAAAGAAAAAAGGATATTTACCTAATTAGGATACAATTCAAACTTTGAACCCTCAACCACAACTTATCAAACTTGTGCTGTCTTTATCTTTTCCATGCTCAAATTGACTCTCATCATAATATATATGGACCTACATGTCTGCCCCTATAAGCAACATGTGTCACTTATAACTTGTGGTTTTCTATTTGTTCTCACATCCAATTCAGATTTACTCTCCCAACTCAGACCCTTTGCCTAAGTAGAGACCGTAAGACACAAAGAGTTCCAATAGTCCCATATTTTGGGGAATTTTAATGGACAACTTCTGTTTTGGTATACTATCTTTTCGAATGGGATGATTGAGTTAACCAATGCAATTCAAGATCGCAATGTTGGCTGTGAATTGCCCATCCATCTCAATGCCAACAATTTCCTGGCCAAAAATAAGGTTTCTCTCAAGAAAATCTTAATATAATTATCCCAGGCATCATCCTCCATTACCCCAAAAAGGCAAATCAAAGGATCGCATGGAATTGGGATGGATATTAAGGAAGATAATAAAGAAGTTACTTCCTGCCAGAAAGACCTAATAATGGAGCAGTCCAAAATGAAATGAACAAAGTCATCATCTATGGTATGACATTGTAAACATTCTGAATTAGAGGAACGGCCCATTTGATATAGTCTGAGGGGTGTGAGGTATGACTGATGAATAATATATAGCTGAATCAACTTATTATTGACGGAGGGGGAGACAAAGGACGGGGACACTAAAACTTCCTCCTATTCCTCCTCCCCCATATTCGGAATCAGAAGTCTCCACTTATTTTTAGCTGGCAAAGGGTACCGATTAGTGTTGAGCGAGTATGTTCTATTAACCCTTTCGCCGAGTATGCTCAGCCGAGCACCGAGTAGTTACTGCTGCTCGGTGATAAGGTTGAATCGCTCTCGTGTGCATGATTTGCGACTGTTTGACAGGTTTAATACATGTAAGGAATGTCTATTTCTTACACATTCCTCACATGTAATAAAGCTGTCAAACAGTCGCAAATCATGCACACTGGAGCGATTCAAACATATCACCGAGCAGCTGTAAATACTCGGAGCTCGGCCCGAGCATACTCGGACAGAACGTACTCGCTCAACACTAGTTCCGATCTAAGCCTGTTGATAACAAGTATATATAGAAGCTGGATATAAGACCTTGTGGATCTTGAGATTTAAGTATTCCTATTAAGGGAAATGAGGAAATAGTTTGATTTATTTCTAGATTTTGTAAGTGAGAGCTGAGCCCAGTTCTAAGTTGGAGGTACCTGAAGAATTGAGATCTTGGAACCTTGAGTTTATTTTGCACCTGTTCAAAAGACCTCAGTATAGACATTTCATAAATGTCTCTTAACAAATAGACCCCACTAGCTATCCAAAAGGAGGCAGATGGGTGCTCCACTAATGTCGCAAAATACTTATTCCCCCATATAGGCATTTCAGCTATAACATGTGTAAAGTCAATCCTTTTCTTTGCCTGTTTCCATACCGTTCTCACCAATCTATTTAGGGGTAACATCTTAATGGCAGTAGATTTATTCAATTCTAGAAAACCCAGTAAACAACCTGTGCCTAATACTTGTGCCAAGTGTTTCTCAGAATTCGGTAATTGGGAGTCAGGCATCCAACTACGGATCGCTTTTAGTTGACCTGCTAAATAGTATAGATGGAAGTCAAGCAGAGCTGCTCCTCCCATATCTTTAGGCCTTTAAAGAGTAGATAACCTGAGTTTAGGTCTGGAGTTCCCCCAAATAAATGTGGACATCAAAGAGTTAAGAGATGTGAAGAATTTTTTAGGGACCGGTACTGCACTATGTTGTAATATATAATTAAATTTAGGGAGTAAAATCATCTTAACTAAGTTAATCCTTCCTGACACTGATAGCGGTAATCTCCCCCACAAAGAAAATTTACATTTAGCGTATTCTAATAAAGGGAGAGTATTACTCGAGAGGTCCTCTCTATCATTTCTATCAATCGTAATTCCCAAGTATTTGAAACATGACACTACAGGTAAAGGAGATAACATTTCCAAATCAGCATTCGGAGTGGGCGACAGAGACATAAGAGAAGAGACCTGAATGTTCACTAAACTTATCAATAGTAGATATAACATATGGAAGAGTATCGTTAACCTTGTCCATAAAAATTATCATGTCATCTGCATATAAACCAATTTTATCAGTTCTGTCTGCAATTGTAATTCCACTGATATCCTCAGATGATCGTATTCTTATAGCCAATGCTTCAATTGCCAAAGCGAATAGAGCAGGGGACAAAGGGCATCCCTGGCGAGTTCCCCTTTCCAATGTGGAGGATATATTATTTATCACTATCTTAGGTTTGGGGGCCGCATACAATATTTGAATCCAGGCCCGAAATTTAGGGCCAAAATCAAATTTCTCTAGGCAAGCAAATAAAAATGGCCACTCCAGTGAGTCAAAAGCCTTGGCCGCATCCAATGAAGCCAAGGCCCAATAATTTCCCGGTATCAAAGAGCTATATTGAGCTATTGATTGTACCTTTCTGATGTTAATAGAAGTGTTTTTTCCTGGCATAAAGCCTGTTTGGTCCGGGTGGACAACAGATAGTATCACCTGTAAGGCGGCGGTGTACACACTGTGCAGTAACTGAGGAGGTGACCCAAGCAAGTCCAACATAAACAGCTTTTATTCAGTAACTCACGGTTAAACAGAAAGTCCTCCGGTTCGCAGCCGGGTTAACATGAATCCATAAACAACGGTCGCCGGGGACAACGGCCACGCCGGGCCGCTCAGAGCCTGACAGGTGCAGAGCCTTCCCAGGCAGTGGTTCAGCCACCCTCAATACTGCTGAGATCCCCTGCTGTGCTCCTAGCAGGTTGCAACATAGAACAACACTAAACCTTAGTGAAGGAGTTTTAAAGGACCTGTGGCAAGAGCCACTGGAAAATCCGGGTTGGAGGGAGGAGGCCGCCCCATTGCCTCCTGTGACCTCCTCCAAAAAATGAAGGCCCTGCCGGGTTTTACTTAAGCTGCCTTAGCCAGGTAGTCTGACCAGGTGATTGCTCACCTTCATTCCTGCATTGCAGCCGCAGCTGTGTCTGTGACTGCAATGCACTCCAATGGATTTAATAGGTCTCTGTACACATTCTGGGGGATATATAACGTCCCTCGTATACGATTCCGGTCACTGCCTCACATATCCCCCCCCTCTGTTCAAACTTGTGGGGTTGAACATTTGCCACCATACAGGGTGCCCGGGACAGGGCATCCGCGTTTCCCTGCGACTTCCCAGGGCGATGTTCTACCGAGAAACTGAAATTTTGCAGTGACAGGAACCACCTGGTGACTCGCGCATTCCTCTCCTTGGCATTTCTCATCCATACCAAGGGTGAGTGGTCCGTCACCAAGCGGAACTGACGCCCGAGTAAATAATAACGTAGCGAATCCAAGGCCCACTTAATAGCCAAACACTCCTTCTCTACCACGCTATAGTTTTTCTCTGCCGGGACAAGTTTTCTACTCAAGTAGGTGACCGGGTGCTCTTCACCATTCACTTTTTGTGACAATACCGCTCCTAGGCCTACCTCCGAGGCATCTGTCTGTACAATGAAGGTTTCCTTGAAGTTGGGGCTGATGAGGACCGGTTGTCCACACAGGGCCAACTTCATGGACTGAAAAGCTTCCTCTGCCTTAGGGTTCCACTGAACCATTACCGATTTTTTTCCTTTCAAGAGATCAGTCAGGGCTGCCGTTCGCCCAGCAAAATTGGGTATAAACCGGCGGTAATACCCAAGGATGCCAAGGAACGCCCTCACCTGCTTTGTACTTGACGGTTTAGGCCAGTTTTTTATGGCCTCAACTTTATTGATTTGGGGCTTAATAGCTCCTCGGCCTATCACATACCCCAAGTATCGGGCTTCCTCTAGCCCTATCGCACATTTTTTTGGATTTGCCGTTAACCCCGCAGCTCTGAGAGAATCCAGAACCGCTTGTACCTGGGATAGGTGCGTATGCCAGTCAGTGCTAAAGATGATAATGTCATCTAAATAGGCGGACGCGTACTCCTGATGGGGCTTAAGCACTATGTCCATCAACCTCTGGAATGTAGCCGGGGCCCCATGTAACCCAAAAGGTAAGACCACATAGTGGTATAGATCATCTGGAGTTACGAAGGCGCTCTTTTCCTTCGCCGAATCTGTGAGGGGTACCTGCCAGTAACCCTTGGTGAGATCGAGCGTGGTAAAGTACTGGGCCTGCCCCAGTCTCTCAATCAGCTCGTCCACCCTGGGCATTGGATAAAGGTCAAACTTTGACACTTCATTCAATTTCCGGAAATCGTTACAGAAGCGTAATGATCCGTCTGGTTTTGGAATCAATACGATGGGGCTAGCCCACTCACTCCGTGATTCCTCTATGATGCCTAGCTGAAGCATTTGTTTTACCTCAGCCGTGATGGCTTGCCTCTGGGCCTCGGGTACCCGGTACGGTCTTATTCGTACCCTTACGCCAGGTTCGGTGACAATGTCATGTTGGATAACCGTAGTCCTACCTGGTAGCTCTGAGAACACGTATTTATTGTGCTGCACCAGCGAGCGAGCCTCCCGTCGCTGCTGTTTAGTGAGGGCACCATTTATCCTGACCTCCCCCTCGGATGCTTCCCTGGCTAAAGGTAGAGAACTCTCTGGTCATATGCCCGGGGTGACGTCTGTAACTAAACACTCTTGATCTTTTCAACGTTTTAACAGGTTTACATGGTAAAGCTGCTCAGGTTTCCTCCTTCCGGGCTGATACACCCGGTAATTTACCTTTTTCTCGAATCTCATATGGTCCTTGCCACTTGGCCATGAACTTACTCTCGGCTGTGGGTACCAGTACTAACACCCGATCACCCTTGTTAAAAGTTCTGACTCTGGCTCTTTTATCATATGTGCGCCTCTGGGCTGCCTGGGCATCTAACAGATGCTCTTTCACAATGGGCATGACCGCCGCGATCCGG
Organism: Phyllobates terribilis; assembly: GCF_046119375.1. Taxonomy (NCBI): domain Eukaryota; kingdom Metazoa; phylum Chordata; class Amphibia; order Anura; family Dendrobatidae; genus Phyllobates; species Phyllobates terribilis. Next base: position 318,514,175 of record NW_027362765.1, on the reverse strand, counting down.
TCCTGCATACTAGCCACGTGTTCAATTATACTCCTATGCGGAGTTGGCTCTTGTTCCCATGTCTCTTTGGCTACGTCCAACAGACCCCTAGGGTGTCTGCCGTACAATAACTCAAAGGGAGAGAAACCTGTGGAAGCCTGGGGTACCTCACGGACGGCGAACATCAAATAGGGTAACAATATGTCCCAATCCCTTCCATCCTTAGAAACCACCTTTGTTAACATGGACTTGAGGGTTTTATTGAACTGTTCTACTAGCCCATCGGTTTGAGGGTGGTACACCGAGGTGCGCAATTGTTTAATTTTTAGCAATTTGAATAGTTCCCTTGTCACTTTGGACATAAAGGGGGTCCCCTGATCCGTCAGGATCTCCTTGGGGAGTCCAAGGCGACAGAACATGGCAAACAGCTCCGGTGCAATCAGTTTTGCCGAGGTGTGGCGTAGTGGTATAGCTTCCAGGTACCGAGTGGCATAGTCGACGACTACCAGTATATGTTGGTGTCCACGGGCGGATTTTACAATGGGTCCAACCAAATCCATTGCAATCCGTTCAAAAGGCACCTCTATCACTGGCAGAGGTACCAATGGGCTACGGAAACTTGCAGTGGGTGAGGTCAACTGACATTCGGGGCAGGATTCGCAATACCTTTTGACTTCCGCGTAAACCCCCGGCCAAAAGAACCCCTGTAAGATATGGTCTAGCATCTTTTTCACCCCTAAGTGTCCACCCAGCAGGTGTGAGTGTGCCATCTCCAGAATCTCTCGACGGTACGACTGAGGTGCCACTAACTGTTCTACAACCTCGTCCCTGATCTTATCTGTCCTGTAGAGTAACTCACCGTTGATTACCATGCGTGGAAATACCGTATCTGCACCGGGCTGTTGAGCTACGCCATTTATCTCTAACACCCTTTCCCGCGCCTGAGTCAGGGTGGGATCCCGTAGCTGAGCTGTCCCAAACGTGCCCCGGGACACTTTCAGCTCGGGGATCGATGGGGTGTCCTCGACCTCTCCTGCCAACACCTCTAAGGGAAACCTATCGGGGTCACACTCTGTCCCTAGGTTGGACACCCCTACCGCAGGTTCATCGGGCACAGCGTCTGAAATACATTTTACCGGGGGCGAGTGGATTTTGTTTTTCCACAGAGTCCAGAACAGGGGCAAGTCTCTTCACAACACAGTCCCATAGGGAAGAGTTTTTACCACTCCCACCACATGTTTTATGTCTCCACATGGCGTGGACAAAACTATCTCTGCAGTTGGGTACTCTCGGAGGTCCCCATGGATACACACAACCCCGACTGGCCGTCCACTGAGGTTGTCTCCTGCCACCAGCGACCCATGTACCAGAGTCACGAGGCTCCCTGAGTCCAGGAGGGCCTCCGTGGGGTACCCATTAACCAGTATCTGGCATAGTTGGAGTTCACTGTCCCGGGATTCGGCGCTCGCTGTGCAGACGGTCTGGGCGTACATTGAGACCCGGCGGCTATATCCGCAGTCCATGGGTTCCGTAGTCAGGGGACAATTAGCAATCACATGTCCCGGCCCCTGACACCGCCAGCACCTAAGGGTGGAGGTACTGTTAGGTCTTATGGCAGTTTGGGAGGGAACCAGTCTCCTGCCGCTCTCACTCCGGGGTTCCCCTTCAGCACGGACACGGTGCTGACTGTCCCCAGCAGAGGGACGCGACCCCTTTCCCGACTCCTGGGTTGGCAGGGATCGACGTGACAGCCGAGAGGGGGCGGAGTCTCGAATGAAGTCCTGAGTAGCCGAGTAGCGCTCAACCAAACTGACCACCTGGTCGAGGGTGCCGGGGTCCCCTTGCCCCACCCAACGTTGGATAGCGACTGGCAGAGTCCTCACCAGCCGGTCAACCACCACCCTTTCCACTATCTGGGCTGGGGACAAAGTCTCAGGTTCGAGCCACCTCTTTACCAGCTGCAGGAGGTCATAAGCCTGAGACCGGGCAGGTCGGGTCTCCACATAGGCCCACGAAAACACACGCTGAGCCCTCACATATGTATTGACCCCCAGCCGGGCAAGGATCTCACCTTTGAGCCTCTGGTAGTCCCGGGCGTCCTCCTGACTGAGGTCGAAACAGACCTTCTGGGCATCGCCAACCAAAAACGGAGCCACCACTTCCGCCCACTGGTCAGCTGGTAGGTTTTCCTGCTCTGCTGTGCGTTAGTAGATGGTAAGGAAGGCTTCCACGTCGTCCTCCGGTCCCATCTTCCTCAACGCTGATCGAACCTTGTCCTGGGCATCTCGACGTTCCGGGGCTGATGCCGTCGGTGTCTCCCGTAGGGCAGCAATTTGTTGCATCATCAGTTCATTTGTTTTTTACTGCTGCCGTTGGAGATCCTGGTACTGCTCCTGCTGTTGCCTCTGAGTGAGTACCAGCTGCTTAAACAGCTCCTCCATTTTGTCCATGGGGTGGAACTGGAAGGTGGCAGGCCGAATTGTGGTCATGCAGCTGCCGGTGGGGTATGCCTCAGTTACTATGTTCGCATTCTCCACCAAGCTGTAAGGCGGCGGTGTACACACCGTGCAGTAACTGAGGCAGTGACCCAAGCAAGTCCAACATAAACAGCTTTTATTTCAGCAACTCACGGGTTAACAGAAAGTCCTCCGGTTCGCAGCCGGGTTAACATGAGTCCATAAACAACGGTCGCCGGGGACAACGGCCGCGCCGGCCGCTCAAAGCCTGATAGGTGCAGAGACTTCCCAGGCAGTGGTTCAGCCACCCTCAATACTGCTGAGGTTTCCTGCTGTGCTCCTAGCAGGTTGCAACGTAGAACAACACTAATCCTTAGTGCAGGGATTTTAAAGGACCTGTGGCAAGAGCCACTGGAAAATCTGGGTTGGAGGGAGGAGGCCGCCCCACTGCCTCCTGTGACCTCCTCCAAGAAATGAAGACCCTGCCGGGTTTTACTTAAGCTGCCTTAGCAAGGTAGTCTGACCAGGTGATTGCTCACCTTCATTCCTGCATTGCAGCCACAGCTGTGTCTGTGACTGCAATGCACTCCAATGGATTTAATAGGTCTCTGTACACATTCTGGGGGATATATAACGTCCCTCGTATACGATTCCGGTCACTGCCTCACACACCTTATTAAGTCTCATGGCTAGAATTTTTGTAAGAATTTTGTAATCCACGTTTAATAGTGAAATAGGGCTATATGATCCACACTCCAGAGGATTTTTTCCCTCCTTTTTTAAGACAATAATATTAGCATCATAAAAGGATTCAGGCAAGGAACCACTTTGCATCGCCTCTGAGAAAGTCTCTAGAAGGTGAGGCATCAAGACCTTTTGGTATCTATGGTAGAGTTCTATTGGTAGGCCATCGGGGTCCAGAGCTTTACCCAAAGCCATATCTGCCAGGGCTGCATTTATTTCCTCTAGAGTGATATCTGCATCTAAAAGGGATTGTTGTGTGACACTTAATTTGGGAAAATCAAGATCTGCCAAATAAGTGAGACATTCTAATTTATTATGGGCACTTTGGGATTTATATAATGATTTATAAAAGTTATGAAAGCCACTTAGAATATCTTCTGCCGCAGTGACTGTCTGGCCCCCTAATGTTTGAATCCTAAGAATAGCACTAGTCATTATGTTTGCGGACAATAAAGGCCAACAACTTACTTGATTGGATCCCCAATTCAAAATCTAATTGTCTAGTGAAGAATAATTTCCTTTTAGATTTAGTGTCAACGTTTTGTGTATACAATCTATATGAGTGTAGCCAGTTTACTCTATTCTCATCAGACGGGTCTGAAACATACGTCTGTTCAGCTTCCTTTAGCCTATGTTCAAACTCGGTATCAACCTGTGAAGTCGTTCTCTTGATGTAGGAAATAGTGGAGGAGAGGCATCCTCTAAGGTATGCCTTCAGTGTATCCCAAAAAATCTTAATGTTCCTTGGCAACGGATGTACTTCCACGAAACAGTCTATTTCATCCGGTATTCTATCATTTGGACCAATTAATTTTAACCAAAAAGGATTAAGTTTCCATGTGGGTCTGTCTCGTACCTGGTAAAATTTAAGTGTTAGTATCACCGGACTATGGTCTGAGATCCCGCTTACCCCATGCTCAATACTATCTACCAAGGTTGCTGTATTACTAGAACCGAAAATATAATCTAACCGTGATAACGTAGATTTTGTTGAGGAATGACATGTGTATTCTTTAGTTCCGGCGTGATGTAATCTCCACAAGTGTATCCAACCAATACTCTCCATATAGGTTGAAAACAAATTAGTAGATGGTGTTATTCTCGTTCTGGTGCTGTCACCTATTCTCAGTCTATCTAAATTTTCATCCATAATCAGGTTAAAATCCCCCATACACAAGATCTAAGCATCAGGATGGTTTAGTGCAAAGCTTACTGCCTTTTGGACAATAGTTAGATTAGCAGGAGGTGAATTGTATATACAAAGTATTATGTACTCTCTAGAATCAATTATATCATTTATAAAGACAAATCTTCCCTCTAGATCTCTGCGGGCCTCCCTAACCTCCCAACTAATGGCCTTGTGGATTAAAAGCAAAACTCCTCTTGAATAGCTTGTATGATAAGAGTGTATTGACCATTGCAGCCAGGGTTTATTTAGCCACCTAGATGAATCTCTAGTGAGGTATGTTTTGACCAAAGGCAGGATATGTGGCTGGTAATTTTTTTATTTGCGAGAATACTTTAACCCTCTTCTTAGTGGATTTAAGACCTCTTATATTCAGAGTTCTTGCAAGTGGATATAGCTTCTAAAAGTTGGTCAGCAACTTGCTTCAAAGTCATTTCTTCGTGTCCCTCCCCCTCCTCCTCATCAGATACATGACTCTTACGTTGATCCATTGTTTTGTTTGACAAGGATGCTGGCTCCTTCCTCAAGCGAGAATTTTCCTGGGGGTCTCCTCTGGCAAAGTCTTTCAATTTATCTGTTATACTAGAGTTTTTCCCTTGGCTCATTTTGTAACGGTATAGGCAGTGTATATTATATTATATTTACTCCAGTGATATATTATGCAGATTTATTATGTAAAGGTCAGTGGCTGGACAATGCTGCCACCTGGTGTCTTTATTGCAGCAGTGCCACAGTAATATCTTTTGTAAATTATATGCCAGTTTCAATAGAAAACATATGTTATTTCCAGCAATAAAAGTTGGAGAAAATAGTGACTTCTGATTGCTTTGTATAATATTTCAGTCACTCTGGGTCCCATATATGGATGCAAGGTCTAAATATAGGCTGAATGTCTCATGCCCCTGGGCTTCCACTTCCCCTTGCAGAGTTAGGATGTGGCCGCTGTGTTTCCCTCCTCCAATTATTCCAGTGGCCTCTAGACAGTCCGCGGGACCGGGTTGTCCGGTACACTCACCGCTGCACCTCCCCAGAAGCCCGTCGCTCCTCAGGCCTTTCAGAGAGAGACCGACTGCCAGCGTATATCTTCAGCGACGCCTGTGTGCTGTGCCACGAGTAGAGCCTTCAAGATGGCCGCCGCTCCTCAGAGACTTTACTCTGCCGGGGTCCACAGAGCGCGCCAGACCGCAGCCCTCAATGTAGCAGCTCCTCAGAAGCCCAGCCGCTTCCCGCTTCTCCGGAGCTGTACTGCAGGGCACAGAAGTGAAATTCAGGGTCCGGTGAGTACAGGATTATAAGCCGGTTAGCGGGAGCTCAGACCTCCTGCTTCCTCTCAGCTCCTCAGCATCGCCACGCCCCCACCCCTTTTTCCTTTGATGTTAGATTTACACCCCATCTGGCATTCTCTCAAGTACTTTTTTAAAGTGCCGTTATTCTGTGGTCCAGCGCATCCCAAACCATGTCAAATTGGTAGAGATCAGGTGATTACGGAGGCCATTTTTTCAGTTGCTGCACTCAATTTCTCTCAATCTTGGTCACATAGTCCTTACATTACCTGAAGATGCGTTTTGGGTCATTTTCCTGTTGCAACACAAACGATAGTCCCACTAAACCAGATGAGATGGCATGTTGTTGTATGTCATAGACAAACATATATTAAATAGATTTAATGGAAGGTGCAAATTAAAAGAATAATTTGGTGCAGGCTTAAAATACCAAAAACTAGACTAAAACATGCACAAACATACATCAGGGCCTAAGTCTTCTCTTGGAGCAGAAGTAATTCTTCTTGGTCTTCCTTCTCTGGGGCAGTCCTTATGAGAGCCAATTTCATCATCAGCTGACTTTTCAATTTACTAAGCTGAGTGGTTCTTGACATATTGTGGCTTAGAAAAGTTATAGGGCTCAGCACTGACTAGAACTATGTACTAACACTGCCTCTGCAAAACACACTTGAAGGCAGGTGATTCTACAGATCAACTCTTGACAAGGCATTCTTGTTTGTTAGACGTCATTCCTGATGATTACCTGATGAAACTGCTTGAGAGAATGCCAAGAGTGTGTAAAGATGTCCTAAGAGTAAAAGAAATGGCTGTAGCCCAGATGAGTGCACCGCTCCTCTTATGTACTTGATATACACTGCTCAAAAAAATAAAGGGAACACTCAAATAACACATCCTAGATCTGAATGAATGAAATATTCTCATTGAATACTTTGTTCTGTACAAAGTTGAATGTGCTGACAACAAAATCACACAAAAATCATCAATGGAAATCAAATTTATTAACCAATGGAGGCCTGGATTTGGAGTCACCCCAAAATTAAAGTGGAAAAACACACTACTGGCTGATCTAACTTTGGTGTAATGTCCTTAAAACAAGTCAAAATGAGGCTCAGTATTGTGTGTGGCCTCCACGTGCCTATATGACCTCCCTACAATGCCTGGGCATGCTCCTGATGAGGTTGCGGATGGTCTCCTGTGGGATCTCCTCCCAGACCTGGACTAAAGCATCCGACAACTCCTGGACAGTCTGTGGTGCAACGTGACGTTGGTGGATGGAGCGAGACATGATGTCCCAGATGTGCTCAATTGGATTCAGGTCTGGGGAACGGGTGGGCCAGTCCATAGCTTCAATGCCTTCATCTTGCAGGAACTGCTGACACACTCCAGTCACATGAGGTCTGGCATTGTCCTGCATTAGGAGGAACCCAGGGCCAACCGCATCCAGCACATGGTCTCACAAGGGGTCTGAGGATCTCATCTCGGTACCTAATGGCAGTCAGGCTACCTCTGGCGAGCACATGGAGGTCTGTGCGGCCCTCCAAAGAAATGCCCCGCCACACCATTACTGACCCACTGCCAAACCGGTCACGCTGAAGGATGTTGCAGGCAGCAGATCGCTCTCCACAGCGTCTCCAGACTCTGTCACGTCTGTCACATGTGCTCAGTGTGAACCTGCTTTCATCTGTGAAGAGCACAGGGCGCCAGTGGCGACTTTGCCAATCCTGGTGTTCTGTGCCAAATGCCAAGCGTCCTGCACGGTGTTGGGCTGCGAGTACAACCCCCATCTGTGGACGTCGGGCCCTCATACCACCCTCATGGAGTTGGTTTCTAACCGTTTGTGCTGACACGCACATTTGTGGCCTGCTGGAAGTCATTTTGCAGGGCTCTGGCAGTGCTCCTCCTGTTCCTCCTTGCACAAAGAAGGAGGTAACGTTCCTGCTGCTGGGTTGTTGCCCTCCTATGGCTCCCTCCACATCTCCTGGTATCTGCTCCATACTCTGGACACTGTGCTGACAGACACAGCTACCCTTCTTGCCACAGCTCGCACTGATGTGCCATCCTGGATGAACTGCACTACCTGAGCAACTTCTGTGGGTTGTACTGTAGTCACCGCCTCATGCTACTGTACCTCTAGGAGTGAGAGCAATGACAAAATGAAAAAGTGACCAAAACAACAGCCAAAAAGGATGAGAACAGAGAAATGGTCTGTGGTCACCACCTGCAGAACCACTCCTTTAGAGGAGGTATCTTGCTAATTGCCTATCATTTCTACCCGTTGTCTGTTCCATTTGCACAACAGCAGGAGAAATGGATTCACAATCAGTGTTGCTTCATAACTGGACAGGTAGATTTCACAGAAATGTTATTGACTTGGAGTTACATTGTGTTGTTTCACTGTTCCCTTTATCTTTTTGAGCAGTGTACTTGCCCTAATATGAAACATGTGGCATGGATTTTTATGGAGTCTCCAAGGATTCCTGTCCAGTATATATCTGGATCACATGCTCGGCACTACTACTATTTCTTTGGAATGTGATCAATTATTCCTTTAAAAAGGTTCTCCAAAATGTAAAAAATGACCTCTGTCGCCTATTGAAGGCTGCAACCTATCCTTTGCTGCACGCATTTAAGAAGAGATAATGCCTCATATAGTATCCTCAAACAAGGTATGAAATTAGGAGAGGGAATTGGGCTAACCTGGATAAGTTGTGCTATCCGGCACAACTCTCATGAATGCAAGTCCTCATCAGTGGCACTGCTGCCCTCAACCCTCTTTGGCATGGTTGCAGTATAGCCCATTAGAAAGTAATTGGGAAAACAGAAAAATTGAGGTCTTGCTGCAGATGCTTTTCTAGAACCAGTAATACCACTAGGAGTTTGCTCTAAAAGTATATGTTTATTTTAATGTGAATATTTGTATAAAAGAAACATATGGTCCCCATTTAATATTTTCCCAGTGGAAACAATGTAAAAAGACCAAATACTAAATTAACTCCCAATAATATAAAGCCTACAAGGATTCAATTTGAGCAAGTCGACTCAGTCAAAAGATATAAATGTTATTTAAGTCAATAAATTGCGTTACATGAAACAACAGTGAAAATACACAACAAAAAGAGACTGATTCAAAGAAGACCATAAGAAGTTCCAAATAATATGCAGACTTACATAGTATATAATTAGTGATGAGCGAGCACTAAAATGTTCGGGTGCTCGAAGCTTGGGTCGAGCACATTGGAATACTCGGGTGCTCGACCTGAGCAACGAGCCCAATGTAAGTCTATGGGAAACTCAAGCATTTTTCCAGAATTGGCACATCCATAGGATGTGCCAATTCTGGCACTTAGCCTCGCTCTTCCCACTGCCCTGTAGCGGTGGCAGTGGGGTAATAGGGCTGGGGTTGATGTCAGCTTATAATGCCAGCTGACATCAAGCCCAGGTTAGTAATGGAGAGGCGTCTATAAGACACCCCCATTACTAACCTCATAGTGAAAGTTAAAAAAAACCACAACACCCAGAATAAAGTCCTTTAATTGAAATAAATACACATTCCTCTAATATTCTAAATTAAACTCTACTTACCGTCACGCCCATTCCAGCTGAAGTCAACGATCTCCTGCAATAAAAATAAAATAATAAACCAACCTCATCCTTACCTTTCCATGGTTCCCAGCACAGCTTCAGCTCTGCTACATCGAGATGACAGGCTGGATCGCAGCTGAGTGCTGCCATCCAGCATGCCATCCTTCATAGACACTGCAGAGCGCAGGCATGCTTGCGCTCTGCAGTGTCTCTGAAGGATGACAAGCTGGATGGCAGCGCTCAGCTGCGATCCAGCCTGTCATCTCAATGCCATCCCTGCGTGGGAGAATTCTCCTGCGCTCACGGCATGCGCAGGAGAATTCTCCCACGCTGTCAGTGACGTGCATGAGGTGAGCTGAGTTCATTGGACATGAACTCGGCTCATCTGGATGCCGTCACAGCGAGACACTGAGGAGCTTCACTGAGAAGCTTCTCAGTGTCTGCGGCATGGAAAGCTGGATGGCAGGGTTCTGCTGCGGTCCAGCCTGTCATCTCGATGTAGCAGAGCTGAAGCTGTCCTGGGAACCATGGAAAGGTAAGGATGAGGTTGGTTTATTATTTTATTTTTATTGCAAGAGATCGTTGGCTTCAGCTGGAATGGGCGTGATGGTAAGTAGAGTTTAATTTAGAACATTAAAAAATTGTGTGTTTATTTCAATTAAAGGACTTTATTCTGGGTGTTGTGTTTTTTTTTTTAACTTTCACTATGAGGTTAGTAATGGGGGTGTCTTATAGACGCCTCTCCATTACTAACCTGGGCTTGATGTCAGCTGGCATTATAAGCTGACATCAACCCCAGCCCTATTACCCCACTGCCACCGCTACAGGGCAGTGGGAAGAGCGAGGCTAAGATCCAGAATTGGCGCATCTGATGGCTGGTGTTTCTAGTCTGGGAGGGGGCCAATATTCATGGCACCCTTCCTGGGCTATTAATATCAGCCCCCAGCTGTCTGCCTAGCCTTTGCTAGCTATTAAAATAGGGGGGACCCCACGTAATTTTTTTTGGGTCCCCCCTTTTAATAGCTAGTAAAGGCTAGGTATTCAGCTGGGGGCTGATATTAGTAGCCTGGGAAGCTCCGTGGGTATTACCCCCTTCCCAGGCTTCAAACATCTGCCCCAGCCGTCTGCTTAACCTCCGCTAGAGACTAAAATTACGGGGAACTGCACGCCAATTTTTTTTTTAAATAAATCCTTTATTTTAACACTAAATGACAAGTACAGTAATCAACACTGTCACTGTACTTCTTATATATGTGACTGACATGTTTCTATCTATCTAATCTATGTGTGATGCTCTATTCTTTCTGTTCTAAATTGTCGGGTACCGGTGAATGCCGCTGATGAATTGCCGGCTTGTCATGTTTCACTGTGAGCACTGTTCCCATGGATTTGGGCAATCACTGTAATGCCACAACCACCATGGCTGTGGCATTACAGTGAGTGGCAGACAATCCCTGCATGATTGATGCTCTAAATAGCGCCAGACAAGCAGGACGGGGACCCGAGCTCCCGCCCGAGCATCGCGCAAGTACTCGGCGAGCTCCGAGCATCTCGAGTACTGAGATGCTCGGGCGAGTACCAAGCAGTGGCGAGCATGCTCGCTCATCATTATATATAATATAAGTACACAGGTAAATATAAGGTAAGTATTAGTCTACATGCAATGCTGTGCAAAAGTCTGTTAAAAAATCATAGAGAAAGGTATGTTTGTGGAAATAAAGTAGAGATTTACTACCAGTGAGAGTCACAAAAGGACTTAATCACATTAGGTACTAGTCCAATATCCCCCCACTCCAAAATTAAAAGCTTGGACATAGTCGGGGGCCACCCTTGATATTTATTAAAAAATGTCTACAATTGAGTACTTTTTTTTCTTATCAAATATAATGATGAACCTTTTCATATGGAAACAAACTTAAAGGGGTTGTCCAACGAACAACGCTCCACATACATGGTATGATGAGCTTCTTTATCCTCCCAACCCACCCGGCAAAGTATGGTGAACCCAGGACATTATGATTTCCGAACTGTAATCCCCACACAGCCCTCCAGACAGTATAAGGGCACCCACATAGTGCTCCATACAGTGTAATGGCCCCACAGAGTGCTCCATAAAGTATAATGAGCCACACACAAAAAAAATACTCACTTCTCCCCGTTCCCCCACTGCTCCCGTCTCTGCAGCGCATCTTCTGATCCTCTGCACTGCCCAGCACAGCGGGGGCATTGTAATGAAAAATGACTTCATCGCGCCCACTCTGCTGAGGTGTCAGACGCAGAGGGAGAATTATGATGGAGTGACGGGCAAAATATACTCACCTTGCGGGCCAGATTTGGCAAGTGTGTCAGAGTTTGACATGTGTGCACTAAACAAACAAAGCCAATCATAACAGCAGTTATATGGATAGGTTACCCATGGTGAGATGGTGCTGCAAAGACCAGGGAGAAGACCCTTGACGTGCGTTTCGCGTTATACCTTTGAAAAAGCTAACACACATTAGCTATAAAATCATTTATGATAGAATATAAAAAGATGCTGTTGGTTACATGCGTCTAAATTAGTACACAGTCACAAATCGTTTCATATTCAGAAGGATTACTTCTTCGTGTATTTGTGGACGATGGGTGTATTAATAGCATAGCTTACAAATGTTCTGTGAACCACCAATTTGATAGAGGTCAGAGTTTATTGGGTAGCATTGTACAAGGATTAACATAATGTGTATTGAAAGAAAAAAAACTGGAGCTAAATGGAAACTTTAACCGTGAGACAAGTTTTCTAGATGTTGCTGCTACAGCGCAATATAAATTAATGGGGTCGAATTGCGATCTCCCAAAGGGTACTGAGCAAAGCAAGTAAAAAAAAAAAGTCCAACTGTGCAGGATTTTTTGTGACATGCCTGTTATGGTCGCAGTGCCACCACATTGACTTGTACTGTGCTGCGATGCAGGAAAGACGCCTAATAAATTTTGCTTTCAAAAATAGAAGTACTAATAGCTTATTTTTTTAACATTTAGTACAATAAAAAGTGAATTAACAAAAGAGAAATCTAAATCGAATCAATGTTTGGTGTCACCACTGTTTGCCTTCAGAACAGTATCAATTCTTATAGGTACGCTTGCACAAAGTCACAGATTTTGTAAGATTATAGTCAAGTGTATAAGTATACAATTAAACCAAACAGGTGATAATGATCATTATTTTCATGCATAGGGTGAAACAGTCATTAACTGAAACAAAAATCTATATGTAGGAGGCATATAACTGGGAGAGGAGCAGCTAAACTCTGCTGCAAAGGTGGGATTGTATATCAAACAGGAGAAAAAAAAGGAGTATCTCTTTTTTTATTTTAAAAATATACATGTTTTTATTGAAAAAATCATTTTAAAACCACATTGAAAATAAACATGATGGACAGAATGGTGATACAATAAACGTTCCGGTTACAGGCCTAAATGATCAAAAGTTTGGTCATCAAATGACTAGCAATCTGAGATAGGGAGCAATATAACACAAGTAGAAATTTATGTAATAGATATAAGTAGTTTATCTTGTATCTAGTTATGAGAATTGCGCCCCAAATGATCCTAAAATACTCATAAATAAATGACCTTACCCGTTAGGGAAAATCTGGCCCAGCCCGGAGTGCAAAAGGCTAAAAAGTATCTTGCAGAAGACCATTTCATGTCACAGATCTTACACCATGGCAAGACTGAACAATAAGACCGGAGGTAGTTATGCTGTATTAGCAAGGTCACTGCCAGGCAAAGATTATAAAGCGAATTGTCATTTCAAGATGTGGCGTTCAAGCTTTTTTGAAGTACCCAGAAATGGACAACTTTGAAGATCATAGACACAGTTTTCAGCCAAGGAATTTTAGTGCCATAGATGAAAGCTGCATCAAGCTTACTTCCCTTCAAAATTGGAAGATGTCCAGCAGTGCCATCACCTCCGAGCTTGAAGCAACTGGTAATAGTTATCTACACCCATCTATTGTATTGTTTTTAGTCTGGCAAAGAGTAGTCTTCATTGAAGACTATGGCCAAAAAGCCATACCTTCGACATGGAAACAAGGTCAACAACATAACTATGCTTGAAAACATAGGAAATGGGATGCAGAAAGATGGCAGCAGGTGCTCTAGACTGATAGTCAAAATGTGAAATATTTTTCTGTAATAAAAGGCAGTTTGTTTGTTGAAGGGCTTGCGAGTGATACAATAATGAGTGCAGGCAACGGTGAAGCATGGTGGAGGTTTCTTGAAAGTTTATGGCTGCATTTCAGCAAAAGGAGTTGGAGATTTTATCAGGATTAACGGTATGCTCAATGCTGAGACATACAGGCAGATAATTATCCATCAGGCAATACCATCAGGAAGGTGTCAGGCTCCAAATTTATTCTACAGCAGGAGAACAACCCCAAACATACAACCAATTTCATTAAAGGGTTCTTCCCAGAATCGCATTAATTTTCACAAAGCACAATAAATGCATACTTATTGTTAATATACAGACTAAGCCCAACATAATGTTATTCTTATACCTTTGTTGCATTTTTCATCTCTATCTGCCCCTCTGTGTATTCAGCTTTGCATAGCTGAATGGGTGGTCCTATTTCTATCTGCTAAAACTACATGTTTCAGCAGCACTTGCTGCACTCACCTTATTCTGTGTACTCCTGACAAGCCCCACATCTTTGATTCATCATCAAGCTAAACTAAGCATCTACCGTATTTTTCGGACTATAAGACGCACTTTTTTCCTCCAAAATTTTGGAGGAAAATGGGGGGTGCGTCTTATAGTCCGAATGTTGGGGGGGTGTATATTTATGTGTGGTGTGGGGGGTAGCGGTATCGGTGGAGGAGCAGGCACAGGAGGCAGCAGCCGCCTACTGCAGCCTACACTGTCCCTGCTGCTAAAGAAAATGAATATTCACTGCTCCCCATGCCCATGGGGCGTGGGGAGCACTGAATATTCATGCTCCTTAATAGCGGTATATAGTGTAGCCGCGCTGCGGCTGCTGCTGCTGCCGGCTATCTCCTGTGCCCGCTGTTAAAGGGTATGAATATTCAACCTCTCTCCATGCCCATGGGCGTGGGGAGAGGGTGAATATTCATGTCCTTTAATGAGCGGGCACAGGAGATAGCCGGCAGCAGCCGCAGCGCGGCTCCGCTGTGTGCCGGCTATGAAGGAGAGTGAAGTCACTGCTCCCCGCGCACACAGACCCGGTGTGGGGAGCAGTGACTTCCGGTAGCTGATCTCTCCATGTGAGCTGCGCATGGCAGTGACGTCATGCGCGGCTCACATGGAGAGTTCAGTGCAGGCAGACCGGACGCAGCGCTGGAGGAGAGAAGAGAGGTGAGTAGGAGTGTTTATTTTTTTTTAATGTGCAGCATGATGGGGATTAGGGGTACCAAGCATACCAGGACAGGGATGAGGGGTGCCAAGCATGCCAGGACAGGGATGAGGAGTGCCATGCATACCAGGACAGGGATGAGGGGTGCCATGCATACCAGGACAGGGATGAGGGGTGCCATGCATACCAGGACATGGATGAGGAGTGCCATGCATACCAGGACATGGATGAGGGGTGCCATACATACCAGGACAGGGATGAGGGGTGCCATGCATACCAGGACTGGGATTAGGGGTGCCATGCATACCAGGACAGGGATGAGGGGTGCCATGCATACCAGGACAGGGATGAGGGGTGCCATGCATACCAGGATAGGGATGAGGGGTGCCATGCATACCAGGATAGGAATTAGGGGTGCCATGCATACCAGGACAGGGATTAGGGATGCCAAGCATACCGGGACAAGGATTAGGGGTGCCATGCATACCAGGATAGGGATTAGGGGTGCCATGCATACCAGGACAGGGATGAGAGTTGCCATGTATACCACCAGGACAGGGATGAGGGGTGCTATGCATACCAGGATAGGGATGATGGGTGCCATGCATACCAGGATAGGGATGATGGGTGCCATGCATACCAGGATAGGGATTAGGGGTGCCATGCATACCAGGATAGGGATTAGGGGTGCCATGCATACCAGGACAGGGATGAGAGTTGCCATGTATACCACCAGGACAGGGATGAGGGGTGCTATGCATACCAGGATAGGGATGATGGGTGCCATGCATACCAGGATAGGGATTAGGGGTGCCATGCATACCAGGATAGGGATTAGGGGTGCCATGCATACCAGGATAGGGATGAGGGGTGCCATGCATACCAGGACCGGGGTGAGGGGTGCCATGCATACCAGGACAGGGATGATGGGTGCCATGCATACCAGGATAGGGATTAGGGGTGCCATGCATACCAGGACAGGGATGGGGGGTGCTATGCATGCCAGGACCGGGATTAGGGGTGCCATGCATACCAGGACAGGGATGATGGGTGCCATGCATACCAGGACAGGGATGATGGGTGCCATGCATACCAGGACAGAGATGAGGGGTGCCATGCATACCAGGACAGGGATGAGGGGTGCCATGCATACCAGGACAGGGATGATGGGTGCCATGCATACCAGGATAGGGATTAGGGGTGCCATGCATACCAGGACAGGGATGAGGGGTGCTATGCATGCCAGGACAGGGATTAGGGGTGCCATGCATACCTGGATAGGTATTAGGGGTGCCATGCATACCAGGACTGGGATTAGGGGTGCCATGCATACCAGGACAGGGATGAGGGGTGCCATGCATACCAGGACAGGGATGAGGGGTGCCATGCATACCAGGATAGGGATGAGGGGTGCCATGCATACCAGGATAGGAATTAGGGGTGCCATGCATACCAGGACAGGGATTAGGGATGCCAAGCATACCGGGACAAGGATTAGGGGTGCCATGCATACCAGGACAGGGATGAGAGTTGCCATGTATACCACCAGGACAGGGATGAGGGGTGCTATGCATACCAGGATAGGGATGATGGGTGCCGTGCATACCAGGATAGGGATTAGGGGTGCCATGCATACCAGGATAGGGATTAGGGGTGCCATGCATACCAGGACAGGGATGAGAGTTGCCATGTATACCACCAGGACAGGGATGAGGGGTGCTATGCATACCAGGATAGGGATGATGGGTGCCATGCATACTAGGATAGGGATTAGGGGTGCCATGCATACCAGGATAGGGATTAGGGGTGCCATGCATACCAGGATAGGGATGAGGGGTGCCATGCATACCAGGACCGGGGTGAGGGGTGCCATGCATACCAGGACAGGGATGATGGGTGCCATGCATACCAGGATAGGGATTAGGGGTGCCATGCATACCAGGACAGGGATGGGGGGTGCTATGCATGCCAGGACCGGGATTAGGGGTGCCATGCATACCAGGACAGGGATGATGGGTGCCATGCATACCAGGACAGGGATGATGGGTGCCATGCATACCAGGACAGAGATGAGGGGTGCCATGCATACCAGGACAGGGATGAGGGGTGCCATGCATACCAGGACAGGGATGATGGGTGCCATGCATACCAGGATAGGGATTAGGGGTGCCATGCATACCAGGACAGGGATGAGGGGTGCTATGCATGCCAGGACAGGGATTAGGGGTGCCATGCATACCTGGATAGGTATTAGGGGTGCCATGCATACCAGGACAGGGATGATGGGTGCCATGCATACCAGGACAGGGATGAGGGGTGCCATGCATACCAGGACAGGGATGAGGGGTGCCATGCATACCAGGACAGGGATGATCGGTGCCATGCATACCAGGACAGGGATGAGGGGTACCATGCATACTAGGACAGGGATGAGGGGTGCCATGCATACCAGGATAAGGATGAGGGATGCCAGGCATGCCAGGATGGGGATGGGGACCACGTATAAAAGGAAGGGGGGGCATATATACCAGGATGGGGGATATGTTCAGAATTGGGGGACATTACCCCTATACCTGTGTCAGCAGAAGACCCCCTCCCACTTAAAAGTGCATCATGACCACATTTTTTGCTTAAATTTTTATTTTTTTATTATCCTCCTCTAAAACCTACGTGCGTCTTATGGTCCAGTGCGTCTTATAGTCCGAAAAATACGGTAATTCACCTTATGCTTTTGTACACTTTCTGCTCATGTACAGTACCTTGCCTGACTGATTTTATCTTCTACCTACATAAGAATAGCCTAGTTGCCTGTGTAATTTTTACATCATTGTTAGTTGATTTATAGCAGAGCTCAACTCTCCTGCAATCCTCCACATGGGATCTTGTAATTATAGGAAGTGCAGAGTTGTTTGTTGCCTGCTGCTGGAAGATCAGTGATGTGAAACTGCAAATGCTGCTCTGTTGATGCATATTGCTTAAACTAATTTTTTATCGTGCATCAACAGAGCAGCATTTGCAGTTTCACATCACTGATCTTCCAGCAGCAGGCAACAAACACAAATTCCTCTACATACAGCCCCATCTTGGAATATATCATTCCTTGCAGGGCTTATACACAGCCCTATCCGGCAAGATCACTCCTTTCAGACACTGTGCACAGCCCAATCCTGGTATATAACTCTTTTCATCCCCTCTTTATCCAGTTCCATCGTGCAGTACATTGCCCCTCAGCCCCATTTATATACAGCCCCATCCTGGATTATAACACTCCACTCAGACCCTCTACATCAGGGGTCTCAAACACGCGGCCCACGGGCCGCATGCGACCCCTGAGGCTGCTTTATGCGGCCCGCAGGCACAGACCCCTTGACGATCCCGACCTGGTCCAGGAGGAGCCGCCGACAGCAGCGCTGCATTGCCGCACAGAGACTGTCTCCCAGCACAGCATTTCCAATGCCAGCCGCCGGCCAATCAGAGGCCAGCAGCTGATATCTGCGTGTTGGCGCAGCGAGTATGACGTCATTGCCATATGCAGATGTCAGCTGCTGGCCTCTGATTGGCCGGCGGCTGACATTGGAAATGCTGTGCTGGGAGACAGTCTCTGTGCGGCAATGCAGCGCTGCTGTCGGCGGCTCCTCCTGGACCAGGTCGGGATCGTCAAGGGGTCGGACTCTGTGGTCCCTGCGGGCCACATCTGCAGGAAGGCCGCCGAGGGAACGGAGGACAGGTGAGAATCATCTTTTTTTTCTATTTTATGTGTGTGAAGAACAGCACAGGGGGCACATAGCCACAAGATGGGGACCTGGATGGGGCACATAGCCACAAGATGGGGACCTGGATGGGGCACATAGCCACAAGATGGGGACCTGGATGGGACACATAGCCACAAGATGGGGACCTGGATGGGACACATAGCCACAAGATGGGGACCTGGATGGGGCACATAGCCACAAGATGGGGACCTGGATGGGGACACATAGCCACAAGATGGGGACCTGGATGGGACACATAGCCACAAGAGGGGACCTGGATGGGGCACATAGCCACAAGAGGGGACCTGGATGGGGCACATAGCCACAAGAGGGGACCTGGATGGGGCACATAGCCACAAGAGGGGACCTGGATGGGGCACATAGCCACAAGAGGGGACCTGGATGGGGCACATAGCCACAAGAGGGGACCTGGATGGGGCACATAGCCACAAGAGGGGACCTGGATGGGGCACATAGCCACAAGAGGGGACCTGGATGGGGCACATAGCCACAAGAGGGGACCTGGATGGGGCACATAGCCACAAGAGGGGACCTGGATGGGGCACATAGCCACAAGAGGGGACCTGGATGGGGCACATAGCCACAAGAGGGGACCTGGATGGGGCACATAGCCACAAGATGGGGACCTGGATGAGGCACATAGCCACAAGATGGGGACCTGGATGAGGCACATTAGTACAAGATGGGCGCCAGGATGGGGAACATTGCCAAAAGATGGGGACCTGGATGGAGCACATAGACACAAGATGGGGACCTGGATCAGGAACATTGCCACAGGATGGGGATCTGGATGGGGCAAATAGCCACAGGATGGGGACCTGGATGGGGTACATAGCCACAAGATGGGGACCTGGATGGGGTACATAGCCACAAGATGGGGACCTGGATGGGACACATAGCCACAGGATGGGGACCTGGATGGGACACATAGCCACAGGATGGGGACCTGGATGGGGCACATAGCCACAGGATGGGGACCTGGATGGGGCACATAGCCACAGGATGGGGACCTGGATGGGGCACATAGCCACAGGATGGGGACCTGCATGGGGTACATAACCACAAGATGGAGACCTGGATGGGGCACATAGCCACAGGATGGGGACCTGGATGGGGCACATAGCCACAGGATGGGGACCTGGATGGGGCACATTAGTACAAGATGGGGACTTGGATGGGGAACATTACTACAAGATATTTTCCATTATTACTATATGATGCTAATAGTAAGACAATATTACTGTATGTGGCCAATTGGGGGAAATAAAATTGTAAAAAAAATAAAAAATAAAATAAAGCATGAAAAAATATTGGGCACTAAAAATGCTGTTTTAGGGTATGTGCACACGATGCAGAAATGAAGCAGAAAATTTCTGCATCATTTCTGCATCTCCCTGGCAGAAAAAACGCATGCAGATTGTGCATGCGTTTTTCCTGCAGAATACATGCGGATCCACATGCAGATTCACATGCGTTTCCGCATGCAGATTGACAAGCGCTTTCCAGGCGATGTTAGCATCACCTGGAAAGTGCTTGATAACTAGGTCACACTATATAAATCCATGCAAACAGCATGGATTTATACAGTGTGAACCGAGAGAGTGTATATACTTACCTCCGATGGCCCGCGCTGTCCTGCTCAATCTGTTCTCCCTCGCCGGCAACTTTGAATTGAAAGACCTGCCGACGTCAGCGTCACGTGACCCGTCACATGACTCTGACGTCACCGCAGGTCCTACAACTCACTGCAAGTGCCGGGAACCAAGCGGGAGCGCTGCGCGGGCCGACAGATGGTAAGTATATATATATTTTTTATTTTATTCTTCTTTTACAGATTTTTTAATGGTACCTGGGTGTGGATGAGACTCTCCTCTCCTCCAGACCCGGGTACCATCCGCACATTAGAACGCACCAATTACGCAAGTACAAATGCTGTCTTGCGGAATTGGCGCGTTCTAATGCAAGTCAATGGCGGCGAAATCGCCGCGTTTCCGCAAAATTAATTGACATGCTGCGGATTTTTGACCGCAGCGTTAACGCTGCGGAAAAATCCGCATCATGGGCACAGCACATGCGGATTTCCATTGGGGAACATTGCTTCCCTTCTACCATGCATTTTTCATGCGTTTCCGCGGCGTTTACGCAACTGCAAAAACGCCGCGGAAACGCATGAAATACGCATCGTGTGAACACAGCCTTATATGTAAACTAAAGTAAACACAAAAAAGTGCACGTTTATTAACGACCCAAGCCATAAAAAATAAACACTGCAAAAATGTTCAAAAGGTGTATACAAAAAAAATGGTATCACTAAAAATGTCACATTGAACAAAGAATGCGGCCCCCCAAATTCAAATTTTTTCCATGTGCGGCCCATATACCCAGCCGAGTTTGAGACCCCTGCTCTACATGCTACCCATATAAGTCATTTTTCCCCTGTATAAACATCCTCATACTGCTGTACATTTCTTCTTTCAGCCCCTGTATATGCAGCCCTATCCTGCATCGCTTCTCTTAGCTACACACACAATGCTGCTTCTTGGCATGAGTTCTGCACTGCACTCCTCATTTCCGTGACATCATCCCTCAGAAGAGTAGCTCTGTTCCACATAATTCCCTAAGCAGACCAATGCTGGCATGAAGCGGCTGAGAGAGGCTGCACTGTACATAATCGGCCAGGAGCACTGGAACAACAGGGCAATTCCAATGGCATCTGGTGGGCATCCTTTAGGGGTAATCTGTTCAAATAGGGACAGTTTTAAAAATGTTATTTTGGTGAAATGAATATTCTAAGACCATACTGTAAGTTTGATAATTACCCTTTAAGAACTATCTAGCAAAAAGAAGAAGGAATGATGGCATCCTGGGAGGATGTTATGGCCCCCAGGCGAGCAGTGATTGCTAGAGTTAATCACTTCCTAGTCATATGTACAGGTCAATAATAGACAACCTATAAATATCCAAGCAACAATAGGAGAAATAATCAATGATTGCCATGCCAAATTCAGGACTATTAAATTGTACCAAAAGACAATTCGGATAACAAAAATATATACAAATAAATTGATTTTCTCTTTATTAGTGAATAATAAACTATTACATCAATTTGGAAGAATTACACAAGTGAAACCACTGAAGGCTTGTATATGATTAATAATGCATATACATAAGATTAAATTACAATGTAAACTACAACTGACCACCTAGGTTATATATTAAGTACAAAAGCTGCACTACTGAAAGTTAAACTAGTGGATTAAAACTTACAAATGACTGGCCTAATGTTCTATAGTGTAATTAGTGAATTCCTCCTCAGATACTAAACAGTTTATACAAGTATCCTAACTCTGAAGATTGTTTTCGCTTGCCTTACCCTATCAAACATACAAAATAGTAGTCAGAATATCCACACGGACCCAGAGGTGGTAAAGCATCCTGACATGTTTCACCTCCCTTGATCATGGGGGGATATTTTCCTTAGAATGTTGGCCTGTTTTTTTTCAAGCTATGATCATTTGTATAATTTTTTTCCGTATCCTCTTTATATTTGTTATATGGGATATTTGAGGTCCATGTTTTATGGTGACCGTACTATAATTAAAGGAAGCTGTTGGTATACACTACCTTTAAAAAAATGTCTCAGCTACAAAAGAGTAGATGGGTGATCAGTAAGTCTAAAAATTCTATGTTATTATGATTGTAGTTGACTGTTAGTTTGATGCCCTAGTTATTGCCCCAGAAGTCTCAAATGCTTCCATTATCACTTTGCCAATTTAAAAAAGGATTGTCTATACACTTAAATACTAAGCTAAATACGTTATAAGATGAGCCTGTCCCAATTGGAGTGGTCTAACAAAATAAGACTATTTATACCTCAACATGAAGAGATTAGCAGAAGATGGCTCAGTTTTCGTGCCCATTGCGGTACCGCATTTTTGATGGTATATTTTTCTTCCATAGGTAAAGAGGATCCTGGAGAAATTATCTGTGCTTTTGATAGAGAGGTGTCTGATTCAAGATAATATTCTATACTGGAGATCCCACATACATGTTTGATCTTCTAATACAATGCAAAGACATCCATAGTCATCAACATGTAGTTGTCAGGCTACGTTCATTAAGATGGATTGCTTGAAGAATAACTGCTCTAGAGATATATCTAAGCTTTGTTAAGGTTCCTATTCAGGCTGAGGGGTAGCTTCATAAATAAGTAAATTGATCCCTCTCTCAGCCTAACAAGTTTACAGATGAGCACAAAGCACAGGGAAAGATGGAAGAGAAAAAGAAACCTGCCAGACCGACTAAGTAAAACTGTTTTTTTCTCACCTGCTCGATTCTGCTCCGTGCCCTTTGTAAACCCGTCGGGCTGAGTATGCAGATAATGTATTCATATTTACTGCTGCTCCTCAGCCTGACCAGGAACTTGCTCTAACATAGCTCATACATTTGTATCAGCAGCTTTTATTCAGGCGATCTGTACTAATGCATTTAGCCTGGGATGAGTTTAAGACTGAATTAGGTGACTGGAACTATTTTTGACATCTTCTCAGAGCTTGTGTTCAGGCAACCTGTCCTAATTTGTGCAGCCTAGGACAACTTGGAGCCTGAATTAGGTGACTGCAACCATTTTAGATATCTCAGAGCTTGTTTTTGGGCAACCTGTTCTGATGTGTGCAGCCTAGGAAGATAAGGAGCCTGAATTGGGTGACGGTGACCTTATTGGACATCTTCTTGGAGCTTGTCTTCAAGCAACCTGTCCTAATGCATGCAGCCTAAGATCAGTTAAAGCCTGAAATAGGTGATTGCAAATATTTTGGACATCTTATCTCAAGAATCATTTCAATCACCAATTGGCTAATGGTTGACAATGTTAAAAATCCATAATCTAAAAAGCTAAGTTTTATACAATGCAGTTTTGGAGCCAAAATAGATCCTAATAAAACAAAATGTTATTTCTCTTTTCTTTAATTTTTTTGCTTTTTCTTCTTGGAACTTGGACAAATACATATTTTTAAACAAAAGGGATCAAGTTAATGAATGGTTGGGGTAAATTTTCACTTTAGCTGTACTCTACTTGGAAAATATCATATCTTATGATCATAGTCTTTTGGGTGCGAGATTGATATTTATTTATAAAATCATGTATATATTTTCTTTTGTGTCGTTTTATGCTGTTAATGTTTACTTATGATGTAGTGTCTGTTTCATACAGAAGTATCCAGTGTCACACCCGAAAGATGCCCCAGTTCTTCTAATCCAGCATCTTATGCAGTAAATCAGAGAGCTTTAAAAAAACAGAATGAGGTACTGTACTACCGGTTACATAAATATCCATCTTTCCAATGTATTACCCTACAATCTTATGCCTCAGTCCAGATAGTCCTAGAACATGATTCACTAAAGGCCCAAGTCTCTGAACAAACATTTTCTATTTTTTTGCACCAATCAAGCCCAAATTGGGGTTCTCTTTATCAGTAATGTTTGTATATATTTGTGTATGAAGTTAAACTAAGCTGATTATTAGTGATATTTAAAAGTTTGCATGCAATTTAACATTTTTTTCCCACAATTTTCTATTTAGGGTGAAAATTTGAATATTGTTATAATTGATATAGAAGAAGATGATGAAGACTATACAGGGGGTGACCAGTCATGTAAGATGGAGACACAGGTTTATAGAGGTGATAGTACAGGTGAGCCATAATTTGTCATTATAAATAATAGGTAGGGGTGGTGATGCTGAAGTGGCTATTAAGTCCATTGGTGCGGGAATGTAGAGCTTGGAATATAGGCGGTGAGGCGCCGCACCAGACAGTGTCCATGGTGCAACAATGGAACCGGGATAGATAAAACATAAAGATTTCGTTGTTGCGCTGCCAGTGACATTGGTGAGCATACAGTAGTTTAAAAATAAATACCTTTTATTTAGGATACAAATTCACAAACCGGTTTTCGGCTCCGGACCGAAGCCTTCATCAGGTGGTGTGGTGAGCGCTCAAAAGCGCTGTTTAAATACACATTTTGGCAGGAATGACCGTTTGAAAAATGTTTCAACAGATTAAAGTATCTACTATTTAAATAAGCTGACCATATATAGCATGATAAGGTAACTAATAAAAAATTACAGAATTATGTATGTTGAAATTAAAAAAAAGAAAAATTAATTTATATCCTAAATAGAAGGTATTTATTTTTAAACTAACGTATCCTCACCAACGTCACTGGCAGCGCACCAACATAACCTTTTATATTATAATTTGTCATTATAGCCTGCTATGGGGCCTTTCTTGTACTTTTAAATGCCATCACTGGTCTTACCTTGTCATGTACTGGAAAACGGGAAAAAATTCCAAGTGCGGTGAAATTGCAAAAAAATGCATTTCCACGGTTGTTGTTTTTTTTTTTTGTTACCACGTTCACTAAATGCAAAAACTGACCTGCCATTATTATTCTCCAGGTCATTACGAGTTCGTATAGATGAGAATAAGGTTCCGGCACTCAAAAAACAATAGCCTTGAGATATTCTTTTGGATTCTGGGCACCTACAGTATTTAGTAAGCCCAGTCTTTTGACTCTAATTACGAGTTCGTAGACACCAAACATGTACAGGTCCTTTTTTATTTAAGTGGTGAAAAAAAAATCCAAAGTTTGCTAAAAAAATAAAAAATGGCGCCATTTTTCGAGACCCGTAGCGTCTCCATTTTTCGTGATCTGAGGCTGGGTGAGGGCTTATTTTTTGCGCGCCAAGCTGACGCTTTTATTGATACCATTTTGGGATAAATCTGATGTTTTGGTTTTGATCACTCGTTATTGCATTTTACTGCAATTTTGCAGCGACCAAAAAAACGTAATTCTGGCATTTGGAATTTATTTTTATCGCTACGCCGTTTACAGATTGGATTAATTCTTTTTTTATATTGATAGATGGGCCATTCTGAATGCGGCGGTACCAAATATGTGTATGTGGGCTGTTTTTTTTATTATTTTATTTTGAATGGGGCAAAAGGGGGGTGATTTCAACTTTTAGGTTTTTTTTAGTTTTTTTATATTTTCAAAAACTTTTTTGTTACACTTTCTGCATGCTTCAATAGTCTCCATAGGAGACTAGAAGCATTCTTTTTCTGATGGCTTCTACTGCATACAGGCGATGAGCAGATCACCTGTATGCAGTAGAAATGCTCATGTGCTATGAGCGCCGACTACTAGGTGGTGCTCATAGCAATCTTTACATGACAACCACAGGGGTCTGCTGCAGACCCCGGGTTGCCATGCCCAGCCATCGGTGACCCGCGATCACGTGGCGGGGTCACCGATGAGCGGGGTAAGTGACGCGCTTCCGGCGCGGCGTTGTTAAATGCCGCTGTCAAAGATTGACAGCGGCATTTAACTAGTTAACAGCCGCGGGTGGATCACGATTCGGCTGTTGCGGGCATATGTCCGCTGTATAAACCAGCTGATATGTGCCCGGTTCAGCGTGGGCTCAGCGCCGGAGCCCCCGCTGAACTGGCCTTTCCGACGTGGTGCATACTACTACTGACCACGTCAGCAAGGGGTTGTCCCACCAACAAAGTACACTTTAACCCCTTCACTACATTTGACATAACTGTACGTCACGATCGGGAAGCGGTTCCCCCGTGGAGATCTCAACTTAAGTGATCGCCAAGGTCCGGCTGACACAGCTAGGGTCGGTGCCCACACCACCTCTGACTGTTTAACCTCTTAAATGCCACAAGCAATAGCTCCTTCTCCCACCTGACCAGCTGAATAATGACCTCTCTTGTTATGTAAGGCACCATCCCTTACATGTCGGATTCTCATTATTTTTGTTATTTATAGCACACTGTTTTTACATACCGTCTTCTCTTGTTAGATATAAACTGAAATGTCTGCTGATGAAGCATGGTAAAGCTTCTTTCTGATGGAGGAGGCTGATGGACTGGTCTTCTGGTCAGATGCTGCTCCATCAGCAGGTCCTCGGACGCACATACAGCTGAAATATTCACTGGTGCGGCGGGCTCCCTTTCACCTCAGGTCTCTGGTGCAGCTACATATGTATGGCAATAGAAAATCCGGAGAAAAACACGGAGTATTGCAGACTTAAATATAACAATTTTTATTAGAAGATATTAAAAATACGGATAACAAACTGTGCAAAAAAGATGAGGAACAAACAGTAAAAATGTGCCTAGCCCAAAACTCCACATTTTATGTCTCAAAAGGTCCCAAAGAGTTTTGGGCTATGCACATTTTTACTGTTTGTTCCTCGTCTTTTTTGCACAGTTTGTTATCTGTATTTTTAATATCTTCTAATAAAAATTGTTATATTTGAGTCTGCAATACTCCGTGTTTTTCTCCGGATTTTCTATTATCAAATATTGAGTTTGACTGGGATACTCATTTGGTACTTTCCCATTGACTACCTCGATATATACACAAAGCTATATCTGGGGTTGATTGTATTAATATGTATTGCAATGCATAACAACAGTGATCAAACTAGTAAAAGTTGAAATCCCATAGAGGGACTAAGGGAAAAATAGCTAATTCTTTTATATATATATATTAAAGAAAAGCACAAAATAAAGAACAAAAAATAATTACACCAATAAATATGCATTTTTATGTAAAAACAAACCTAAATGAAAAAAGTTGACATATTTAGTATCGCTGCATCCGTATCAAACTGATCTGTAACACTGTCACATTATTTAACCCCTTCAGTGAACTCAGTAAAAAAAAATAAATTAAATTAAAATGTAGCAAAAATTATTTATCATACTGCCGAACAAAATATAGAATAAAACTTGATCAAAAGACATATGTAAATAAAAATGATGTAGCTGAAAATGTCATGTTGTCCTGCAAAAAAACAAGCCCTCATTCCGCTTTATCGGCAGAAAAATAAAAAAGCTTTAGATCTCAGAATAAACTGATGCAAAAACATTTTTTTTATATCACATTGGTTCTATTGTGGAGAAAAAAAATGAATTTCCACAGCCCAATGTTATATATAATTCTGTGGGTTTAAAATTCACAATACACCCATAGACGAATTTCTCAAGAGGTGAGGTGTAGTTTCCAAAATTGTGTCATGTGTAGGAGGTTTCTGCTGCTTTGTTAACTTGGGGTCTATTCAAATGCGACATGGCATCACCAGTCTATTCTGGCCAAGTCTGCTCTCGAAAAGTCAAATAGTGCTCCTTCCCTTCCGAGCCCTTCTGTGTGCCCAAACAGTAGTTTTCCCCCACATATGGGGCACCAGCGTACTCAAGAGAAATTGCACAACAAATTGATTGGACCATTTTCTCTTGTTACCCTTGTGAAAATTGAAAATTTGGGGCTAAAGCAACATTTTTGTGGAAAAATCAAATTTTTCATTTTCATTGCTCAGTGTTATAAAATTATGTGAAGCACCCATGGGTTCAAGGTGCTCACCCCACCTCTAGATAAACTCCTTGAGGGGTGTAGAATCAAACGCGTCATGGCATCTGCTGTCTATTCCAGGCAATTTTGCGCTCCAAAATTCTAATGGTGCTCTTTCCCTTCTGAACCCTGCCGTGTGCCAAAACAGTAGTTTTCCACCATATATCGGGTATCGACGTACTGAGGAGAAAATGCACAATAAATTTTGAAGTCCATTTTCTCTCGTTTCCCTTGTGAAAATGAAAAATGTAGGGCTAAAGCAGCATTTTTGTTGTAAAAAAAAAAAGCACTTTCATTTTTTTTCTTTCCACATTGCTTTAATTTGTGTGACGCACTAAAAGGGTTAATAAACTTCTTGAATGTGGTTTTGAGCACTTTGAGGGGTGCAATTTTTAAAATGTTGTCACTTTTGGGCAATTTCTGTCACACAGGTCTCAGAATTATTTCAAATGTGATGTGGTCCCTAAATAAATTGATTTTGCAAATTTTGTTGGAAAAATAGAAAATTGCTGATAAACTTTTCATCCTTCTAACTTCCTAACAAAACAAAAAGTTTCAAAAATGATGCAGATGTAGAATAGACATGTGGTAAATGTTATTTTATAATTATTTTTAGTGGTATAACCATCTGTTTTAAGGGCATAAAAATTCAAAGTTTAAAAATTGCGAAGTTTTAAACATTTTCAGCAAATTTCAATTTTTTTTTCATGAATGCAAATCATATCAACCTAAATTTACTACGAATATAAAGTACAATGTGTCCCAAACAAAAATAACAAACAAAAAAACCCACTATCTCCTAATTACTGGGATATGTTGAAGAATTATAGAGTTATTACCACATAAAGTGACACTGGTCAGAATTGAAAAATTTGGCCTGGTCAGGAAGGTGAAAACAGGGTGGGGCAGAAGGGGTTAATTAATAGATCTTGGAATAAAAATAAGTTCCACAATTGGATGTGTTATAAAAATGTTCCTGTGCTGAGAATCTTATAAATGTACCCCTTCTGTGTACTGTGTAATGGTTGTGTCTGACCGTTCAGGGACATGATCTGATCATACCACATCTCCTGGGCAGGGGAGGAAGTGAGGCTGCGTGCACACGATGCGTTTTTCATGCGTTTATGCTGCGGAATTTGCGCAGCGTAAACGCTTGTAAAACACATGGTAATCCGCACCCCATGGTCCCCAATGGCATTCCGCAATGTCAATGCCCATGCTGCGGATTTTTCCGCAGCGTTTCTGCAGCGCTCATAAATCTGCAGCATGTTCATTAATTTTGCGGAAGCGCAGCGGAACTCCCGCCATTGACTTGCATTGAGACGCATAGAAACCGCGACTGTACATTTGTACAAGCGGCTTCTATGCGTCTCTATGTGCGGATGGTACCCAGTTCTGGAGGAGAGTAGACTCTCATCCAGACCTGGGTACCATTGTACCTGTAAAAAAAGAATAAAATAATAAATAAAGTTTATACTCACCTGTCCGGCGTCTTCTCTCTGCATGCCAGCATCGCTTGAGGACCTGCGGTGACGTCACAGTCATGTGACCGCAGGCCCTTCACCGCTCTGTCTCGCGATATGCCGGCAACCAGACAGGAACGAGCGCTGCAGCCACGCCGGGGCCTCGGGGGTGAGTATAGCTTTATTTTTTTTATTTTTACGGTCACACTATGTATAAATCCATGCAAACAGCATGGATTTATAGTGTGACCTAGTTGTCAAGCACTTTCCAAGTGATGCTATCGCCTGGAGAGTGCTTGTCAGTCCGCATGCGGAAACACATGCGTTAACGCATGTGAATCCGCATGTGAATCCGCATGTATTCTGCAGGAAAAACGCATGTACAATCTGCATGCGTTTTTTCTGCCAGGGAGATGCAGAAATGCTGCAGAAATTTTCTGCTTCATTTCTGCATCGTGGGCACATAGCCTAAAAGAGTGTACAGACAGGACAGCAGGGGATTGCAGATGCTGCTTTCTGTGAAGGAAAACATTTCCCTGCCTGTTTAAACACTTGATTTACCTCACAGAAAGAATCAGCTGTGATCCCCTGCTGTAATGTCTGTATCCTCCCCTGCCCAGGAGCTGTGGTATGATCAGACCTTGTTCCTGCACAGTCAGACACTCCCATTACACAGGGGCACATTTATACAGGACAGGAACATTTTTTAACACTTCCAACTGTGGAACTTATTTTTATTTTACGATCTGTTAATTAAAATGTACTTTGTTCGTGGGAAAACCCCTTTAAACAAGCCCTTACTGTCCACACGCTGTATGTTTGCAGCAGCCATGAAGGAGAATTCTGCAGCAATGGATTAAAAATTTGAATTCCTTACTGTCAGATAGGACAAAATGTGCCAAATGTATTAATAACGCATGTTTATTTTCATAATTTAAATGTTCCAGCTGCCTCTTTTACTTAAACTGGCGTAAAAAAAATCTGTCACAGTAAAGGTGTGTGCTTGTGTATGGCAAAGTAGTATAAAAATAAAGCCCTACCTGTCTAGAAAAAGAAAAGAACAAAAACTACTAATAGCATAACAAAAGTTAGAGCTGTTTCACCAACATGAGCAGTAAATAGCTAGCCCTTTAAGTCCCAAAATATGCCTACCGTAGTACTGAGGAGTTAGGCTGCGTGCCCACTATGCGTTTTTGCCGCGGAATTTCCGCAGCGAAAACGCTTAAAAAACGCTTGGTAATACGTGTCCCATGTTCCCCAATGATAATCCGCATGTGCTGTGCACATGGTGCAGAAATTTCCACTGCGGATTATCATTGCAGAAACATCCGCAGCATGTCCATTAATTTTACGGACACGCAGCGCAATCGCCGCCATTGACTTGCATTGGACCGCGTGACATCCGCATCACTGCATCTGTACATGCGGATATCACACGGTTCAATGTGCGGAAGGTACCCTGTTCTGGAGGAGAGGAGACTCTCATCCAGACCTGGGTACCATAAAGCCTGTAAAAAAAGAATAAAATAAAAAATAATAATAATTTTTATTTATATAGCGCCAACATATTCCGCAGCACTTTACAATTAAGCTGGGACATGTACAAACAATAAATTCAATACAAGGTGAGACAGTTTAACAGTTACATCAGGAGTGAGGTCCCTGCTCGCAAGCTTACATTCTACAAGGAAATGGGGGGACACAATAGGTGAAAAGTGCTTGTTATTTCAGGTCAGGCAATTATAATAAGTCGGGATTATCATATAAAGCTGTATGATCCGGTCATCAGCCAGTATGTTTAAGTGCAATACTCAAGTACCGAGTGCAGTTATCGTGTGCATGGAGGGTGTAGAGACAGATGAACAGTAGGGGGCA
Source organism: Phyllobates terribilis (assembly GCF_046119375.1). Taxonomy (NCBI): domain Eukaryota; kingdom Metazoa; phylum Chordata; class Amphibia; order Anura; family Dendrobatidae; genus Phyllobates; species Phyllobates terribilis. The sequence continues at coordinate 318,483,057 of NW_027362765.1, read as the reverse complement.
GATTCTGAATAGTATTTAGGAGGGAACAGGGGAAAGTTAGTTTACTGGGTATTTGAGGTGGTAGGCTTGTTTAAAGAGATGGGTTTTTAAAGCGCACGTGAAGACATCAGGGCTAGGCATCAGTCGGATCGCCTGGGGTATTGCATTCCAGAGAACTGGCGCAGCACGAGAGAAGTCTTGGAGACGGAGGTGCGAGGTTCGGATTATGGGGGATGTTAGTCTTAGGTCATTTGTAGAACGGAGGGCACGAGTAGGGCGATAGACAGAGATGAGAGAGGAGATATAAGGCGGTGCAGAACTGTGGAGAGCTGTGTGGGTGAGAGCGATGAGTTTATATTGGACCCTGAGGCGGATGGGCAACCAGTGTAATGACTGGCCCAAGATGGAGGCATCGGTGAAGCAGCTGGACAGAAATATGACCCTGGCTGCCGCATTCAGGACGGATTGGAGAGGAGAACGTTTGGTAAGAGGGAGACCGATCAGAAGAGAGTTGCAGTAGTCCAGACGAGAGTGAATAAAAGCAACAGTAAGAGTTTTAGCAGTTTCAAAGGTGAGAAAAGGTCGGATTCTGGAGATGTTTTTAAGATGCTGGTGACAGGAACGAGTGAGTGATCGGATATGGGGGGTAAAGGAAAGGTTAGTGTCGAATATGACCCCAAGGCAGCAGGCGTGCTGCTTGGGAGTTATGGTTGAACCCTCCTAGGTAATTTCGATGTTAGGTAGAGTTGGGTTAGTAGAGGGGAGAAACACAAGAAGTTCAGTTTTAGAGAGATTCAGTTTAAGATAAAGGGAGGACATGATGTTGGAGACAGCAGACAGACAATCCTTGGTATTTTGTATTAGGGTAGGGGTGATGTCAGGTGAAGAGGTGTACAATTGGGTGTCGTCAGCATAGAGATGATACTGGAACCCAAATCTGCTGATTGTTTGTCCAATAGGGGCAGTGTATAGAGAAAAGAGGAGGGGGCCTAGGACTGAGCCCTGCTCGACCCCAATAGTAAGGGGACGAGGAGAGGAAGAGGAGCCAGCAAGAGAAACAGTGAAGGAGCCGTCAGAGAGGTAGGAGGAGAACCAGGAGACAATGGTTTCCTTGAAGCCTATAGAGCGGAGCATAGTGAGGAGGAGCTGGTGATCCACAGTGTCAAATGCGGCAGAGAGATCCAGGAGAATCAGCAGGGAGTAGTGACCTTTGGATTTAGCTGTTAGTAGATCATTAGAGACTTTAGTGAGGGCAGTTTCAGTGTAGAGTGTAAGGAGCGGAAACCAGATTGTAGAGGGTCGAGGAGAGAGTTATCTGAGAGATAGCGGATTAGACGGGAGTGGACCAAGCGTTCCAGGAGTTTAGAGATGAAAGGAAGATTAGAGACAGGTCTGTAGTTAGCAGTGCAGTTCTGGTCCAGGGATGGCTTTTAAGTAAAGGGGTTATGACATGCTTAAATGAGGAGGGAAAGATACCTGAAGAAAGAGAGAGGTTAAATATTTTAGTCAGGTGAGTGGTGACCACCGGTGAGAGAGACTGCAGGAGATGTGAAGGAATGGGGTCACTGTTGCAGGTTGTAGGTCGAGAAGAAATGAGGGGTTGAGTAACTTCTTCTTCTGTAACAGGCTCATAAGATTATACTTACCTTCCAATGTCCCCCGGCCTCCTTAGTGATGCGTCCGGTCTCTTGCACGGCTCGTGGTGGTGTGAAGGACCTGCCATGACGTCATTTAGTCATGTGACAGGTCACGTGACCGCTGACGTCGGCGGTCGCGTGACCTGTCACATGACTCAGTGATGTCACCGCAGGTCTTTAAACACCACCGCGACCCATACAAGAGACCGGACGGAGCGGAGATAATACCGAGGGCCATCGGAAGGCAAGTATAATCTTTATTTTTTTGTTTTTTACCATTCTTATTTTTAACCATTTCTTGGTCACATTATATAAATCCGTGCCGGTTGCATGGATTTATATAGTGTGACCAAGTTGTCAAGCACTTTCCAAGTGATGCTAAAATCGCTTGGAAAAGCGCTTGATAAACCGCATGCAGAAATGCATGCAAAAACGCTTGACAAACGCTTCTACCTGGCGGGAAAAACGCATGTAAAAAACGCATGCGTTTTTCCTGCAAGGGAGTAGAGGAAAAAAATCTGCAGCATTTCTACATCGTGGGCACATAGCCTTAAGGCTATGTGCCCACGTTGCATTTATGAAGCAGAAAATTTCTGCTGCATAAATGCAAGTCCTCTCCCGGAAAAACGCATGCGGAATTCCGCACGCGTTTATCGCGCATTTTTCGCGCGTTTATCACGCGTTTTCCACATGCGGAATTGCCTTGCGTTTTTTATGCATTGGACAAAGGCAATTCCGCTTGCGGAAACGCAAAATTAAATGACATGCTGCGGATTTTTGAACGCGGCATAAACGCTGCGGAAAAATCCGCAGCATGTGCATAAAACTTGCGGAATCCCATTGGGGACCATGGGGTGCGGATATACATGCGTTTTTCAAGCGTTTACGCTGCGGAAATTCCGCAGCATATACGCTTGAAAAATGCTACGTGGGCACACAGCCTAAAATTATCATTTTAATATTAGGCAGAGGAACTTTCATAAAAGAATATATCTCTATTCTCACATATTTTTAAAGTGAGTACACCATGACGTCTGCAAGATCTATTTGAGAATGTATGCAGTTTGTATTGTAAAATCTAGTCACAGATCCACTTTAACCACTTCGCGCCAGAGCCTGTTTTTGCCTTCGTGACCGGGCCAATTTTTTCAATTCTGACCACTGCCAGTTTGTGAAGTAATTACCCTGGAACGCTTCAACGTATTCCCCTGATTCTGAGATTGTTTTTTCGTGACATATTGTACTTCATGATTGTGGTAAAATTTCTTCGATATCACTTGCGTTTATTTGTGAAAAAATCGGAAATTTGGCGAAAATTTTGAAAATTTTGCAATTTTCAAACTTTGAATTTTCATGCCCTTAAATCAGAGAGATATGTCACACAAAATAGTTAATAAATAACATTTCCCACATGTCTACTTTACATCAGCACAATTTTGGAACCCAAATTTTTTTTTGTTAGGGAGCTATAAGGGTTAAAAGTTGACCAGCGATTTCTCATTTTTCCAACAAAATTTACAAAAACATTTTTTTAGGGACCACATCATATTTGAAGTCACTTTGAGGGGTCTTTATGACAGAAAATACCCAAAAGTGACACCATTCTAAAAACTGCACCCCTCAAGGTGCTCAAAACCACATTCAAGAACTTTATTAACCCTTCAGGTGCTTCACAGGAATTTTTGGAATGTGGAAGAAAAAAATTAACATTTAACTTTTTTCACAAAAATGTTACTTTAGACCCAATTTTTTTATTTTCACAGGGGTAACATGAAAAAATGGACCCCAAATTTTTTTGTGCAATTTCTCTTGAGCGTGCTGATACCCCATATGTGAGGGAAAACCACTGTTTGGGCGCACGGCAGGGTTCGGAAGGGAAGGAGCGCCATTAGACTTTTTGAATGTAAAATTTGTCTGAATAATTAGCAGACGCTCTGTTGCGTTTGGAGAGCTCCTGATGTGCCTAAACAGTGGAAACCCCCCACAAGTGACACCATTTTGGAAACTAGACCCCTTAGGGAACTTATCTAGATGTGTGGTGAGCACCTTGAACCCCAAGGTGCTTCACAGAAGTTTATAATATTGAGCTGTAAAAATAAAATTTTCACATTTTTCCCACAAAACCGTTTTTCATCCCTTAATTTTGCATTATCATAAGGGTAATAGGATAAATTGCACCATGAAATTTGTTATGAAATTTCTCCTGAACACGCTGATACCCCATATGTGGAGGCAAATTACTGTTTGGGCACATGGCAGGGTTTGAAAGGGAAGGAGCGCCATTTGACTTTTTGAATGTAAAATTTGTTTGAATAATTAGCGGACGCCATGTCACATTTGGGGAGCCCCTAATGTGCCTAAACAGTGGAAACCCCCCACAAGTGCCACCATTTTGGAAACTAGACCCCTTAGGGAACTTATCTAGATGTGTGGTGAGCACCTTGCACCCCCAGCTGCTTCACAGAAGTTTATAATATTGAGCCGTAAAAATAAAATTTTCACATTTTTCCCTCAAAAAATGTTTTTCATTCCCTAATTTTGTATTATCATAAGGGTAACAGGATAAATTGCACCATGAAATTTGTTGTGCAATTTCTCCTGAACACGCCGATACCCCATATGTGGAGGCAAATTACTGTTTGGGCACATGGCAGGGTTTGAAAGGGAAGGAGCGCCATTTGACTTTTTGAATGTAAAATTTGTTTGAATAATTAGCGGACGCCATGTCACATTTGGGGAGCCCCTAATGTGCCTAAACAGTGGAAACCCCCCACAAGTGCCACCATTTTGGAAACTATACCCCTTAGGGAACTTATCTAGATGTGTGGTGAGCACCTTGCACCCCCAGCTGCTTCACAGAAGTTTATAATATTGAGCCGTAAAAATAAAATTTTCACATTTTTCCCATAAAAAATGTTTTTCATTCCCTAATTTTGCATTATCATAAGGGTAACAGGATAAATTGCACCATGAAATTTGTTGTACAATTTCTCCTGAGTACGCCGATACCCCATATGTGGGGGAAAACCACTGCTTTGGTGTACAGCAGGGTTCGGAAGAGAAAGAAGCGCTATGTTGGCTGGGATAGGCAGCAGACACCATGTCACATTTGAAGAGTCGCTGACATGCCAAAACAGCAGAAACCCCCACAAGTGACCCCATTTTGTAAACTACACCTCTCAAGGAATTCATCTAGGGAAGTAGTGAGCATTTTTTAATTTTTAAATTTATACCATTGGGCAGTGAAAAAAGCATAATTATATTTTTACCACAAAAAAATGTTTTACCCTCAGATTTTACATTTTCACACAGGGCAATGGGTAAAAATGGTGCCGAAATGTGTCACACAATTTCTTCTAAAAGTGTCAATACCCCATATGTGGCTGTATCGTACCACTTAGCCATACGGTGAGATTTGAGGGGGAAGGAGCGCTATTTGACAATTGGAGAACAAATTATTGTAGAATAGGCATTTGGATTTGGGAGCACAAAATTTTCTGAATTTCTTTTGGGGGGCAAGGACCATTTTGCTTTTCCAGAGCCTTTCTGCTACCAGTAACTTGGAAGTCCCTTATATTTTTAACAGATGATGGACCTGAGTGGGGACTAGCTTTTTTTGAGGACTGAGTTGAAGCTTTTATTGGGAACATTTTACGTAACATTTATCCGGCGCTCTAGGCTGAGCACTTACATCGGGGTTTCCATCTAATTTTCCAAGTGATGTAATTCAGATGAAACCCCTGCAGGATCCATTCACTGTAATGAGGCAGCAGCGTTACTCTGGACTCCGTCTGGCCTCTGTTTAGTGGTGTCCTTTTTTTCAGAAGTGCACAAAACTGTGGCCAACCGCACTTTTATGCACGCCTAAAACAAATGACACCGTGGGATCCCAGGCTAGACGGCATCCACAGTGGCCTATATCTGCCTCATTACAGGGAATCTTCCATCATGGGTTCTGGCTGAATCACATATTTCAGAGATTTACACGGAAACTCTGGTGTAAGTGCTCAGCGCAGAGCACAGGATAAATGTGAGCAGAGCCTTACTGGGATCTTTGGGAGACATAATAAACAAATCAGTAGCAGGTGAATAATATTTGTTTTATTTATTTTTTATGCCGTTCCTAGTGTGATATAACTGATTAGATTACTTTATTCTTCGGGTCGGTGCGATTACAGAGATACCAGATTTATATCGGGTTTTTATGACTGACAGCTGTCACACACTAAAATACGCTTTTTTTGCAAAATCTAGTTTTTGCATCACCATATTTTGAGAGATATAATTTTTCCATATTTCGGCCGATAGAGTCATGTGACGGCTTGTTTTTTGCGGGACGAGTTGAAATTTTTATTGGAACCATTTTTGGGCACGTGACATTTTTTGATCGCTTTCTATTCCGTTTTTTGGGAGGTAAAGTTAACAAAAACAAACACTTCAGGAATTGTTTTTTGAGTTTTTTTTTATGCCGTTCTGCGTGTGGTAAAAGTGATCAGGCAGCGTTATTCTTCGGGTCAGTACGTTTACAGCGATACTACACTTACTGTATTTTTTTTATGTTTTGGCGCTTTTACACAATAAAACAATTTTATAGAAAAAAAAATATTTTTTTTGCATTGCTTTATTCTGAGCACTATAACTTTTTTATTTTTTGGCTGATGGAGCTGTATGGCGGCTTTTTTTTGCGGAACAAGATGAAGTTTTCAGCGGTACCATTTTTATTTCTATTCTGCTTTTTGATCGCATTTTTTTCCACTTTTTGTTTGGCGATATGATGAAAAAGCATATTTTTTTGCTCCGTTTTTTATTTATTTTTATTACGGTGTGCACAGAAGGAGTTAATTAGTGTGACAGTTTTATAGCTCGGGTTGTTTCGGACGCGGCGATACCGAATATGTGTACTTTTTTTGGTTTTGTAATAATTTACGGATTTATTGGTTTAATATTTTATTTATTTATTTTTATTTATTTTGTGATTTTTTTTTTTTAATAGTTTAAAAACTTTTTTTTTACTTTTTTTTACATTTTTACTTAGTCCCTGTATGGGACATTAATTTTTATTTTTCTGATCACTGATCTCATGTAATGTAATACACATATATTACATTATATGAGATCTTCACTGACTGTTTCAGTCAGAGTCTCCTGTCTGACTTCAGCTACATACAGGCTGAAGTCAGACAGGAAGGACACCATATATGGCAGAGCTGGAGGCGGTCATGTGACCTCCAGCTGCCATAGCAACCCCAGGTCCTCAAACGAAACGGAGGTCTTCGGAGGTAAGTAAGACGACCCCCTCTCTTCCTGCTGTCTCCTATATGCCGCGATCACTATAGATCACAGCATATAGAAGACAGCAAAGGGTTAACATCACTGGGACCTGATCTAATCAGGTCCCGATGATGTACCCTGTCAGAGCTAACGCTCTGCACCGGAATCGCAGTGCTTGCAGGACCCTGGGGGTCCTGAGCACTGCGAGACCACCCACCGTTTTTAAACGTCGGCACTGCACAGAGCCCGGCAAGCGCCGACGTTTATCTACAGTGGGCGGTCGGGAACCGGTTAACCCCTTTTCTGGCATGGAGCGTATTACCACTGGAGCCCGCATCTTTCCGGGCACATGTCAACTTATC